>NC_088382.1:143920138-144233333 GCF_037993035.2 Macaca fascicularis
TCAAGTGCACTATTAGAAACTCAGCTTGCAAATGATTTAGTCATGCCCTACAGGGACCTATAGTCTACGGATGAGACAGGCAGAAAATTGAGCAAAGGGAATGATATGCTGACACCAGGGTACTAAGAAAGGTTCATGGGAGTATAGACTAAGGGAGCCATTCTGATTTGTGCAGGGGTCAAGAATTTGAGAAGGCAGGTGAAACAATGGCTGGATTTGGAGCAGCAGATGTAAGAGTGGCCAGTCCTTGTAAGACTTGGGAAAGAGTCAGGACAAGTGGTACTGTTTGCACAAGCTGCTGGCACTGTGCAAAACATAGACAAGCATCATCTCACAAAGACCTCATGCCAGCACTTTGAAGGAGGGTATTATCAGTTATGAATTCAACAGTTAAGAACACCGAAGTTTGAGGGTCTAAGTCACTATCCCCAGATCACATAGTCAGTGTCTATGGACAGAAACTGTAGCAAATCCTTGGTCCAAGCCTTCTGCTGTGCTGGTTCTCAGTTACTAGCTGCCTGACTTTGAAAAGGCAATTACCTTACCCTAGGCTCCTTATCTGCAACCCAGGAATGGCAATAATCGTAGTTGATGGTCAGCATGCACATTATCCCTCCAGCAACACCAGTCTAGTGGTCTCAGGTGGGCCTCCTCAATGCTAGTGAGGCCATAGAGACACAAGATCAAGAATGATTCTTACCAGAATTCTCCCCGTTCCTTCTGAACATTAATAGTGGACAATGAGGTTGCCGGTCTTTTTGCAGCATCTTGGGGGGATCAGAGGCAGGAAAGGCCAATTATAAAATATTCTGAGAGTTGGTCACAAACACCAAAAAAAATAATAGAGAAATTGAGTGTTAAGTGTTTCTAACAAAGAGGAACAGATGTAGCAAACTGGGTTCACAGACACAGGGCAATTTCATCTCAATTGGATGTTAGACAGCTCTAGCCTGTTTAACAAATACACCTGCTGCCTAAGGAGATCGTCAATTGCACTTTAAAATGAGTCACAGAGGGGTGCAGCAAACTAATCTAGGTCTAGGTAGTTTTAAAAAGCAGAAGGCAGTTGGCTGAACTGTGGGAAAATGAGATAGGAGTATACCATGGACGGCTCCACAGATAGGAAGCATGACTTGGATGTGGAGCCATGTCATCCCAAATACTGTCCTTAAACAGAGATGCAATAAGAGACGTTTATCGATTGCTTATCACATGCTTGGAATATTCTAAGCATGGTTACACTCCAGTAAAGAAGATGTTATTTTTATTTCTATTCTCTATACATTAGGAAACTAAGGCAGAGAGAGATTTGGACCTAAGGAATCTTCCTCCGAAGTGTGTGCTCTTAATCACTATTCAACTCAACTTCTTCAAGTCTAGCCCACAGGAAGGCACAAAGAGATGAACAGGATTTAAGTCAGCTGTTGGAGGATGCCAAGCTAGGCTTTCCCTCTCCGAACATAAAACCCCAGATGTGGGTAGAATCAGGGATAAAAGTGAGCAGAGAGTCTAGTAATTCTGCAGAAGCCCCAGGGGCTGCCATGAAGTTTAAAGTTTCCAGCATCAGTAGAACAGCCCTGAAAGCAACTCCAATCTATCCTGCCGAGAGTTTCTGGCACTCTGACCAGCTGTGTACAGTTGGTTGTGGGAGTGGGGCCTGAAGCCTGCATAGGACTGGGCTCACTTCTGCTGGATCTGGGATTTTATGGGAGAGGGTACTCAGAAAGGAAACAGACTGCTGATGCTGTTAAATACATTATTCAATGTGTTTCTTACGGAGACTGTTTGTGCCTACAATGATTTTGTGGTGCTTTGATCAGATGAAGACAAAAAAGTGAAGAAAATCTAAATATCAGGAAATCAACAGATTCTACAAGATGGTGTTCCCTGTATCTTCTAACAAGCAACCTGTATATAGCAAGATTACCATGAAGCGGAGTGCTCACTATGTTTGAGTCAGGGCTACTGCATGCATGATATATCAGAGGAGATGTTTAGTAACGTGGGAAGGAGCAAGCCTTGGCAGCTCTTGGGAGCCAGACCAGGAAGTGCAGAGGAGGAAGCTCTTGGCCACCATTGCATTCATGAGCTGTCTCTACCCATGTGACTTTCTTTTTCAACATTGGTATGGAGTCTAGAGGCTAATTTTGGAAGCCCTAGAATTGTCCAAATACAAAAGGCTAGAATAAGGCTCCAGTTGTATGATTTTAGGTGAGTTATTTAAACTTTCGAAGCTTCAGTTTTGTCTACTCCAAAATAAGATTAATAATAGTGGGTGCAGTTGCAGGGATTAAATCACATAGTGTACATTAGATACTTAAGGGGGTACTCAATAAGTGGAAAGTAATAACTTTTGTTAATGAATTTTTGCTGTTGCTATTAATGAAGTTCTGTACAAGAAATCCTGTGCTTGCGTGTGTGTATGCATGTGCGTGTGTGTGCGCATGTGTGTGTGTGCGTGTGTGTGTGTGAGTGTGAGTGTGTGGCTGCATGGACGTATCACTGACAATAGACCAATATTACAATGTACTGTTGTCTAATTTTCACTGGAAAGCCATCACGAAGGAAGTAGCTTTTAATCTGGGCTTTCAAAGAAAAATTGACATTGATCAGAGAAAGAAAAGGGTGAAGAGTTTTCCAGACAGAGACACCTGCATGGACAAAGTGCAGAATTGCCTGATATTTATCCCATGAAGCCTGACACCTCTGTGGGGGAACTGCCTTAGTCCCTGATTGTTTTAGAAGCGATGCTTTCTTTTCTAAATGACAGAATAAAGACTCAGCACATGCCACGTTTTCTATCTCTATTAGAGAAACTCTAGTTTCTCTCTTCTGACCACAGCACTTCAGTTCAAATGGTCACATCACGGACACCCACAACCAAGTCTAATCTGTGTCCCTCCCTGTTGCCCAGATAGACCAGGCTGTAAGAAACCTTCTGGAAAAAAAAAAAAAAAAACAATCCTGAAGGAAAAACTCTTGACCTTGATCTGCAAACACCTAGGTCACAGTGAGGAAGTATGATTTGGGGAACAGCTGGCATCTCCACTTCCTCTCCGAATCTGTTAAACTTCAACTACTCCTTCAAGCTCAAGATTCAGAGTGCCCAAATTACAGAGATGACTGAAAGTAAAGCGGATGTGTGGCATTGGGAGGATGCTGTGTACGTCCAAGCACCAGGACAACGCGGGAGGAGTCTCTTCTGCTCCCACACAGAACGGAGTGTGGCTTCAGGACAGTGGGACATCCAGACCAATCTAAAATATACTCAGGGAGGCACCAAGAAACTGGCATTCTTAGGGGGAAAAAAAAGGACAAATGCCAAGCACCAGCCCAGCATCTCTAGGGACAGTAGCAGGCACACCAGCAGGGACTAAGCAGTGCCAGCAGACAGCAAGGGTGCAGCAGAGACAGCGGCCCTCCAGGAGCACCAACTGGCAGCAGGCACCATGGTGATGCTATAGGATCTTTGGGGTATTGTTTTTCTGGCCAGAAACCTATGGCCAATGGCATCTTTGCCCGAGTTTTGCTCAGGCCCACTTGGGCTCATTTTGACCACTTGGCTTGGCAGGTTGTGCTTGGCTCATGCTACTGGCCTGGGTCTCATGCCTCCCAAGGGAAAGTCAACCTTGGAACGGTATGGGGAATGTAAGACAGCACGGAGCCCAGCCACTGTGCACAGTCAGACATGCCAGCTGCTGCAGCAGGGCAGGCAGCTCCAGGTGCCAGCATGGACGCCGGCTCTGTGAGGTTGCAGCTGGACCAGGTGCACCACAAGCAGCTTCCATGACTGTCACCAAGGAACACGGTGGTGCCCGGAAGCTTGCAGATACCAGGAACCACAGCCCTCAAAGAGCGAGTCACAGCTCTGGATCTGGGAGCTCCCAGGTCTTGGAGGGCCACAGCTCTTTTTTCCTTATCTTCACCCACAATGTGGTGAGCAAGGGGCATGTCTCAGCCCTGTTTGTGACACAGCTCTTTTAACCTTGCATTTTGGTGGGTCCCAAGTTCTTGTCCTGTGGCCAGGAAGAATGAGGTATGCAGACAAGTTAAGGGTGAGCAAGACCATGAGGAGCTTTATGGAACGACAGAAAAGCTCAGGGGAAACCCTCAGGGGAAGCTCCTTTCCAGTCAGGGTGTGCCAATGACTGTTTAGCTCCTAGAAGAGAGGGTGTCTTTTCTCTGCTAGGCAAGTTGTCCCAACAGGTGTCCAGCTATCAGCAGATAGGGTAGCTCCTCTCTGCAGCTGGTCATGCCATTGTCTGCACAACTCTCAGCAGAGAGGAGGCCCTGGAGTGGGTTGCTCCTCTCTGCAGCAGATCATTCTGACATCTGCTCAGCTCTGGCTGAGCCCGAGGTTTTTATGGGCCTCAGAGGGGAAGAAGTGCACATCCATTGGTCCATGGGTGGCTATGAGTGGGCCCAGAAAAGACACCACAAGTTCCTACTCTGGTCTGCGGGACTGGCAGCACGGTCCCCAGCTTTCGGGTCCTCCCTGGCCTGAAGGTTGGGCTTCACCAGGAACCCTCCCACCTCTGCCCAGGAACCTGTCTGCCTCCTGCTGCCATTTATGGTGCCCAGGCTGTAGATGCCAAGGGATGCCTGCAGGCACCAGTGCTGAACTGCTGTCAGTACCCCCTAGGGTTCGTTCCTATGCTTTTTGGTGCCCAAAGTCCAGAAGGGGCCAGGGTGGCAGGATGCTGGCATGTCAGCATTGCCCTGAGCATGTGCATACCCAGCCGGGCCATGACAGTGCCCAGGCTCAGCCCCCACTTTGCTCCAAGGTCAGAACAAGTGCTGACAGCAGGGAGAAGCCAGGCAGCAGGAGCAGGCACTTCTGAACTTGTGAGAGTGGGGAGTGCCTTCCAGGGCCCCCAAGAGTGCAGGGATGCCTGAGTCTGTAGCCATAGTCTGGATGGCTGCAGCTGTGCCAGTGGGGCAGGGCTTCTGCCTGCTCTATGGAGCAGGAAGCCCAAGTCTGCAGCTGTGGTTTGGGCAGCTGCAGCTATACTGAGGAGGGTGGGGCTCCTGCCTGCTCCTGGGCCCCAAGAGCACAAGGATGCCCAGGTCTGCAGCCATGGCTTGGGCAGCTGCAGCAACACCTAGGTAGTTCCCTCCCTAAGTCGGAAGGGTGGGGCTCCCACTTGTCACCAGCTTCTTCCAACTCCCACCAGCTCCATGGAGCATGCAGCTCTGGCTATGCCTCTCTGCTGTAGCTGGAGTGATGGCAGTGGTTGCTCCAGATGGCCTGCCACTGCTATCAGTGAGAAGCTCCCTGGGCTCAGTGGACACTGGAGGACCCAGCAGTGGGTGTGGCCAGAGGAGAGAAACTGGCAATACGAGTGGCATTTGAGAACTTAGTCCTTCCTTTGGGTATTCCGAATAACCCAGGAGGTGAGGACACAGAGTTCCAAAAATCCTTCCGGTGTGAGTGACAGCCAGAATATGAGTAATTATTGTAATTTATTAATATCATTTAATAATGAAGAAGAATATTCTTATCCATTTGCTTATTCAACAAATGCTCATTGAGCATCCACCAGTGCCAGACACTATGCTGAGCACTGGGAACATGCTGGTGGATGAAAGAGACACAACCCCTTCCATCATTAATGTATAGACCAGTGGGAAAGACAGACACTAACGAAACAAAACAAAAACAAAAACAAAAGAAAAAAACAAGTAAATGAGCAACTAATCACAAACAGATGATGTCAAGTTACAGAAAAATAAGCCAAGATGTGGTAATGGAGAATAAAGAAGAAGGCGCATCTACTTAGACTGAATGGAGAAGATCTATTCCAAAGGTGACATTTTAGATTAATTATGAAACACTGAAAAGGAGCCGTCATGAAAACATCAGGGGAAAGAGAATTCCAGGAGGCCTTCAGATGGGAAAGATGCATTTCAGGATCTAAAGGTGGCCAACATGACTGGCAACAGGGAGTGATCATTTTACCTGCAGGCTGCTATAACCTAGAGAAGAAAAGAATGCAATGAAATACTAACAATGTCCCTCTAATAACAATGGCAACTCCCACTTAGACAGTTCTTTCTGTTTCACAATGCATTTCCTATTTACTTTTCCAGTTCCCAGTCCACACTCCTGTAAATGATAAAGCCAAGGCTAATGTGTCCATTCATATGAGACAGCTGAGGGCTGCAAAATGTGACTCACCCAAAACATAATGGTGGAGATGCCAGGCAGTTGACTTGGGTCTCTAAAATTTCAGTCCTGACTCTTCCCCAAGTCGTGTTGCCTTGACTCACTGGGGTCCTAATTTGATGACACAGGTCCCAGATTTTAATCCTTGTCTTCAATAAGTCGTGGGTTGCCCATGCAAGCCACAGCTCCTTGGTGGAGACTCTTACCTCTGGACAAACAGGACCTGTGAAAAGCTCCTGTCTTCTACTCTGGATACTTCCTGTAAATGGGACTCATTTTCAATGTGACTCTAATAATCAAGAAAATAAATTAGATCCCAGAATCTCTCTCACTTTGGATAATAGCTCGTTCCAGGAATTCATTAATGCAGTAAATCAAACTCACAACTGTTGACACCATGAAAGTGAATTGTTTACCTTCCTTTGATTCAGCTGAGTATCAATTAGCTCAGTGATATTTACATAAATATCTCGATTTGGAGGGCGGAATTGTCCATCTGCTTCTGGAAAGATTTAATTAGGTCTGTGTTGCTAGAGAAGAAATTAATCCTTTTCAACATTAACCTTTTCAACTAATATATGTTTCGCGATGTATTGTGTAACATGCCTTGTTATGTAAATTGGACAAACTGAAATATTTCAGGCTGGTGAAATGATGTCTTTTAAACTGAAAATATATCTCTCTCTCCAAAACTTGAATGCAAGTGCATCCTTTTGTGCTTTCATATATACAGTCCCTCTTGGTGAGGGTTCTTTCAATCCAACGTCATGAAGGCTTGTCTTCAATGTTGTATATGCTCTCCAGTCTGCAGGGGATATTGGTGGCATTCTCTGAACCTCACTCCTGCTGGGACTCTCACCTTCACATTTTCTTCTTCCAGCTGTGAGGCTTTCTTGGGATCCCTGAGTAAGATCAGGACCCCGTGTCATTTGTGTCATTTTCCATAAGGGAACTCCTCACTTGAAGTGGCTCTTTTACATATGTCTTACCCACAGAAGTGACCACTCTAGGAATATACAAATCATGAATTCCTTGTCTGCTGCCATTTGCCTGGTGCCTAGCAAATTGTGCATTTCATAAAAGACTCTCACTAAATGTATATTGAAGGAATGAATGAGCAAAACCAGAATCATTAGGTTACAGTTTCACTGTGATCTCACAGCTCACCACCCAGATCACAGAACCAAACATTTTGTTAAAGGTGTGGATATTATTAATACAAAAGTCGAAATGGGTTTAAAGGTAAAGCATTCCCCCTTCCTTTTATCTACACTCTGACATGAACAGGTGCTCCTGCTTGCAAATTATCCCCTTTCATGAGCCCTGTACAGCCAGGTGAACTCACTGAGGACTCCTACTTTGCTCAATTCAAGCCCTCCAAGGTCTCACTATTCAAGAAAAAGGTCTCTTCATCTTCATTCCTTGAAATATTCATCTCTTCTCCCTTGTCTACAATCAAGTGTTTCTCACCTCTTAGAAGCTTTCCATGAGGTCCAAATGTTTTCATATAACTTCCCAAAAGCCTCCACTCAATCCAAGGTGGGGAGGATACTCGTAATAATTACAGTCACCACTTATCAGATCCCTACCCTGTCCCAGGCACTTCTCTGAATCCTTCCTACATAAATCCCTAAGCTTACAAAACCCTGAAATTTAGGCATCACTGCACATGTTTCCAGGTGGCAAAACAAAGACTCCGAAAGGAATGTGATTGCCCAGTCACATAGCAAGTAGCGTAATGCCTGGATTTTTAAACTCAGATCTGTCTACCTCAACAGTCCTTCTCCTTTGCCCTTAGACCATCCTGTCTTCAGAGTCCCTGCGAACCAAAGCACCAGTGCTGAGTAAAGCATTAGGTCTTCAGGTGCAATTCTGTTAACCCAATTGACCAGGATTAAAATGACTCAGAATAGGTGATCTCAAAAGATGTGACTCTGTTTGCATCATTGCCTCTATAATAAATCAACCCTCTGTAAACTGGTTAACAAAATATGGACATATAAAGCAAACAAAGATCAGTAAACTTCTTCTGTGAGGAGCCAGATAGTAAATAGTTTGGGCTTTGCAGGCCATACAGTCTCTGTCGGGACTTCTCAACTCTGCCACCATAGAAAGCAGCCACAGACAAAACATAGTGAATGGATATAGCTGTGTTACAATACAACTGTATTTACAATAGGAGGCAGGATGAATTTGGCCCACTGATTTGCAAACCTCTGAAACAACACGAAGGTAGATGGTGTTTTTTTACTACTCTATATTAAGAATGCAATTTAATCCTCATGTTAATGTTTGAAAGGAGGTTGAGTATTATCTCCATTTTAAAGACAGCCATCCCATTACTGGGTATATACCCAAAGGATTATAAATCATGCTGCTATAAAGACACATGCACATGTATGTTTATTGTGGCACTATTCACAATAGCAAAGACTTGGAATCAACCCAAATGTCCATCAGTGACAGACTGGATTAAGAAAATGTGGCACATACACACCATAGAATCCTATGCAGCCATAAAAAAGGATGAGTTTGTGTCCTTTGTAGGCACATGGATGCAGCTGGAAACCATCATTCTCAGCAAACCGTCACAAGAACAGAAAACCAAACACCGCATGTTCTCACTCGTAGATGGGAACTGAACAATGAGATCACTTGGACTCGGGAAGGGGAACATCACACACCGGGGCCTATCATGGGGAGGGGGGAGAGGGGAGGGATTGCATTGGGAGTTATACCTGATGTAAATGACGAGTTGACGGGTGCTGATGAGTTGATGGGTGCAGCACACCAACATGGCACAAGTATACATATGTAACAAACCTGCACGTTATGCACATGTACCCTAGAACTTAAAGTATAATAATAATTAAAAAATAAAACAAAGAAAGAAAATTGAAGCCCCAGAGGACAAAGAGGTTGAGGTCCAAGGTTACACAGCTATTACATGTACATCTACAGCCCCTGGGCACAAGTAGGTCTTCAGCTTCTCAGTCTGGGTTGTTGGTATTATTTGTTTGCTTGTTTTTTCCTTTAAACTAAGAATAGCTTTAAACTGATATTGTGTCAGAATCCGTAGCCCTTCAACTTCCCGATATTCAAAGTGTCTCTCTTTCCTTCTCCAAGCCCTTTTGCCTGTGGTGAGGGCAGGAGATGGTAACCTGTTATACGAAGGTATAACAACCACTTCCTCTAAGAAAGTGACAAAGGTAACACGTTATACAAAGGTAAAGCAACCACTTTCTCTAAGGAAGTGACAAATGACAGCTCCAGACAGAAAGGAACTGCCTGGCACATAGCAGGTAATCAATAGTTCCATATTGAATGATTTAAGTGGATGAGTGAAACTGACAGAAGAACACAAATTTTGTTGCCTTGGGTTATGGCAAATTATTAGACAATTAATGGGGCTTTGGGTCAGACCTACCTCCTCAAAGTCCTGATTTGGCACTTAGAAAACAAATAGCCTAGGAAAAGTTACTTAGCATTGATGAACCTCAGTTCCCTCATCTGTAAGAACACCAACAATGCCAGTATCACTTTAATAAGCTGTTATGAGGATTAAATAAAATAATTCATGTAAGATACTTAACTCATAATTCAACACGTGGCAGCAATGCAGTGACTATGTTTGGCACTGTTACTTACTGCATTTGCATTCTGAGCTCTCACTGGTTTCTATATCCATCATTTCCCATCCTAGAGACAAGAACCATGTACACTGGTTAAGGATACTAGGTATAATATATTGAATCACTAAATATGGTGTGAGAATAGCTGTATCTATCACCAAATGCATCCTCAAAGACCAAAATTCTAACTTTAAAAATCTCAGTAAAAAATCATGCCAATATTGGGATTAAAAGAATGCAAAAGGATGGACGCACACCAGTGTAGAGACAAAAGGGGAATATTAACTAATACAAACAGTTTTATTTACCAGGGATTATGAGATATGTTTTTCCATTTTTTGTTTTTATGTTAGCCACAAGGTTACTTATGACATAAGAAAAAGTAACAAAGAAAAAATTCAATGAAATTACATTAAAAAATCAATGATAGCAGGAAAAACTTTGCCATGTTCTAAAAACCGAAATTACTTTTGTTAACCTAAGCATTCATGAGATCACAGGTTCATTAACTTGACTACAGAGTCTGTTAGTTACTTTTTCTTAAAAATCCCATGAATTTCTGCTTTACTGCTTGAGATCCATACAACAGACTACTTGGCTGGTTTCCTTTTACTTGCCTCCCATGTTTATTACTGATTTCCATTCAACAGAGGAACAGTGAAACAATGGGGCTATTCATAGGAAACACTGATGATTATTTTTATGAATTGCATCTGTCCCATCAGATGAACTCCATCAGAACTTCCCAGAACAGTACAGATGGAAGGTTCTCAGGCTCAAGGTCATTCACTTGTTATTCCAAATAACCAGGCACCTCACTGACAAATTAAGCAACACGCCTTGAGTTTTCTAAGAGTTATCTTGTTTTACAAAATTTGTTATTCCCACAAAGACCTTTAGAGAATTATTGTACGTCAATACTTACTTGTTCCCAAAACAGCATCCTATATGTGGTCAGCAGAGCTGGGTTTGCATCTACTTCTGCTATTTAGTAACCATGTGACCTTGGATAAAATACTTAATTTCTCTCAGTTTTAATTATGTTAACAGTCCTACCAACCTCCCCAATATCATGTATATAACTTTTTTTTTTACCATAATTATATTTTTTCCTAAAACACAAACTGAGCACTTACTAGGTATCAGACCTTCTGATGGGTGTTTAGGAAAGACACAGGATCTGTATCATTAGAGAAGACAGACACACAGATGATCAAAATACAGGACACTGTGAGACCACAGTGGGCAAGTTGTGGGGTGGGGCACCCGACCATCCTCAGGGCATAAAAGGCTTCATTAGACATGATATTTCCCTTTACTCTTGGATAAGAGGGACCGAGACAGGAAGGACAGTCTAATTAGTGGAAAGAGCATGGGGAAAGATACCATCACGTCAACAAGCCCAGCACATCTGGGGAAATGTGCTGAGACTCATCAGGGCTGGAGTCCAAGGGAGCATGAGGGGAGGACGCAGGCAGGATAAATGTAAAACTGGAAGGGAAACAATCACATTGATTATTGAGACTTTATCGGCAACACTAATAAAAATAATCCTTAACATCATTGGGCTTTTGTTCCCAATTAGGTATTCCACAAATTTTTACATTCTTATTTATATCACTACCACAATCCTATGAGGTAGGTCCGTGACTATTTCTATCTTTCAGATGAACCAACAGAGGCCTAGAGGGTTTAAGCACAACAAATGACCAATTCAGGACTCTAACTCAGTTCTGTCTGATGCCACAGTCCCTGCTACTCCTAACCATTGAGTTCTGCCCCAGCTGAGGGTCTGGGATTTATTGCATGGTCAGTGAGGGCCTGTGCTGAATAGACTGTAGGGGGACCCCATGACCCACCTCTTGGTAGTTGCCTGTGTAATCTCCTCCTATGTAATCATCTCTCTTGAATGTAGAATGGCCTAATGAACTTTTTCTAACTGATGGAATATAGAAAAAGCAATGAAATATCACTTTCATAATAGAAAACTGTGATGTCCCTCTTGCTAGTAGACTCTTCCTTGTTGACTATGATGAAGTAAGAGACCATGTTGGAAAGCCCCATGAGGCAAAG
This sequence comes from Macaca fascicularis, assembly GCF_037993035.2. Taxonomy (NCBI): domain Eukaryota; kingdom Metazoa; phylum Chordata; class Mammalia; order Primates; family Cercopithecidae; genus Macaca; species Macaca fascicularis. Next base: position 143,932,010 of record NC_088382.1, read on the forward strand.
AACTGGAGGCAGTTTCCACTTAACTACAATGAACAGAATCTCTCAAAGAGCTCTCCGAAAGCTGAATGCTGCCAACAATTTGAGTGAACTTGGAAGTGGACCCTTCCCCAGTCAACTTTTCAGTGGAGACCCAGCACTGGACAACTTGACTGAAGACTTGTGAGAGACCCTGACACAGAGGGGTCTCTATAAAAGCAGTGTCCAGGTTCCTGGCCCACATAATGGTGAGATGATGAACATGACTTCTTTTAAGTCACTAAGTTTGTAATGATTTGTGACACAGCAGTCTATAAATAGCACAGAGCCTTTGAAGGGTTTAAGCATAGGAATGATAAAAAATAGATCTATGTTTTATAAAGTCAGTTTTGTCAGCAGGGGACAGAGTAGATTAGAGGAAGACAAAGAGAAGAGACTGGCTAAGAGGCTATTTCAAGGCAAGACATGGTGGCATCCTAAATTAAGCCAGTGAAAAAGGGAAGGGAGGAAGAATAGGGGAAGTTACAGAAGAGACACTGGAGGTAGATTCAGCAGGACATTAGATCCAACTTGATATATAGAACAAGGGGAAAGGAGCATTGAGTTTAAACACAACGGGAGTCACTGCATTGGCTTCACCCAGAGTTGTAGACCTTACTGCTGTCAGAAGCTACTTGGAGCAGCAGTCTGACTGTCATCCATGCCAACAACAGAGGATCCACTGAACACCTATATGGGACAAGGGAATTTCTTAGGCCATTTGGGTACCAAATTCTAAAAGCCTCATGCTGAGAAAATTTGACACTCTTTAAGACCACAATAAGAGAATCATCCTCTTCAAAATTCAGCCCAGAGAGGAGTCCTGGCATCAGGGTACTACATCTAAATGCCCCCTGAATGAAGCAGTTCACTTTGGAGAGAGCCAGAAGCAAATAAAGGGCGTCTTTGAAGATGAAGATGCACCAAGTGCCTCCATTCCAGGAGGATATGTAGCTGAAAGGATGGCTTCATGATCTTAGCCATTCACTAAGTTGTGCCGCCTCCTTACTACTGCGACTTCTTTACTCAAAGTAACCATGCTTATGGCTATCCAGAATTAATAGACCAAAATGAGGTAAGAGCACTGAAAAGGGAAATGCACTTTTTATATGACACCTGATCCTAACATGATATCAGAACTGAACTTCGGAAAACTTGAAACATAATAGAATAGCTGGCCTTTTTTTCTGTGTTAAACTTTAGTACTAGCAAAGGGCCATTGCAAGCATCAGCTGACTTTATCCTCATGACACCACTTTGGAGTAAGTTTTATCTATATCTCGCACAGGAGAAAACTGAGTCTCAAAAAGATTTAAGTTTCCTTATGAATATTATTTTGGGGGGTGAATTATGTGCCCCTTACCACCAAAATAATATATGTTGAAGTCTTAACTTCCAGTATCTCAGATTGTGGCCATATTTGGAGATGGGGTCCTTAAAGACGTAATTAAGTTAAAATGAGGTCATTACAGTGGGCCTTAATCCAATCTAACTGTTGTCCTTATAAGAAGAGGATATTAAGATAGACACAAAAAGAAGGAAGGTGATGTGACAATGTGAAGACACGAGGAGAAGACAGCCATCTACAAACCAAGGAGAGAGGCCTTGGAAGAAATCAATCAATGTCAAAACCTTGATTTCAGACCTCTGCCCTCCAGAATTGTCAGAAAATAAATGTCTGTTGTTTAAACCACCCAACTGTGGTACTTTGTTATGGCAGCCCTAGCCAACTACTATAATTACAAAGCAATTAGGCTCTGAAACCAATTAAAGTACATCTCTGCCCATCAAAAATCCACCCAATTCTTCTGTTGGAATCAAACGTCAGCACTGGGGTGCAAAAAGGCACTGGTGGCTGGTCCCAAAACCCTAAATAGTACTGAGCAACGAATTTCACCCTCATAACCACTCAGCTTAAAATCTTTGATTGACAGCTGAGGTCAGGACAGGACTCTAGAGTAGCAATACTTGAAGCATGGTCCCAGCATCACGTAGGAGCTTATTAGAAATGGAAACTCACAGAGCTCACACCAGAATCAGAATCTTTCATCTTGGCGCTCAGAAATAGATGTCATAACAAGCTCTCTAGCTGAATCTTACATATCCTAAATTTTGAGAAGCCCTGGGCTGGCGGAAAGGTGTCTAAATTGTGTAATGTCCTCCTGCACCTCTAACACTATGTTGGAGGTGGCCAGGGAGGGGCATGAGAGATGTCTTCTGTGGGGTGTTCAAGGCTACAGTGATGAGGAAAGCATAAACATCTTATTGAGCAACAAATATTTATTGAGCATTTACTATGTTCCAGGAACTATGCGATATGCTGAGGATACACTGGAAGTAGAAACAGACTGGACCCTCAATTCCTCAAGTTTACAGTCTTACAGGTCATATTAAGTAAGGAGTGGAGAAGACAGGAGAGAGAGTGGCAAGGCCAACGACTTCCAGGGTCAGGAGAGGTGACCACCCTGCCTGCAGAGTGCCCCCATGTGGTCCAGATGGGAGGTGCTGGGGGAGAGGCTGAGGCTCTTTCAGGCAATACCAAGGGCCCCTGCCTGGAGCAACCCAGCCTACAGGTGCCAGGTTCACTACCCCAAGTCCACCAGTGGCTATAGCACCATGGCTCTGTTCTAATGAACAACACCCTATCTCCATCACCTTCAAAGCCACCTTCCAGTGGTAGTCTTCCCAGATCTCCTCTATCATAGGTACTTCTCTACTTCCTCAGTATTTTGATGTATTGTCTTTAGTTTGCACTCCCTCTGAAGCACGCCCTAAGATAGAAATTTGGTGCAGGTGCCTTATTTAGGAGAAATTTGGTACAGGCGTCATATTTGGGAGATGATTCCAGCAAGCATGGCGCATGAATGGGGAGGAGAGACAATGATGAGAGGAAAGCTAATAAGGCTAGGGTAATGAGCAGGTCACCACTGGGGGCCACTGGGACTCAGTCCCACAGGGGACCCTCTGAGAGACTGCAAAGCACAGTTCAGAAGTGGACTCTCCAAAGGCAAGGAAGCTGGAGTCCTTACCTAACTCCTCTCCTCCCTCATGGGCTGAGGACTTCTTCAGAGATTTAACCTTCCACTCTTCCAACCTGTCCTGCACATGGACAAAGCATCCTCCTATGGGCCAAGGGACTCATGATGCCACAGATTGGGAAAGAAGGGTCCGCAGGTGGCCTCAGGGAAGCAGAGGGTTACAGATGTGCACCAACATTTATCCTACAAGACGCTTCACCAGAGCAGCTCTTATAAAACCACATACATGCATCTTGTATCTGAGCCCTGCAATATTGTCACCACCAAGAAAATCTACCATTCTCTTCTGTTCATGAGCCTCAAGTTGGGCAAAATATAGTGCTCTCTGTTGGTTTCTTCAACCATCCTGTCTTATGGAATAAAGTATGTGTCTTCCAACGAGGTATGCAGTGGTAAAACACACAGAGGTACTATGATTCCAGGCAACAGCAAATAAATGATGTTTCCATTCTCCTGCACAATGCTATTATGGTTAAATATAAGAAGACATTGGTTAGGATTTTAAAATACTGAAAATTACTGGTGGATTCCAACCATTGCCTACAAAGACTCGCTAATTGTCTGTGGAACCACTGCAATCTCCTGGGGCACAGGGACTCTGTCTCATTCCTCACTGCCTCCCCGGCACCCACAGCAGTGCCCACACAAAGGGGAACCACTCTGTCTGGGTGTAGTTTGCTGACTGAGATCGACTTCCAAAGCTTTAAAGGGCTTTGGGTGTGCTTCATTCCACATAAGTCTAATTTCACTTAAAAATTCTTAGAGTTTCAAACAGACATGTTGAAAATTCACCCTTTCATTCACTTTTAACGAGAACTTTCTTTTTTCAAGAATCATCTGCAGGCTGCCTTACAAGTAATTCCACAGCCATCTGGAAGACTTGTGTCGCTACTTAGAAGTGCTAAAAGGGATATATATGGAGACTGGCTCCCGACAAAATTGGAAATGAGGGGAAGCTCGCTTCAGCAACACATGCCTCCCCTCCCTGCCTCCCATGAGTGCCCAGAATCCTGGGCACAGCCTACATGCACGCCTCCAAGTCACACACATGTTTCAGAGATTTAAGACACTGCTCTTCCCACAAATATATTTTGTTTTACTGAGAACACTAGAGGATGAAATACTTATTTTGCAAGAACAGTTCAATAATGGGAGCATTTCGGGCATCATGATTCCAGACAGGAAAGATAGCCAAGGACAAAATAATCTGTCCAGGGCTCTAGAAATCAGAAGACATCAGCCAACTGCATCCATTCATAAGAGCAACCCTGGCTCCCAATAACCCCGTTCAGCACACATCCTCAGAGCATTTTACTAGGTGTCAGGAACTGAAGAAATGGAAATGAGAAATCCATGACCCTGCACACAAGCAGCACATACTCTAGGGGCATAGAAAGCTCATCACTCAGACATCCAAGTGTGCTGGGGAAAGAAATAATTACCTAGCTACAGATACATACTAAACTGTCTTTTATAAGCATGGTGCTGTGGGAGGCCAGAAGAGAACACCTCAAGCTCTGCTGGGATGTCTGAGGAGTCTGGTGAAGCACATAACAGTCAGGCTAAGCCTGAAGACCACAGGAGCACAGCAACAGGAGAGAAGGTAGAGAAAGCATCATTGACTCTGCAGCTGCAAACCAGACAAGCAAAAGACTCAAAGGGAGGAATTGCAGGGCAGGTTGGAAGGACAGAGAATTGTCCCCTGTAGTTGATTTATCAGGATGAAAATTTAAAGGACCTCTGGTGGTTACTCCAGACAGGAAATTTAGTTTAGTAGTTAAGAGCTGATATTCCAGAAACAGACTACCATGGTTCAAAGTCCAGCTCAGCAATCCATCAGCTATGTGGCGCTAAGGAATCAACTTAACTCTTCTTTGCTCCAGTTTTCTCATCTTTAAAATGGGATTTATAAAAGACATTCTTTCTAAGATTGCTATGATGTTTAAATGAGCTAATGCATTTAAAGCACTTACATTATGCCATGACATTGTTAGTTATCATTGCTATTATAAAGAATGTGGACAACAAAGGCAGTGCTTTGTTTCTGGTGTCTGGAAAACTGGTATGTATGTATTTAGTTATTCATTCAACCAACAATCATTAAGGATGGATGAGAGCCGAACACCGGTAGATGTGTCTCTTGCCCTCCAGAGGCTCATGGTCCCATCACAGGAAGACAAGCCTTGTTGGGTTATTATCAATGTCAGCAGAGGACAGTGGGAGGGAAAGCACAAAACAAGGAATAAATTGGCTTGAAGTAGTGTGGAAAGGCTTTGATGTGAGACTTGGTTTGTGGGCTGAGTTGTAGGACATCCACATTCAAGTGTTTGTCCCACCCAGTGGGACCCTGGAATAACAGAACAGGAAAGAGTCCCCTGTGAGCCCAGAATGAGCATGGAGATCGGTTAGGAAGAGATCCTGAGTGCTTGTCATCTCATATTTACCTGAAACACACCACGGCAGCAGAAGCAGCTGGTGAAAGCCCACGGCCTTTCTGAGTGGACAGCGCTGGTGCCAACACAGTGCTGGTGGAATATTTGGACTGGGCTTCTGAAACTCTTGGATGAAGAGACATGGGCACAGAACTCACAAAGTTCTGGGGAAAAGGGGAAATGGAAGAGAATTCATGCTATTCTGTAAAGCCAGGAAACTCTATCTGAAGGCACAAATAAGGCCCTGTGAGCAGAAAACATAAAATAAAAAAGCTACAAGGAGAGATTGCTGAGGGTTGTAGGAGGGCCTAGGCTGTCATGCAAAGCAGAGTGTGAGTTTGTTAAGTCCCATTGATGTGATCAATGCTTATGCAAGCCTGTCATGCTCAGTTCAACACACATGTCCGCAGTGCTAGACAAGTCACCTCCTATGAGGGATCCCCAAATTACGGTCGGGAAAAAGACTCTACACTTTTGTTTGAGAATATTACAATCCAATCATGTTAGATAAATGTATCTAGCTTCTAAGCTTTATTTCTTAATCACTGTGGGAGGTGGGGGTGGCAAGTGGTTGGAGGTACATCAATGAAGGAGAGAGATGGAAAAAGAATGGAGGAAAAGTGCAGCACATTTGTGTATGTCTTGACTACCTCAATTAAGTAGAAAGTTCCTGTGGTTGAGAATTATGTTTTGCATTTCTAACTGCCCCTCCCTGGCTCCTACCATGAGGCTGAGTGCATAGTAGGTCCTTAAATCTGCTTCCTGAGTTTAAGGTGCAAAACTCCCCTCTATGCAGAAGCCTGGATTTTGCACACAAACAGCTCTAAAGATAAAGCTGATATTAGTTTGCTGCAAATAATATGCATGTTCTTCTTCTAGCTGATGAATATTTCTCCCCTTGAGATTCTTGAGTGATTCTAGCCCACTGGCTATTTTAAGACCCAGATTTATTATTTTCGTTCGTGTCCCTAAAAGATTTTAAGAGTCCTATCCTTCTCTTTTATTACCTTCACACATCCTCCCACCTAATTCACGAAAGGAGAATAATTTGGGGTCACATTCCTGTGCCAGCCTTATCTAAAGATAATCAACTGCACATTACAAAAACAACACAGTCAGTCTAAGGCCGGCAGCCTATGTGTCTTAGGTCAGCAGATGCATTGTGGGGCCACAGGAGCGCAGGGGAGAAATGAGGCTGGTGAGCTCTGTTTATGGTAGTCGGACTTTGAAAGTGCCATTTTAGAAGAGCATATTTCAATCGAGAAAATGACATAAATTTCATATGACAAAGTAAGTATGTTGTGATTAGAGAACAATGAATGCACTTCTAGCATTTTCTGTGTTTTCTGATGCAGCGCTACAATTAGCATTTAGCAAAGGGAATGACAAAAATGTCATCTTATTATAAGAAACTGACATTGTAGCCCCTAGACTATTTGTTAAAGATTAATAAGAAATAGATTCTCATTTTTTTTCTTGTTTTGGTCCCAGCTCAGAGGTCTTTTTTCCTGGAGAAATAATATAATAAGCAGACACAAATCCTAAAAAGGATTTGAGGAAACCAGGAGAAAGGCAGACATATCAAAAAAGAATAACCAATAGTATTCACATAATAAAATAAGGCTGATGGAATTTAAAAATTGCATTTTAGCAACCACCAATATAATAATTGATTCAGGGAAGAATCATCAATGAATGCTTTTCAGTTACTACTAGAGCATAGCAATTACCCCACATCTCTAGGGCTAAAGCAACCACCTTATTTGATACATGATTTTGTGGATCAAGAATTTAAGACACTGTCTGGGCAATTCTTGCTTGCAGTCATTCATGTGGTTACAGGTGTCAGACGGAGCATCAGCCATCTTTAAGGTTCAGTTCGGCTGTAGCATTTAAGTTTGGTCACTTGTATGGTGGCAGTTGGTGCTGGCCATTGGCTAGCAGCATGGCTGGGCTGTTGACCACAGCATCCACTCTTGGCCTCTCTAGCATGGCAATCTCAGGGTGGTGGGACTTCTCATATGCTGCCTAGTTCTTCCCAAGGCCAGCAGCCCAAGAGGACAAAACACAAGCTGCATGACCTTTAATAAGGTAGCCTTAAAGGTCACACAGCATCACTTCCCCTTTACTCCAGTAGACAAAGCCGTCGCAAACTCACCCAGATTTGATCGGAGAGAATGTAGACCTCTTCATAGGATGAATCTCAAAGACTTGCAGGGCCATATTTTATAAACTGTCATGTACTGTTGCCTAAGAGTTTACTAGGGAAGAGGATATTTTCTCAGTCTCAAAGTATTTCTCATAGATTATCTGTTTATGAGTAAGGGAAAATAGTTGTATTTATGGTGAAGAAATCTGGCAGACACCACCTTAGCCAAGAGATCAAAGTTACTGGGATAAGACATCAGTTTGAAAAGAGCTCCCACCAGAATGGTGAAATCACTGATGATTTATGAAAAGTTTATGAAGACAATGCTCCAAATAAAGCAGCAGTTTGCAAATGGATAACTCATTTTAAGAAGGGACAAGATGGGCCGGGCGCGGTGGCTCAAGCCTGTAATCCCAGCACTTTGGGAGGCCGAGGCGGGCGGATCACAAGGTCAGGAGATCGAGACCACAGTGAAACCCCGTCTCTACTAAAAATACAAAAAATTAGCCAGGCGCGGTGGCGGGCGCCTGTAGTCCCAGCTACTCAGGAGGCTGAGGCAGGAGAATGGCGGGAACCCGGGAGGCGGAGCTTGCAGTGAGCCGAGATCGCGCCACTGCACTCCAGCCTGGGCAACAGCGTGAGACTCCGTCTCAAAAAAAAAAAAAAAAAAAAAAAAAAAAAAGAAGGGACAAGATGGATTAGAGACTTAAATGTTAGACCTAAAACCATAAAAACCCTAGAAGAAAACCTAGGTAATACCATTCAGGACACAGGCATGGGCAAGGACTTCACGTCTAAAACACCAAAAGCAACGGCAACAAAAGCCAAAATTAACAAATGGGATCTAATTCAACTAAAGAGCTTCTGCACAGCAAAAGAAACTACCATCAGAGTGAGCAGGCAACCTACAGAATGGGAGAAAATTTTTGCAATCTACTCATCTGACAAAGGGCTAATATCCAGAACCTATAAAGAACTCAATCAAATTTACAAGAAAAAAACAAACAACCCCATCAAAAAGTGGGCAAAGGATATGAACAGACACTTTTCAAAAGAAGACATTCATACAGCCAATAGACACATGAAAAAATGCTCATCATCACTCGTCATCAGAGAAATGCAAACCAAAACTACAATGAGATACCATCTCACATCAGTTAGAATGGCAATCATTAAAAAATCAGGAAACAACAGGTGCTGGAGAGGATGTGGAGAAATAGGAACACTTTTACACTGCTGGTGGGACTGTAAACTAGTTCAACCATTGTGGAAAACAGTGTGGCAACTCCTCAAGGATCTAGAACTAGAAATACCATTTGACCTAGCCATCCCATTACTGGGGATATACCCAAAGGATTATAAGTCATACTGCTATAAAGACACATGCACGCGTATGTTTATTGCGGCACTATTCATAATAGCAAAGACTTGGAATCAACCCAAATGTCCATCAGTGACAGACTGGATTAAGAAAATGTAGTGCATATACACCAGGGAATACTATGCAGCCATAAAAAAAAGATGAGTTCATGTCCTTTGTAGGGACATGGATGCAGCTGGAAACCATCATTCTCAGCAAACTATCGCAAGAACAAAAAACCAAATACCACATGTTCTCACTCATAGGTGGGAAATGAACAATGAGATCACTTGGACACAGGAAGGGGATCATCACACACCGGGTCCTATTGTGGAGAATGGTAGGGGAGTGAGAGAATTAGGAGATATACCTAATGTAAATTACGAGTTAATGGGTACAGCACACCAACATGGCACATATATACATATGTAACAAAGCTGCACGTTGTGCACATGTACTGTAGAACTTAAAGTATAATAAAAAAAAAGAAAGAAAGAAAAGTATCTTGTACCTGATGGAGCCTATTTTGATAAATAAAGTTTGTATTTTTTATTTTTATCTTTTAATTGCATTTTCCATGAACTTTTTAAAGTCCCCTTATATTAGCAATTAGTGACTATGAGTGTATTATATGGGTGTTAATTGTTTTCTTCTTGCAATTTTCTTAATTTTTTAAAACTATCTTAAAAAGTTACAAAATAATACTAAAAATTCAAAAAATATATTATAAATGTAACAGAAATCAGGAGTGTACGAAAAAGAAAAGTATCTATAGCTGAAATGGTTTATTTTTAAATGTAGCTATGACCTTTCCAGCAGATCACAAATGTCTAATACTGGAAGAGGTGGAAAATGCTAAAGATATGTCAAGTATTTCTCAAATGTTATAAATGTGAAAATGTAAGTCTTATAGTGGGTTATTAAGGCAAATCATAAAGGAAATGAACATTTTTTATGTTGCCAGATGACGTACATACATTCTCTCCCTTAATGGTAATGTCCATGTGACTAGGGTTTATAGTTTTTGCATTGATGTGAGCTTCTATGAATTTCACAGAATTCCCACTTTGCTTCAACATGCGAAGGTATTATTTCTTCAGGCTCAGAAAGACCAGACAACTTGCCCAAGATCTCACAGCTAAAACATGGCAGAGCCACAATTCAAAACTTGATTTGTCTGTATCAAATAGTTCACTCTTTTTCCTACTCAAATGCCATACCCCAATTCTCAATGAAGATATAGGGATGTTGCTAGCCCATGTCTAATCTTTGGTCAACCTAAGCTGTGATATCAATGCAGGTAATTATTACATAGTCACCATAGACCTGCATGAGCCACTGGGTGGACTTCATGAGGCAGCCCTATGTTAGATGAAGGGATAAGTAGATGATAGGAAATGCTCCAGTGTGCATGGCTATTGTGAATTTCTATACTCTCCTCCTTCTTAAGGAAAGGAAGCATTCATGTGGTGGCTGCAGAGCTCTCCTCATGAATTGCCCAAGTGTCTCGGTGGACTGCAAGCTCACCATGAGTCAAAACTATGGCCAAGAAAAATTAATCTGATTTTGAATTTGAATCCCTGGAGATTCAATGAATATTATTATCTAATAGGACTCAGAGAAACCTTAGCAATCTAACCTGCTAATTTTTACAGATGAGGAAACTGAGGCCCAGGGGAGAAGGATGCCTTGGTTGGGGCAGCAAGCTAATTAGCAGAAGAGGCAAGCAAAGAGCCATTGGACAACTCAGCTCTTACTCTCCTGGGAAGATTTGCTGGTATTCCCAGGCTGAATTTTTCTTTATTTTTTAAAAATCATGTTCTTCCCCTTTTATTGAACTAGAAATTTTCTGACAAGCTTGGAAATGTTAATAGACCATCTGAGAGAGCTGGTACCTAATGCAGCTAAAAATATCAAAAAGGATGGGCAGTGCTCTTGACTTCTCTTTCCCTTCAGTGTAGCTGATAGGTTTCCAAAAGGAAGTATTGGGAATGGGTTTGGACAGGGCCCGGTACAGCTATTAATAACCTTTTAACACAGTCTCATGGCTAGGCAGGCTCTGCTAAAGAATCTGTTCAACTGATCATAGGAATGAGGAGGTCAAAGGGACCTGGGACAGAAGTAAATTCCCCTGAACCAAACTACGAAAGTAGGCACCACAAATATCAAGAAATAGAGGGCATCTTCATGCACAGCCTTACAACATTGGAGGAAACCAGGTGTCTGAGGGTTTGGAGGGATAAGAATATATTGTCTTGCAGGGAGCAGGGTATAAAATCTCAAGGACAAAGAAAAACCATGGCCAGATGTTCATGTGTGGAGGGGGAGTGATGAGGCAGTGTGTTTTTTCTGCAACTGATCTAGCAGAATTTGATCTGTTCAGTTTTTTAAATGATGCCCAGATAAAATCTCACTTAACTATATAAACATGTATATGTGTGTGCATGTGCATATATGCATATGTGTATATATGTGTATTGTGTGTGCATATGTGGATATGTGTGTACTGTAGTATGTGTATTGTGTGTGTGGATACTTCGTGTAAGCGTGTATATAGGTATTGTATGTATGTACATGTGTGCATGTGTGCTTTGTGTGAAGTTTGTATTATATGTACATATACATGTGTATGTGCAAATTGTGTATTATGTGCAAATTGTGTATTGTGTATGTGTATTGTCTCTAGATCCTAGTCGCTACTCCCAACATACTCTTCTTCTCTCTTAGCTAAGGTCTGGAAAATAGACCTAAAAGTCTAGCAGTTGGAATCCTGTTATTTTTCCTCTTCCCACTTGGGCTATGTGAGATGAAATGCATATTTATATTTGAAAGAAGTCCAATTAGCAGAATAATTTGGAAATTGCCCACTATTTGGCCAAGATTCATACACCTGGGCATTAAAGCAACTCTGAGACTCATTTCCAAGGCACCACTGCCAGGTGCTTTCTGGTAAAAGTGACTGATGCCCACAGCATCCAGAGTGTGGACATTTGCACAATAACTGGGCAAACTTTGGGTTTAAAACCCATCCACAACCCTGTGCATTGGATCTAGTGGTGGCAGTGTTTAAAATGTGTGACCGTGTTTTGAGGGATGATAAATTTTATGAAGCAACCATCAAACTGACGTGCTATTAGGCTCCATCAGATATGCCAACATGATCGATGTTTGCTCATCAGTACAGCCAAGATACGATGTGTGGGCCCAGCATGTGTAAGCAAAACATTACCCACTCAGAGTCTTAAGACCTGATGAGAAACTTTGTAGGGGGCTGTTTTTATTATTATTGCTGTTATTATTCCCTCAAGGGGCCTCTATGACTACTGAATTATAACTGATTTATCTTGCCGTTTATTGCAATTTGCCACTTTGCTCCTCATGTCAAAAACCCAATATAAGTTTCATCCAAAAAAATCAGGCATGACATTATGATAATGGCATTAGCATTTCATCCATCAGCAGAAACTGAATGCATTACTTAACGCATTTCAGAGATATTCATGACAAATTTGAAAAGCTGATCTTTTGGAAGTGTGTACTTAAATCTTCGGATTATCGTCTAGGTTTGGGAAAATCCTGGCAGCCTGGCCTCCTGGAGATGAGGTAGCCTTTTAGAGAGTTGCCAGGACTGCCTCATCTCCAGGAGGCCAGGCTGGCCTTTTAGAGAGTTGCTCACTGATAGGCCAGGACAGGGATAATAAGAAACAGCTGGAAGGAAGTTTACAATCTGGGCAATGACTGCTCCAAATCCCAGAGTCACTGGCTTTGAAAAGCCATCTGCCTAAAATTGATTGGCTCAGAATGCTGGCACACAGAGATAATGAATCCAAAGTTATAGGGTCAGGTTCATGTGCATCTGAGCCAACTAACTTGGGGAGGGTGGTAGGGAGCTATGAGACCACAGCCTCTGGATCTCCTCCAGCCCTGTTGGCTTTACATACATACGGCATTGGTTGCCAAGAAGAAAACTGGCAGAAGTGGGGGTGGGGGCGTTGCTGGTTCACTCAATTCAAAAAGCTTTGGTTGAACCACTATTTGAAAACATTATTCGCTCCCAACTAAGTAGACTTAGCAAAGATAACAAGGCCTAACCCCTGTCCTCAAGAAGCTTACAGTCTAGTGGTTGAATCACACAGTTAAACAAGCAATTCTCATGAAAGTTAGAGTAAAGGAAGAAGGTTGAGGTATAAGTATACCCCAGGTATCTCGTGAATGGTGACCTCCTTCCCCTTCACTACAGGTCTCTGCTGCTCAAAAGGACCCTTCTCTGTAAACCCTTTCCAAGTTTCAGTAACCAAACCACTCAACTTTGTTTACTCATCATGGTCCAGAGATGACAGTGCTTCTATTCAGGTCTCTTCACAAGCATGCTCTAAGCCAATAGTCAGCAAACATTTTCTGTAAAGAGCCAGATAGCAAATCGTTTCACCTTCCCCAGGCCAAGCAGTCTCTGTTAAAGATACTCAGCCAACTCTACCCCTGGAGTGCAATAGCAGCCACAGACAATACATAAAGGACTTGACATGGCTGTATTCCAATAAAACTTTATTTACAAAAACACAGGCAACAGACTGGATTTGCCCCATGAACTGTAGTTCCAAATCCTCAGACAGACTGGGAAGTTTAACCTCTGGCCTCAACATGCTTGGCCTCAAAGTCTACTTTGGAAAACTAAAAAAAGGAATTCCCCTGCAGACTTCTGCTGCAGAGGTTCAGTGACTATGAGTGAGTTACTTGAGGAAAAGGACAAGTTCTTATTTACCTGTGTTCCAAGCACCAACTCCAGTGGGTAGAGCTTTGAACGTATAAAACAAACAAACAAACAAAAGGTGCTTCTTGAATAAATGACAAATACAATAGATGTTGGTCACTAGAAGTCAGGCTGGCCCACATGGAAATGGTGCAACGATCCCAGGAACTTTTGGAGAGCACCGCCAGTGTCTAGGACAGTCCACCCCTGCACCACTCAGATCCAGCAGTGCCTCACATGAAGTTGACTCCTTCTTAAAACTAATTACTCTCAAGAGTAACTAAAATGTCTCACCAAAACAGCATTAGTGGGATGTTGGACAAGTTACAGCCTCCACTACTACAGCTAAACCCAAGACCACAATTCATATTCACCATCTCCCTCCTCTCCATCCATTCTCGATTTCTCTCATCCTCAACCAACACTTTTGCCAAACTAGGCTATTTGCCAAATGGGGTAACCCTAACCTTAATTTTTTCTTAAGAATGCACATGTATTACTCTGAGGACAAAATCTTTTATAAAATAAAATACTGACATTAATGATCTTTTAGCACATTACAGGTGCTCAAAACTGTTAATTCCCTACCCTCAAATTATACTCACGCGTTGAATGAAATGTATTTATTTCACAACAAAATAGAACTCATTAAAAAAAAATTTTTGAAACGCTCTTTCTGTCTGATTGCACATGTTGACATGTTCTTGCCAAATCCAACTGTTGGCTCATCAAAAAGAGTTCATTCGTGCTGATTCTTCTGGCACTTCCCTAGTAGATACCACAGTGTGCCTCTGGAATAAAGCAGTAGCATTGCTGGCTGATGGTGCCCAAAGCCAGGGAGATGATCCTCAGTCCAGAAGCAATTTCCTCCCTGTCACATTATCTGTTTTTCTCATCAGTTGCCCTACAAAGCCCTACTCTATAAGGGAGAACAGTTCTTGCCCAGGCATTACTGACTTTCCAGAACCCTGGGGGGCTTCCAAACAGCACATTTTCAGGCTCATTTCATGTCCTGCCTTTGATTCAATAGTCTGGAAAGGAAGGCAGGAGAATGATGCCCAGGCCTTGGATCAGAGGGCTTGCAGAGGCCATGACAGCCAAGTTAATATCAATCTCTTTGGCAGGTTCATGATGGAGGTAGTATCCCAGGGTCTATTGATGCTGAATGGGCCCATGCACAGCGGCTGGTAGAATCGGCCTTTTCTGGCTCCCTGCTGTGGACAAGGAGAAGCAGGCCCTCAGGAATGAGTCAGCATGGCCACAATGAGAGTCTGCAGAGGAGAAGGTGCTTGCTCTCTCCCACCCCTCTTCCTAGCACAATGATTTGGGACTAACTCAGGAGGGAGGTCCAAAGTTCAGGAAGACACCGTTGTGCAAGGCACCCAGTAATTGAGGTGGCACAGGAGATCCCAGTACAGAACCCTAGGTGGTCTCCGGGTTCCATTTTCTACCAGCTATGTCACTTGGGCAACTCGCATCTGCTGGTGGCCTCAGTATCCTCACTTAGGAAGGAATTGGTAGTACATGCCCTAACCATCTCACCAAGATTCTTGGCAAAGACTTAAAAGTAAGATCATAGATATTTAACTGTCTTGTAAAATTTCAAACACCTTGTAATTGCACCCCATTAGGATGAGTCTAAAGATGGCTTCAAAGAAAAAAACCCACATTCAGAAGTCAGGTTTGAAGCCACGTTCCATTTCCAATTAGTTAGAAGGCTTCAATATTCTTGGCCTCAAAGTCCATTATGGAAAACTAAGAAATGAATTCCTCCTGCAGACTTCTGCCAGGGCGTTTCAGTACCATGAGGGCAGTTAACTGAAGAGAAGGACAAGTTCCTCTCAAGCACTAACCCAGTGGGTAGAGCTTAGAAAGTATAAAACAAAAAAGGTGCTTCTTGAATGAATGAGCAACATTTTAAACCAGGGTAACATAGTCTAACATTAACCATGGCAATAATAATGACAATGATACTACAAATTTTGTTCAGCTGGGCAACATTCTAAACACTTCACCTGCATTATCACATGTAATCCTCATGACAACTGTATGAAGTCATTCTGTTATCAGCCTGAGTTTTTAAATGGGGAAGGCAAGTCTTAAAGTGGTGAAGTAACTTGTCCAAAGCCACCCGAATTGTCCACAGAAAAGCCAGAATTCAGAAGCACCTCTCTCTGACTCTAAAGATAGCGTGCTTTAGGACAGACAGACCCCAAATACATGCACTGTGGACTTGTAAGGGCAGGGCACAGAGCTTCAGACACGCGGCAGTAATGGTTAACCCTTTCTGAGTACATGCAGGCACGCTGTCGCTACTGACCTTTATAAGGTGCTATTATAATTCTTATTTTACAGATGAGAAAACGGAGGACTGGTAAGATTCAAGGGCTTATTGCAATCTCAAGACTAAGTGGCAGAGCTAAAATTTGAACTCAGGGAGTCTGACACCACAGCCTGTGCTTCAACCAATCTAGATATGGCTTCAGAGATGTGCAAACTTGGAGGTGCATGGACACACACACAGACTTCTAATCATGGACTCTTCTCCACCATGGTGTCTTCTCATGTGCTACCTACCAGGCCCTCAGTGGCATCAAAGGGAGACAGAGCCGCTGTCACAGTCAGGAGTTGCCTCTCTGGTTCTGTGGGACGGAGCCCCACTGGAGGTGGGAAGCTGCAGAGGAAGAGGAAGTGGGTTGTCTGGAAAAGCAGGGCTGGGCCACAAGCCTACAGTTCTGCAGGCTCTGCTGCTGGTGTGAGTTTCTTCCAGATTCACAGGAGAAGGAAGCTTAGGAGCAGCCGGCCTCCCCCGGCATCTCTGCAGGGGCCAGACTGCGTTGCCTTTTATGTTGCTTGTGCCCCATCAGCAGTTTCTCTTTGCAGTGGAAAAACATCCCACCTTCAGGGAGGCCTCTCAGCTCAGGGGTTTTTAGTGACCTCAATGAGGTAGAAAAAGTGCTTACATCTCTGCAGAGGAAAGGGAGCATCTCAGAGGTGAGAAGAAAGAAGCCCAGCAGAGGCCAGAACTGCAGAGGCGCAGACCCAAACGGATGCACCAGTGCCACATGACATTAGAGGCTCTTGTCTCCCATGCACCCCACCCCATAACCTTCACCTCCATCCCCCCTAAATCACGCCTCCTCACAGCCCCTCAGGTCACGCCTCTGCACAAATCCCTCAAGGCCTCTCCATTGCCCTCAGAAAAAGTCAAAACACTTCAGCATGGTTGAAGAGGGGTGGTCAGCCCACCTCTCCCTCACCTACCACACCCCAAGCATGCTAAGCTGCTTGGGCTTTCTCAGCAGGGCGTGTGCAGCCTCCACACCAGTATCCCAGCTGTGGCCTCTGCCTGTGACACCTCTTCCTCTGCTGGACATTTCCCAAATCTCTGCACTTCAAGATTCCACTCAGTCATCTCTCCCCTGACTACATACACACACACCCCTCCCGGATTTTAGAGTCCCTCCTCTGGATGCCTGTTCTGACAATGCTATAAAGAACTACCTGAGACTGGGTTATCTATAAAGCAAAGAGGATTAATTACAGTCACACAGGCTGTAAAGGAAGCATGGCTGAGGAGACCTCAGAAAACTTACAATTATGGTTGAAGGCGACAGGGAGGCAGGCACATCTTACTTGGCTGAAGAAGTAGAAGGAGAGTGAAGAGGGAGGGGCTACACACTTTTAAACAACCAGATCTTGTGAGAACTCACTCACTATCAGGAGAACAGCAAGGGGGAAGTTCACCTCCACGATCCAATCACCTCCCACCAAGCCCCTCTTCCAACATTGGGAATTACAATTGACATGAGATTTGGGTGGGGACACAAATTCAAATCATGTTAGTCCCCCAGCAGCCTGCAGGGTCCTCTCTTGGAACAGGCACCACACTGTATGATAACCATTGATGCAACTAGAATCTGAGCTCCTTAAGGGCAGGACTGGAACCGATTCACGCCTGAATTCCCCACACCACACACAGGATCTGGTATGTACGACACGCTGAATAAATGCCTACAAATTATCCTAATTCACTGCATTGTTTGGATCAAATGAGATGACAGATGCAGAACATTTGGTAACCTGAAAATAATTATATAAGTTAAATGTACTACTTCATAATGACTGAGATAAAAGAAATTTTACCCAAAGCCATTTCTAACATAAAAAATGTCAGACACTGTTAAAGTACTATTTCTAATCAGCAATTATTAGCAGGGTTTTTCTTCCTTATTAGCAGGATTGTTTTCCTTATAATAAAGAGGTTTTAGGGTTTATTTCATTTGTATATATTGATGGAGCTTTTATTTTTATTTATATTCCTAAATCCAAAAAGATTTTAAGGCAACTTTTAAAGGGGTTAACATTTTCTGCATTTCTCACCACCCTCAATTACACTGCATAACTTTTGGAATATTCAGAAATAATACTGAGAAACAATTTTGTTAGGGAGTTTTTCTGACTGGGGTCCACAGTGCCAAGAGACCTCAGAGAAGGGAATGGAAGGTAACCCCAGGGTTGACACTTGGTCGAGGCTTTGGATTTATTTGAAAATGATAAACCTAGGCCATTGAATCCTTCTTAGAAAGTGAGTGGTCAGAACTGCTAGACACTGCAAAATTACTTTCATCAAAACATACTAGAGCCCTGTGTTAGATGTTTCCCATACCTTTTCTTGTTTAAATCTCACTAGGAGGAAGTCCAGTTAGTTCCTCATTTTGTATTTGAGGAAGCCAGTGTTCAGGGGGACCTATAAGCTTCAGGGTGGGAGCTGCACCCAGGACTTGGCCGCACAACTGACAACCTCAACCATTGTGCTGAACTCTGGCTGCCATTGATATGTTAAGGTGGAGGAAGCCTTCAGCTCACCTGTGCCACCTGACCTGAGATATAAACTGCAAGAGGACGAGACAGCCGTGAATGGCCACAGCTGAGGTTAAGGGCTCCTCAGGTGCAGAAGAAAGTCTAAAGGGAAACTTCCATCACACAGTGGGTATAGTAGAAGAAGAATAGACTTGGAGTTCAAAGAAACTAGGGTTCAAATCCCTGCCCCTCCACTTAGAAGCAAGTACCATAACTGTGGGCAATGACAATGCCTTAACCTTTACTTCCTCATCTGTTTAAATAAAATGAAACCATTTTTAAAAACGAATTATCCTTACGCTCCTACAAGGATTAATTAATCCCATGTACTTAGAGCACATTTCATATTGGCTTTCTTGGTTAAAGTGGATTTCTCAGCCTACACACTATTGACATTGAAAGCTGGGTATTTCTTGGTCATGAGGGTTATCCTGTGCATTGGAGAATGGTAAGAAGCATCCCTGGCCTCTACCCACTAGATGATATCAAACCCCAGTAGTGACAACCAAAAATATTCCAAATGTTGCCAACGTCCCCTGAGAGGGGGCAAATCTAGCCCTGGAAGAGGACCACCGGTTTAGATAAAAATTTGCTATAGCCATCAGCCAGGGGTGGCCCTTGCAGCCAAAGTTAGCAATCTCCACAAGACCAAGGCCTCCTGCCAGTCAGTCACACTTATCAATGCTGCCCCTGGTAATGTCATAGCTGGATGCTTGTGATGGTTTTTTTCATATGTCATCTTGGTTAGGACTGTTTAATTGAATAACAGTACTAGTCATTCAATCAAAGGTGAGTCTAGGTGTTCTGGGCAGGTATTGCATAGATGTAATTAAAGCCCCTAATCGGTTGTCTTTAAGTAAGTGAGATTGTCTTGGGGGCTGGACACTGAATGAATTGGAAGGCCTCAAAAGTAGGTCTGAGATTTTCCTAGGCAAGAGAAGAAATTCTGCTTGTGCATGAGAGGTTCAGCCCATGCTTGTGGGTTCAACCCTACCCAGGGTCTTCTCTTTCTGACCTTCTGCACTACAGATTTGGGACTTGCTTAGCCAGCCCCCACAATCACATAGTGAACTATTATATGTGTAATAAATCTCTATCTCTCTCTCTCTCTCTCTCCCCCATCACTCTCATACAATGAATATTTGTATATACACATTTGTGTGTGTAACTGTGTTTGCATGTGTGCCTGGTTTGTGTGTGTACTTGTGTATATATCCTGCTAGTTCTGCTTCTCCTGTTGAATCCTAAACAATACAATGCTATCACACTACATAAAACATTGAAGTTGAACCTCATTCCCACTGAATAAGGGGCAGCTCTGCAGGACTTCAGTGTTCAAATTCAAGTTGTCATTCTCAAAGGAATCCTGGAATTCTTTTCTTTCCTGAGAACCATACAAGCATGGATTAGATTCCAACTTCAAGCAGCTATGTAATCATATACTAGTAACTTAACCTCTCTGGCCGTATATTGACTCATCTATAAACCTCTTGATTTGTAAGAATTCAATGAAAGAATAGTGCCTAAAAATAGTTTTCTACATCTGTTAGATACATTCAGACCTTAAAAATATTTTAGCAATCTTTCAAAAATGTAAATTATAATAAAATGTAAGGTAAATATATTTCCATAGAGAGAAATATTAGCACATTGTAGCTTATTTTGAATAAGTTACTAATATTCTTTTAAACTTAGCTGTATAATGAAATATACAGCAATTAAAGTTACCTATAGAAACGTCCACATTGAAAACAATGACATGTATTTAAAAGGTCACAGTAGTGTCACTTAAAACATCTAGGATTCATTAAGGAATCCAAATATTTGTCTGGGGGAGAATACCATTAATAATCTCTTTGTCCATTGAGATTTTCAATCTTTAGAGTATTCCATATGAATTTCTATTGATTATTGATTTGGACTCATTTGCATTTACAACATCTTTCTGTGTAAGCAGGGGTGGATGTTGCTGCTGTAACTCAGGAAGGCATACAGAGGTGGTGGAGGTGGGTGCACAGGGTGAGTAAGCTGCATTGTACAGGATGCAGTAATTGATGGGAAATGGGGCAGGGATTCATTCAGGTTTAGGAGATTGTGGGTCTGCCAAGAAGCATGGCAAAAGAATGAGGAGAGATAACATGTTTTAAGAAGAAAATAATACATTTGATTTGTGCTGGTGGAGGTGTTTTTGGGGACAGTCCACAGGGGGATTCGGACCCAAAAAAATGCAGCTTGCAGAGCATCTTGGTGGCTTTGATGGTAGCATTTAACAGCTGCATTTTAGCCATCTGTGGGCGAGCTCCTTCTTCTCTGGGCTGTGAACACCTTGAGGGAAGAAGCCACATCTTCCTGCCATGGTGTCCAGCAGACATGTACAGACACTCCATGACAGTGGACTATAAGAAAGGCACCATCAGTCAGTGAAGCCTGCAGAAGGCTGCTGTGTCTCAGGCCAGAACTCCAAGACCTAAGGAAGACTGGTTCAAATAAGGCCAACATCCTCAGTGGACTGACACTTCCAAGGCAGCTGATCTCCAGAGGGGTGTAGGCTCATGTAATAAGAGAATTAGCAGGTTTCCAAGACCAGAGACAGTTGGCTCTTGGTAACCAATCAAAATCCAGGCATAGAACCAATGGCAAAGGTTGGCCTCGGGGCCAGGAGGACAGGAGTGGGTGTGGCATCCTTTAGAGCCGGAGCTGAGATAGGAGTGCACCAGAGAAAGCTACATTTCTGAATTGTGCATTCAATTACAGTTGATCCTCATCATTCATGGACAACCCATTTGGAATTCATCTACTTGTTAAAATGTATTTGTATCCTCCAAACTAATGCTTAATGAAGCTTTTGTGATCATTTACAAGCATGTACAGAGCTGTGAAAAGCGTGAATCACTCAATGTGCATGTCACCTTGAGATGGATCAAGGCAACACCCTGCCTCCTTGTTTCAGCTCTCATACTGTAAAAAAGTGCCCCTTTGACAGCCTAGTTAGTGGCACATCTTTCACATTTGATGGTTTCTTGTCGGTTATTTTGCTATTTAAATATATTTCTATATAAATATATATGTGCTGTCCCGTGTTCCCAAGTACTAGGCTGTGATGTGCCTTATGCGGTAGATAAGCTTCGTTCAGGCATGAGTTGTTGGCTGTGTGTTTAATGTTAACAAATCCACAATCTATATTAAATAAAATGCTTTCAAACAGAAACACATGTAAACAAGTCTATGTATTGATCACTTGACAAAAATGCATGACCAGGGGCTCATAGGAAACTAACCCCATATGTACCCGAGGAGTAATGGCTCAGTATTTGCTAATTCTGTGTTCGCAATGACTTTATGAAATAGGACTACCGTGAATAATGAGAATCGACTGTATTTTGTTGCCTGGGATGAGGCTGTGTAGGTAGGCTCTGAATAATAATGCCTTCTCCATGTTTCTAAAGAGGCCTTGCAGGAACAGCTGCAGCATATCTTCTCAGTGAGGCATTTTCTCTTTCTGCCTCAGACATCCCATCACCCAAGGGGCAAAAATAAGAATTCATCACCCCCAAACCTTCATCCCCTTGCCCCATCTCTGGCAGCCAGGGCAGGAGGAGGCCGGTCAGACAGGAAAGTACATCCAGCAGGTAACAATTAAGGAAAGCAATCTTGTGCTTCCCTATCGCTCAGGCAAAGAGAGACAGCACCCACCATACCACAATTACTGTCCTTGCCTCTTTGGGGTTATTATACAGCTCGATCATAACAATAAAAAATAATCTATACCTAGCTCATACTGCAGAGAGACAGCCTCAAAGGAGCAAAGCAACTTCTGTACCCTCAGAGGAAGACACATTTAGTGAAAGTGTCCAGGGCGGCAAGAGTCCACGACTGAAACAGGAGTAGATGGCAGCCTCCCAGGCCCCATGATTTGGGGTGACTTTTAGGTAATTTTATTTGTATCCCTGCCACAGCAAAGACCCATCTCCTCATAGCTCTTTTCCTGAAGACAATTTAGTAACATCAGGAGCTGGATCTGTCTTTTATATGATCTTATAAATAACAACCGTCTAGAGATGGCCTTGGCTGCTGTTCTCTCCAAATATTAAATTAGCTGCTGTGGTAGAAAGTAAATTTAAAAGACATGCCTTATTGTTTCTATAAAAGTGAGGAGAATAGAGAGTAGGGTCTGGAGGAGGAGGGCAGCCCAGGCTAGAGAGAGGAGCACTTCATGTTGTCACATCCTCTGCCCAAAGTTCTTAGACTACTTTTATACAAATTCTCAGATCATGGGTTCCTTATTCTTTCTCATTGGAAATGAATAATAATGCCTTTTCAATGTTTCTAAGGAGGCCTTGTAAACTGGAGACCCAACATCTCTCCAGTAAACTGGAGAGATGTAAACTGGAGACCCCATCTCTTGCTTTTGTAAAGGCCTTGTAAACTGGAGACCCCATCTCTCAGCTTTTGCTTTCTATCCGGCTCCATGCAAGTTATTTGGAATAAGAGTACAATAATATGCTGGGACCAGCTCTTCTGGAAGGAATGAAAGACCAGCTTTACCAAGAGCTCCTGCCCATATATCAGAAGGGTCCAAAAGTAATCCTTGTGACCCTTTGCCTGAAGGTGGAAGCCCTGAGTGCTTTCACGCATGCATGCATGCATTCATTCATAAGTATATATTGTGCACCAACTGTATTCTTGGCACAGTGCTGGGCACTGGAAATACAGCCAGAAGCAAAGCATCATCCCTGCCCCCAGAGATCTCACAGCTGGGTCAAAGAGAAGGGCATTTGGAAAGACCATTACCATTGAATATGTGTGCTGTCAGATAGGAGAGTTAAATGTGTAGCGGAAACAGAAGAAGGGCGCCCAACCCAGTCTCAACTGATCAGAAACAGCTTCCCAGAGGAAGTGAAACTGAGGCCCAAAGAATAAATGTGAGCTGCTTGGGCAGGAGGGAGAAACAACATGTGGCAGCAAGGCAAGGGCAACAGAGAGCCTCCATGTTCCCGGAACATCATCAGATTGGCCCATGGAGCTTGTAGGGGACGGGGAGCGGTGAAAAAATGACAATGGAGAGGTCAGTGGAGGTCCCATCATGCAGAGTCTAAAAACCTGGCACCCATGCTCAGTGGCAGATTGCTGAATTTCCCTAGAGGGCAACCAGGTTAACTGTCCTGTAAGCTCTGCCAGGGTCTACCAGGTGCACCGTGATCCTGGCTCACACCAGCAGTCCCTGGAAGACAGGACAGTGTGGTGTAGCCCTGGCAGTTGTTCAGAGGTGCTTTCCTCTTGCTCTCGGAAAACACTCATTTTCCTAGAATTGAATCCTGCCCTATTTGGTGATGGGATTTCTGGAGCGACGTGGCTTGCACATGCTCAAATTTTTGTTCTCTGTACTGCCCCACCTGCCCATCTCAATTCCTCACCCTCAGTGGGTCCTCTTGGTCTCTCTGAGAAGAGCACATGCAGATGCAACTGCTCCCCATGTCCCTAAATTCCTGATTCTCTCTTAGTAACTCCTTCTTCCCCAGATCTCTCCTTCTCATGCCCTCAACGGGGGTCCTGGATCCTGGGGAGGGGATCCTCAGCCAGAATCTTCAAACTGAAGATTCTGGCATGAAGCTTGTAGAGGCTAAGCCTTACAACTCCACGGTTGCATGCATTTTACACTTTGAAGCTGTCTGTCATGTTAACCCACAGCAGCCCAGGGAGAGGGTGTGAGGGGCCAATGAGGAATCCAGTGCCTGGAGAGGTGTCATGACTTCCTAGGATCACACGGCCAGGCTCGAGGAGACAGGGCTCAAACTTCCATCCCCCAAACCATCATTCAGTGTTCATTCCACTCTTTCCAGCTTTAGTCACACTCAGTAAAATGTTCCTTTCAAAAAAAAGATAGTCAACACCTTCCAAAGACCTGACCTTGTCAAATGGCTGTTTCATTTTAAGACCAGGAATTTGTGATGTCAACTACATCTTAGAAGCCAAAGAGAAAATACAAAGACCAAAATAAGTACTATTTATTTACTTATTTGTGTATCTATTTATCTATTTATAACTCGAGGTCTATCAGTGTGCTGGTCTCAGGCTATATAAGAGCATTTGTAACCCAGGGAAGAGCCTTTACTTCCCAAAATGAGGCTCCATTCATTGCCAGATCATGGACAAGGCAATCAACCAGATCATGGGGAACAATCTACTGACCCAGATGATGAAGACTGTTTATTACAAATGCCAAAGACTATCAAGGTTTCTGAGGTTCTGAGGCAAAATAGAAACACGGAGAAACAACTGTCACTCAAACAAGGAGGCAGCTCCACTTCCTGCTGAAACACTCCCTCCCACACGGAAGATGCAGCAATGCACTGATAGCAAGAACTACTGTGTGTGACACACAACAGCAGCAAAGTTGTGTGCTCTCACACCTCCTGGAGTTGCCCATGACATTAATCCTGCCTGAAGTGTGCCCCTTCCCTACTTTGTCACTCAGCAAACTTGTCCTCCTTCTTTGAGGCTCAGTATAAATTGCATCCTCTATATCCCCACCCCCTCCTACCCTCTATGGCAGAATTAGTTGTTCCTGTACCTGAGCTCTCAGAGCATTTTGGTCTTAACACTAATGTAGCTTAGGTTCATGGAGGCTCCAGGAATGATCATGTCTGTTGTCTGTGACATCTCAGTACCTAAAGGAGTTCCTAGACCATGGTGAGTCTCAAAGCAACGTGTCTTGAATGAAAAAGAGAGAGAGAGAGAAATGAAGACTTTCAGTTGGAAGTTATGAGTTCTGGTGACATGATTTGAGGAGGAAGATTTGCTGTCTGTTACATACCAGGTGCTTTGCTCTCGCTAACTTATTAAATGCACCTCTCAACAAACTATGCGGTAAGTTAAACATTTTTACAATGAAAATGAAAAAGTAGAGGCTTAGTGGGTTTAAGTAACTTGTACATAGTGGAACCAGATTCAACTCCAGGTCTAGCTTGACCCACAAACCTATGCTGGTTTCACTATACTGACTTACTCCCCAAGCATGATCCCAAGGATAAAGAAAGTAAGATTAGTCTTGTTGCAATTGCTTTTGGTGTCTTTGTCATGAAATCTTTGTCCGTTCCTATGGCCAAAATTGTATTGCCTATGTTGTCTTCCAGGGTTTTACATTTTACAAGTTTTGGGTTTTACATTTAATCCATCATGAGCTGAATTTTTGTATATGGTATAAGTGAGGGGTCCAGTTTCAATCTTCTGCATATGGCCAGCCAGTTATTCCAGTACCATTTATTAAATAGGGAGCTTTTTCCCATTACTTGTTTTTGTTAAAAAAAAAAAAAAAAAAGATTTCTTTCAGATTAGAATCTCTGTCACTGGCTGCTGCAAGTGTTGTATCTGGAAAAGTCATATAAAGGCCAACTCAGTTGAAATTTTAAAAAAGAAAAACAATTCATGCTCCACTGCTTGTTGCATGCAAGCAACTTAGGTATTTGCATGCAAATACCTAAGTTAAGTCATTAAATTTTACCACTTCTCAATGGACATATGAGCTACATCTACTCCCTCACCCCATCAGGCTTCCTGGAAGATGCTGCACGATACCTATGAGTTTAACCAAAGGAGCAGAAAACACCCAGGGAAACCTATGGTGTCAGAAATTTTCTCTAAGGGGGTCTTTGTTCATATTTGAGAGCTTTGGAGTTATATTGTCAGGAAGAAATTTCCTCCAGGGTCCAGCTCAGGGAAGCACCAAGCTGTTCCTTTTAAAACTGACATTCCAGAATCAATCATATTTGCTATTCTGATTACCACAGTTTCTCTCTTAGGTATATCATGAAAAGTTCGTAAAGCAAAATTATTGCTTTTATACTTCACACTCTTTGGCCAAGTTATTACTTGTGAAAGGCTGGATCAAATCTCACTTCTATAGATCAGCCCTTGGAATGAGTTAACCCATAAAGTTTAACATATGTATATCGGAAGATCTAAAATGCATAAAGTTACTAACACACCACACAAGCACGTGCACACACACACACACACACACACAATGTGGGTTACAAATCCAAGTGTTTACAAGGGGAAGGCCAGCCACAAAAAATAAGTGAAGCTGGCCCAGTGAGGACTGTGATAAACTAAAGAACAAATGACCATCTAGAGGTACCAGCTACATACATGTGCCCACGTGGAAATATGAATCCCACACGTTAATACCTCAACCCACCATCAGTAACTTTGCTCCACCACTTGGCCTCATTGTCCAAAGCATCTCCCTACTCCCTTATGTTCCCAAGCTGACCGGGCAGCTCTTGTGTGGTTTTACCAACTAGATTCCATCCCAGATGTTGTTGAGCTTCACACAACCCAACACAGACCCATGTAACAACCCAAAGAGTAGAAAACCTCTTTCCCAGATGGGGATCCCACACACTTTTTTTTTTGAGACAGGGTCTCCTTCTGTTGCCCAGGTGGGAATGCAGTGGTACCATCAGAGCTCACTGTAACCTTGAAGTCCTGGGCTCAAGTGATTCTTCCATCTTGGCCTCCTGAGTAGCTGACTATAGGCATGTACCACCATGCCTGGCTCATTTTTATTTTTTAATTTTTTGTTGAAGTGGGGCCTCACTATGTTGCCCAGGCTGGTCTCAAACTCCTGGCCTCAGGCAATCCTCTCACCTCAGGCCTCCCAAAGTGCTGGGATTACAGGTGTGAGTCACAGCACCGGGCTGCTCTCACACTTTTGTAGCCTGAGTAACCAAGGTGGAAGTTACAGAGAACATGCCAAGTGCCAAGACACTAACTGGATTTGTAAATATTAACCTCCTTATTAAAAAATAAAAAGGCTGCCTTTCTATTTTATAGACTGCAGATGACTGGTAAACTCGCCATTGTAGGATTCACATAGTTCAGGTTAATAAAGTGTTTGCCATAATATTTTGAAAACACAGGTGCATCTCAACCATCTTTCAGCGCACTTACTCTGCTCTTTGAAACTCATAGTGGATCCATGGCCCTTCTCACAGACTAAGCTTTTCCAGGTGACTGTCATTGTTTTCATTTTTGATGCCAAGTTGTCTCCTCTATACATTTTATAGTACATTTATAATCATTTGCAAAGAGTTCTCTCTCTTTGATATTTTCCTAGCTTCTCTTTTGTCTTCTTCACCTTCCCTGCCTCCTGAGCCTCCTCAATAAGACAGTAGTAGCCAGAGATCCAGCATCAGGACTCAGGCATCTGCAGGGAATGCCAACCATTCCACTTACAAGCACCTTCCTCATAAGGAAGCCCATCACTTTTCTAGGCAAGAGAGGCTATTTTGGTTTCCTTCCTCCTAGAAGCCTTTGCAGACTTAGTACAGGTCTGACTTTAACTAGATTAATTGTTACCCCTTCACTTCCACTGCAATCATGGACTGGACTGATATTTACAAGCATCCTTCCTCCACCATACTTTTCTAATGCTTCCACTAATACCATGCCCAACCCCTGCGACAAGAGCTGTCTTGTCCTAGGCTCCTGCTCACAACACAAGAGCAGACACGGTCACCCCTCCCTTATTGCTCCATTACTCACCAATCCAAGCACCTGTGACTCTGCTTTCTGTGGCTACAAGGATGTCTTCCGCCTGCATGTAGGGAAGTCCAGAAGTGCTAGGGAGTCAAAGCTTTCAGGAGCTTAGGTTATAATGGATGAAAGTAGGGGTATAAATACAGTTTTTCGGTTTTTTTTTTTTTTTTTTAAGATGCATTCTCACTCTGTTGCCAAGGCTGGAGTGCAGTGGTGCAATCTTGACTTACTGCGACCTCTGCCTCCCAGGTTTAAGTGATTCTCCTGCCACAGCCTCCTGAGTAGCCAGGAATACAGGCGCCCACCACCACGCCCGGCTAATTTTTAGTAGACATAGGATTTCACCATGCTGACTAGGCTGGTCTTGAACTCCTGACTTCAAGTGATCTGCCTGCATCTGCCTCCCAAAGTGCTGGAATTACAGGCATAAGCCACAGTGTGCAGCCTAAATACACTTCTTGAATAAGAACAGCATGTTCTACACTGTCTCTCAGAGGTCCCAGTGGGATTGAGCCCCGGTTACATGTAGAAGTAACCTGCTCATTCATGCGTGCTGAATTGGCTTCCTTCCCTGCTAGTCTCACTTTTCATCTTACCTACAGGAATTTCTTGGGATCACTTCCCAAGTAAACTACTTGCAATTGAAATCCTGCCTCAGGCTCTGCATCTAAGGAAACCCAACAGAAATCATCACTGTTCTCTTCCCCTGTGCATTTCACTTCCTACTCCACCAACTCATACCCAGCTTCCTCCAGGGATGTGGAAGGGTCATACCCATTTGCCAGCCTGACCTTGTAATAAATTGAACACTGGCCCAGAAACAGCATCCCTTTGAGAAACTCAGTCCTATGCTAACAGACTCACAGTTCATACTGGCTCAGTCCTGTTCAGCCACATGCCCCTCAATGTGGGTCACTTGAGCTCGATTACAGGGATCCCTATGGAACCATCTTATCTACCTGCTCACTGGACCAAATAGCTGACACTCTATTCTATTCATCTTTCCATTCTCTAGTTGATGGCTAGGGCATGGAGATTACTTTAAGGAGCAGACAACTACAAAGGTGCTAATATCGAACTAATTTTCACAGGGCACCAGGTGAGTGAGCTGAATTTACCAGAACATGTTGCTTCCTGAATGTGGTGTTGGTGAGTAAAATAGAAACCACAAGCTGGATGTGCACTTAAATTATTTATTATCTACAGCATCATAAATAAGTCAGTGAAACAAGCACACAAACAGTCCAAAATTCTCTCTCAAGTGGGGAGGCTCAAGTTCACGTACCTATTGACAAATCAAATTACTTTCTTTTTGACCTCATTCTTTAGCTGTGGCATAAACCCTGCTGAGAACCCCATCTAGATATTCTCCAAAGAGGCGCTGGCGAGACAGACTCTGTGTCTAGTTGCCGCTTCCTTCATTTGTATGCAGTTTCTTCATGACGCTGTCATACTTGGGTACCCATTGTCAGAACTGCTAAGAATGAGGTTTAGCAGTTTCATCTTTCAATGAAACTAAGACTTTGCACCTAGCCAATTTATCCTGTGGTCAAAACAAGCCAAATCATTTCTCTCTTTTTGTCATTTTTTTCTCCCTCTTTTGCTTCTCTCTTTCTTGAAGAACTTGCTAATTTAACTAAGTTAAGTTACTTTAATACGTTGCCCTCCTCCGACATAAAAAATTCCCACTAAGAGTTCCCTTTCCGACCAATAATGCCACTCATTATTCACATCTTTCTTTTCTTTAAAATAATTGTAAAATCTTAATCTTTACATAGAATTTTCAGATTTTTGAATGTTGACAGTAAAATAAAATAAATAAGTCACTCTTTTTTTTTTTTTTTTTTTGAGACGGAGTCTCGCTCTGTCGCCCAGGCTGGAGTGCAGTGGCCGGATCTCAGCTCACTGCAAGCTCCGCCTCCCGGGTTCACGCCATTCTCCTGCCTCAGCCTCCGGAGTAGCTGGGACTACAGGCGCCCGCCACCTCGCCCGGCTAGTTTTTTGTATTTTTTTAGTAGAGACGGGGTTTCACCGTGTTAGCCAGGATGGTCTCGATCTCCTGACCTCGTGATCCGCCCGTCTCAGCCTCCCAAAGTGCTGGGATTACAGGCTTGAGCCACCACGCCCGGCAATAAGTCACTCTTAAGTTCAAAAGGAGCACATCTTCAGCCTGACTGAGGCCTGCTTTAGTTGATCTGTAGCTTCTGGTAACCAGATGAAAATATTTTATTTGCCTGTGGTTCTGCTAATACATCGTGACGCTTCAGAATTCCCTGCTTTCTTTTTGACTGTTCCTTTAATCTAGAATTTTCCTTCTCTCCTCAAACTGGCTTATTACTTACAGGAATTTCCTCAGTGAGGTATTAGCTGTGAAAATGTCCCTTCTTCTCCCACCCCATCAATCTGAGTCTATAATTCTTTCTCTATAATGCTTAGCTCTTCCACACACACTATCAGCTCTTTTTAACATGCCATGTGGCTTCTTGGGGCATTTTGGTTTATTCTACCAGACAATTCCTGGATCTCAGAACCTTGTACTATACAATCAGTGTATTGATTTTCTCTTTCTTTTTTTTTCTTTTGAGATGGAGTCTCGTTCTGTAGCCCAGGCTGGAGTGCAGTGGTGCAATCTCAGCTCACTGCAACTTCTGCCTCCTAAGTTTAAGTGATTCTCATGCCTCAGCCTCCCAAGTAGCTGGGACTACAGGTGTGTGCCACCACACCTGGCTAATTGTTTTGTATTTTTGTTAGAGACAGGGTTTTGCCATGTTGGCCAGGCTGGTCTCAAACTCCTGACCTTAGGTGATCCGCCCGCCTCAACCTCCCGAAGTGCTGGGATTACAGGAGTGAGCCATCGCACCCAGCACAATCAGTGTATCCCTATTTCCAACACTTGGAGATATGGTACCTCCAGATACTTCCAGGTACCAAAATATAGTGCCTGGCACATTGATGGTACCCAATGAACATGAATTGGATAAAGGATGAGGAGAATGAATGGATAAAGTTTCTTAAATATACTACGAATTACAGTTCTTCATAGCAAAGAATATAGTATCTAGTGAATGGGGTTGGTTGCGTCTGCCTTCAAAAGTGTGATGTTCAATTTGAGGAATAGCAAAGGGGCATCCCTAACATCTTGCTGCTTACCCCATCTCAACAACCCCCACCTATTATTATCAGCACCTAGTAACTTGTTTGCTTCCTCTAATCCAGTGGTTCTCTACTGGGAGTGATTTTGCAACTCAGACAATATTTGGCAGTGCATGGAGACATTTCAGGTTGTCACAGTTGGGGTTTACTAGTAGCATCTAGTGGGTAGAGACCAGGGATGCTGTTAAACTGACTCAACACACAGACAGCCCCTTACAACAAATAATTCCCCAGTCCAAAATACCATCACTCCTAAAGCTGAAAAACTTTGGCCTAAGAGACACTCACTTTTGCTGCTGCATTAGTAGGCACCCAAAGAATGTTTAACAAATTGAGGTAATTAGCAGATCCATGATGATTCAGAACAGAGAGTGAGATGTAGAGGTGACAACTTGGAGATGTACTGGCTTAACCTAGAATTTTGTCAAGAAGAAGCTGCCAACACCCTGACCTGAGCTTGCTCCTTTCAGAGCTCACAGAATCTCTCCAAGACTTCAGAATTGCTTTGTGCTATACGTGATTGGTAGACGACCTTTTCAGATGAATTCAGCTTGAACTGTGCAATTGACATTAAAGAAACAAATGGACTAGGTTTTCCCCTGTGATTTTAATATGGAATTACAGCAGTTTCCTCTATAAAAGTTGACACCTTCTATCTGGCTCATGTGGGAAAATACCATTATTATACCAGTAAAAAACGCCTTTTACTGAGCACTTACTGCTGTCGGTTAATAGTGTCCTCCAAAAAGGGATATTGACATTCTAACCCCCAGTTCCTGTGAATATTTCCTTCTTTGGATATAGGGTCTTTGCATATGCAATTAAGTTAACATGAGGTCACATTAGATTAGGGTGGTGTCTTTATGAGAGAGAGAGATCTTGAGACACAAACACAGAGGGAAGAAGCCCGTGTGGTGACAGAGGCAGGAATCCAAGTGACGCAACTGCAATAAGGACTGCCAAGCAGCCCTTGGGAGCTAGGAAGAGGCAAGAAAGGATTCTTCCTTAGAGCCCTGATTTCGCACTTCCAGCCTCCAGAACTGTGAGAGAATACATTTCTGCTATTTTTGAGCCATTCAGTTTGTAGTAATTTGTTATGGCAGCCACAGGCAATGTATATACTTACTATTAATATATGCCTGGGGCAGTGTATGTATTACCTCACTAAATCCTCACAGCCACCCTTAAGAAACATTATCTCGTTTTACGTGGGATGTAATTGTGCCACGAAGAAGTTCCATCACTGCCCCATGGCTCCATAGCCAACAGCAATAGAGCCAAGATTCAAATTCAAGTCCATTGGATTTCAAGAGCCAAGCCCCAACCACACAGCTCAGTAGGTTCCATGAAAACCAGTTTCTCCCCTCCATGCCCCTGACCCTTGAAAAGTCAGAATTTTGGTCTGAGCCTTGCTGCTTCTGTTTTTCCATCAACATGTGGGGTGCAGTCTCCATGGAACCTCTCACTGGGTTCCATTTTTTAAAAACTAAAACATACTTATCTAAGGTTAACTCTTCAGTTACATCCTTCACAGTGAGTCATCCATTTGAATTTCCCACAGCTCCACCATCTTGGACAGTCTTTGCCTGGGGCCATGGAGCTGGGGCAGTTGCTTCCCTGTTTGGCTGCCCTCCCCAAGCAGGCTTGAGGTGAGACCCCAAGGTGACACAGAAAGTCTCTGGGATTTGATTCCACAGACCTGCTGGGATCAGAGTCTCCACTCAGCCTCTCCTTGGCTTGGCTCTCTGGTTTGTGTTCACAGATGGGGACCAGAGAGCCAAACCAAGGACAGACACGAAAAGGGATCCTTTCACCTTGACCAACTCTTACCTAGCATCTCATCACCTACAAGGGTGCTCAGGACCATAGCCAAGCAGCTTAGGCAAGGCATGGTGAAACACACCCTCTCTATTTCAGCCCTGGACTTACACCATGTCTGCATCTGTTTCCTCACCTGTAAGCTGGAATGCTGAACGCAGAAACCCCAAAAAGGTTTCTTGTACCTCCTAAAGCCACAGCCACAGCCAGAACCAATGCCAGTCTCAGCCTCTCAAGCCTGATGTCCACTTTCCTCACCTCACCAGGAAGCACTTAGCACCCAAACCAAGCAGAGGAACCTGTGTTCCTGGTGAGCCAGCCATTTTCCTGCAGTATTGACCACTTGATGGAGGTTGTGGGACAAGTGCTAGTGTCTTTGACTCTTTCCAGGATTCATGAAGGAACCCCATGTGTATGAGTCTTTTTTCATGCTGCTTATAAAGACATACCCAAGACTGGGAAGAAAAAGAGGTTTAATGGACTTACAGTTCCACATGGCTGGGGAGGCCTCACAATCACGGCAGAAGGCAAGGAGGAGCAAGTCACATCTTACATGGGTGGTGGCAGGCAAAGAGAGAGACCTTGTGCAGGGAAACTCCCGTTTTTAAAACCATCAGATCTCGTGAGACTTATCTGTTATCATGAGAACAGCACGGGAAAGATCCGCCCCCATGATTCAATTACCTCCCACTGGGTTCCTCCCATGAAATGTGGGAATTGTGGAAGTTACAATTCAAGATGAAATTTGGGTGGGGACACAGCCAAACCATATCACCATGCCTTGGGCCACTGCTCGCACCCCAGGCCCTCCTTTCTTCCTCTAACCCTCAGCCTTCCTACCTCTCCTCCAGCAGCTGCCATGGCCCCTCCTACCTTCTGAGTTTCCCTGCAAGTACTAATTATAAGACCTAACATTTGGGGGGACTTACTCTATAACCACCAAACTTCTAAGCTCAAAACCATCTCACATAATCCTCACCACAGCCCACCTGGCAGGCATCATTCTCATAGTCTTTGGGCGGGCTATACCCTCTCTCTAGAAGGTAATGGGCTGAATAATGACCCCCAAAGATATCCAGGTCATAAGCCCTAGAACCTGTGGCTGTTGCTTTCCATGGCAAAAGGAACTTTGCAAATATGTTTAACATCTTGCAATGGGAAGATTATCCTGGATTATCCAGTGAGTCCTAAATACAATCACAAGTACCCCTATAAGGGGGAGGTAGAGGGAGATTTGACACAGAGAAAAGGAGGCAACATGAAAAAAGCAGAGAGAAAGTTGACAGTGCTCTGCTACTGGCTTGGAAGGTGGAGGAATGAGACATAAACCAAGGAATGCGACTTGAAAGCTGAAGTGGCAAGGGAGCCAATCCCCTCTAGAGCATCTGGAGGCAGCACTGCCCTGCTGACACCTGAACTTCAGCCTAGTGACACTAATTTTGGATTTCTGGCCTCCAGAACTGTAAGAAAATAAGTCTGTGTTCCTTCAAGTCACTAAATGTGTGGTAACTTGTTACAGCAGCTGCAGGAACCTCCTGCTGAATTCCTCAACTGGGTTTCCCACGGCTGGCTCCTCCTTCTTACTCAGGTCTCCATTCAAATGGTGCCATCTAGATAGGCCCCACTGACTGACAACTGAAGGACCTGCCTCCTCCCCCAAGCCACCTTTTGTCATCCAGCCTATTTAGTTTCTCACCTGGAATGGTCCTGTTTGTGCATTATTTTTTTCTTCTAAAAAAAAAAACAAAACAGGATACACATGCAGAATGTGCAGGTTTGTTACATTGGTATATGTGTGCCATAGTGGTCTGCTGCACCTATTGACTTGTCCTCTAAGTTCCCTCCCCCCAACCCCACCCCTCAACAGGCCCTGGTATGTATTGTTCCCCTCTCTGTATTCTCTTGCTTTTTGGCCCTCTCCACTCACTAGGTTGCATTTTGTAAGGACAGGGATATTGTCTTGTCCACCACCCAATCTCGAGAGCCTAGAAGAGTGCCCAGCACATCACAGGGCTCCACGGAGGATTGTTAACTGAATATATACTTTGAATATACAGAAACTATAGCTCAAAGCTGCCCCAAGCCACCCAGTGAGGAAATGACAGATCTGGAGCTCAGACTTAGCCACCAAGTTCTTCCCTCTGCCCACCACTGCAAGGGGTCTCACCAACAGCTCCAGTTCCCCCTGGGATGAGGTAAACAGTGCAGGGGTTGAGAGCATGGATGCTGCAGGGAGGGCAAATGGGTTCTCATCTTGACTATGCCGTGAACTAACTGTTTGATTTGGGGCAACCAAATGCACCGGTCTGTACTATCATGGGGAGAATGATAGGACCAAATTTACAGTGTTGTTGTGAGAATGGAGCAGTTAGCCATGTGGAAAGCCCTGGCACATCATCCTATAAGGGAAGATTAGCTCTTCCTATCATTCTATGCCATTCCCAAAGGTGAAACCACGAACCTCTGGTTTATGCCAAGCACAGGAGAGATTTGAATAAACTAACTTCTAAAGTCTAAGTGTAAGCACTAAGAAGGGGGAAAGAAGGGAGAAAGCTCAGTAATTTGAACTTTAACAACTGGATAATAATGGACGGAGCACTTTGGTGTGGAGAAGAACCTCTTCAAATGGACACAGATGGGCTGTCACAGCTTCATTCTTGGGTCATGGTTAACAGTAGGGATCTCAGCATAGAAATATTACTGCCCTGGGAGGCCCACTGTAGCAATCTTCAGTGATTTTCTACCATGCTGCTGTGAAACCCCCAGTATGTTTTCCATCAAGATCCACTCTGAATGAAATGATGCCAATGTGGGTAACGTACTCCTCAGCCCCACAGAACTGCACATGGAGAAGGGGTCTCTGGGGCTGCAGAGAGAAGTTCCACAGCTTCAACTGATGACCATGAGGTTCCACTTGGCTGGGAATTGTGAGACTGGGAGGGACCCATTGTCTCAGCTGAGGGCTCAGTGCCTGCCCATGGCTAAGAACATGGATTTGGGTTCCTAGATTCAATGTTAGGACTTTAGAAACCTTTAATAGACATATACTTTTCCAAAGAGAGAGAGAGAGAGAGAGAAAGTCAGAGACATTGAGATTTTTTTCATGTTTTTATTGTTCCTAAAATCATTTGAACACCAGGGCTTACATGTAGCAATGGACTTGCTAATTTGCACACCCCATCCCAAAACACAGGCCTCCCACTTGGAGAGGAAGCCTGTCCCACTGGGTTGTGTGGCAAAGAGGGGAAATTAGATTGCTCTGCTGTACAGAGATAGATACCAAATGGAGGGAAAAAGAAGGAATTGAGGCAAGAAGCACAGTTAATTCTCCCAAATCCAACCTTCAGGCAAGCCACTCCCTCTTATATGGGGAGGAGTCAGAGGTGAGTGATGGAGCAAAATCCTCCACGGAGGCTGCTCCACTGTAAAGATTAGGAAGGAAGATAGGTGTCACCTACCTAATCTCTTGGAGTATCATTTTTATTATCTTTAAAATCATACCCACATCACAGCATTGGAGTGAAGACAACATATAAGAAATGCAAAGTAATTTAGCACAGCATCTTGCAGATAGTATGTACACAGTGAGTCATTATTACATTTATTTGTATCTTTACATATGACGGAAGGACTTGAAGGCACCATTAGGTGAGAAGAGAACTAGTATGTTTTGAGAACTTTATATATTTCAGTTATGTGCACCCTAATTTATTCCCTACTCAGAACAAAGCAGTAAGGTGATAATCTTCCTTTTTACAGGTAACAAAACTGAGGCTGAAGGAAACATGGACAAGTAATCACATGGGGGTCAGAACAGATCCACCTGCTTTCCACTGTCGAAGTAAAAAAGAAGACTCGGGAGGTACAATGTGATTCAGGAGAAGAAGTGATGGGATGGAAAGTACAGTCCATTACAGAGCACTTCAGTTTTGGGAGACAATGATGGCTAAGAATAGGGCTGAGAGAGGGGCACTGCAAAGGGTAGTAAAGGCCACTGGGTAAGAAGGCTCCTAAGGTTGAGGTGCTGATGGGTTCTCACCATGGGCATGAACATCTTCTGGAATGAGATTGAAAGTGGCATGCAGGAAAACACCTACTGGCAAGTAGACAGATCTTGAAGGATTTTCAGCAGTAGTCTGGGTAAATAACAGATGACTACGCTGAGATGCATGCAGAAAAGCAGGATGAGAATTAGGTTATATATCTTCCAATGAAGCAACACTCACACTCTGCATAGACTCACTATGCTCTCAGTCTCTATTTCTCCAAATACTCATTACACACCATCCATCCATCTACCCACCCATCTACCCATCTATGCACCCATCTACCCATCCACCCACCCACCCATCCACTCATCCATCCATCTAGTAAACATTGCAAGATTGCCCCATATTCATTAGGTGCTGTGCTGGATGTTGAGGTTTTGGCAGAGAATACATAAACAAAGGTCCTGCTCTCAGAGGCCCCCCACCGTCTAGTGAGAAAAACAGAGGATAAACTAGAAATGACGCTAAATGGAGTCCTGGGTCATGCTAGGAAGAGCACGGGGGACTCTGTAAGCACAGAACAGGGTATGTAAGGTGAAATGTCAGAGAGGCTGTTTCTGAAAGGGTCATTTATGTTAATTCCTGAAGGACAAAGAGCAGTTATGCAGATGAAGAGACAGAGAAGAGCCTGTACCAAGGACAAGAGGCAAATGGAAAGGTGGTGTGGCCAAGAAAATGAAAGCTCAGTGTGGCGACACCATAAACTCAAGGGGCCCAGGCATAAGAGAGAACCCTGGAGAAGTAGGTCAGTTTAGGCAGGGTCTTCTGAGGCATTTTAAAGAGGTTAAACTCCACAGCAATGGGAAGCCTTTGAAGTATCTCAAGCAGACAAGTGGTATCATCTGATACGGTTTTGCTGTGTCCCTACCTAAATCTCAACTTGAATTGTATCTCCCAGAATTCCCACGTTTATAGGAGGGATCCAGGCAGAGGCAATTGAATCATGGGAGCCGGTCTTTTCCATGCTATTCTCCTGATAGTGGATAAGTCTCATGAGATCAAATGGAGTTATCAGGGGTTTCTGCTTTTGCCTTTTCCTCATTTTTCTCTTGTTGCTGCCATGTAAGAAGTGCCTTTCACCTCCTGCCATGATTCTGAGGCCTCCCCAGCCATGTGGAACTGTAAGTCCAATTAAACCTCTTTTACTTGCCAGTATTGGGTATGTCTTTATCAGCAGCATGAAAACGGACTAATACAAACCGTATCTGCACATTAGCATGGTCATTTCGATAGATATGTGGAGAAGAAGAACATGACTTGAAACAGAATCAGTCAGGATGTTAGAGATGATGTTGGCCTGCACAATTACAATGATGTGGAATTGACAGAAGCTTCCAGAATTGAGAGCTATCCAGGAAGTCAACTGATAGGACTCATTAGCAAGCTATGGTAGGAGCAAGAGGCCTCCCACCCTTCTCAACTCACACCTCACATTTATATACTGATTTTTTAGCTATCTTTCTCTTCATCATCCCCTTGTCGGGTCAAAGGATGAGAATTATCAACTTCAATTTGATCATGGGAAAACCAGGATGCCGACAGTTTAAATAGAGTCATTTCTCCTTACTGCTCTTCTTTGCTGAGCAGGATTACAGCTTCTGAGCGATTTTCTAAGGGAATATCTTTTCCTCATGTGTATGAGACAGATTAGTTGTTCATCACACTCTTTTCCATGCAGATGGACTACATGTCCCAGCCTGCCATGCAGTTAGGGGTGGCCATGTGACTGAGCTCTGACCAATGAAATGTGGGCATGTGATATATGTCATTTCCAGGCTACTCCCCTATCTTGTAATGGGAGGTGAATGCCCAGCATGACCTCAGAAGTCAGAGAGCCAAACAAAGGTTTAGGGTCTCTGAATAACTGCAGGCAATTCAGTTTATCCTCCTTCCCCTTGCTGCCAAATCGACAAATGGTGAACAAACTTTTATTGTGTTAATCCACTGAGATTTGAGGGTTTATCTATTAAAGGAGTTAGCATTACCTCAACTGATGCAATTTCCAAATTTTCTAGTCCTCCACATATTATTTTATCTGAAGAAATGCCTCAGATAAAGAAAATGCCCTTTTGACAGCAATATTTTCTTAGGATGAATGTTAACGTTGCTTAGCATTATTCTCTTACATTGGCAGCTCATGATTTCTGTGGGTATTTTTGAGGAGCACTGTGTATGCTATATATGATGCTGCAGGGTCTCCAGGAGCTCCAAACATGCTCCTGGAGCATCGTTTATGAAAACAAGTCAAGGAAGATGTTCTTCGTGCTTCTGAGTGTTATGAAATGCCTGCAGTGTGCTTCCTGCAATGCTTTCCAGAGCTCTTGGCTCTGGAAATCCTGTTCTGAAAGATCTCGGTCTCCAGAGGAACAAGTACTGCAAACAGTTACAACTCAGAATGGTTAATGCTTTGGACAGAGTACGTTATCAGTCAACTTTTTCCTGTGGCATCACCAGACAACGAACAATCCTCAGATCCCAGTGTCCTAACGACAAACATTCATCTATTTTCACAGGTCTGCAGAGAGACTGTATTTGGCTGATCTTGGGTGGATTTGCCTGAGCCTGGTTAATTCTAGGCTTCAGGTTGGGGTCAGATCTGCTCCACATCTCTACATTCCAGGACCCAGGTAGAAGAGGCAACATCTGCATAGGGAAACTTTCTGTGCCTCTTTCAAGCCCTTGCTCAGAGGGGCACACTGTCACTTCTGCCCACATTCTTTTGGCCAAAGCAAATCAGATTACTAAATCCAACCTCAAAGGGTCAACAAAGCATATTCTTTGGAGGCTGGTGAGAGAGACTGAGTATGTGCTGAACCATAATCTAATCTACCAAACAGAGAGCATATACTGCATAATTAGCAGTAACAGCATAGGGAAGGCAGCATCTGTTGGCTCTGTGAAGTCAAGAATGGCCAGGCAAGGGAGGGGACATTAGATTCGAAACTTGTGAGACGAATGGAATTAGGCCAACTGGAAGGACAGAAAGAATTCATTTCAGGCAAAGGAAACAGTATGTACAGTGTTGGCAATACTATCTGTAAGAGAAAGCACTTGGAAGTTCTCTAAACATCCATCAATAAGAGATTTGTTTAAAACATACATGGAATGACTAAACTGGAATACCATGCATGAGTTAAAAAGGAATTAAATTAACTTATATAAAACGACAAAGAAAGGTTTTCAGGACACATTGTTAAGTGAAAAAAACAAACTTCAGAACAGCACATGGAAGATAGTATCACGCAAATAAATCCTATACATGAACACAATAAAAATGCTTTATATACAGATAGACATGTATCTATGTATGTATGTATATGTGTATATATACACACTCAGAGACAGAGAAAGATTGAGAGACAGAAAAAAAGAGAGATAGAGGGGTTTTTATATATGTAAAATCATACCCTTTCCAAGAAACCATCAAGAGGAACACACATCTAACGGCCAGTGCAGCTAGAGATGAGGTTTCTAGAGACTGCTGAGTGCTGTCCAGGGAGAACTCTAGCTTTCTCTGCAAAGTTATCACTTTTTACCAAAAGATGTGCTTGTTTGTAACCATTTCACTAAACGGGCTGGGGATGACAGGATACAAGCAAACAATGCCTTAACCCGTATCCTCCACTAAACTTGCTGTCTTGAATCCTCCTTCCCCTACCTCCAGATGGACCTCAGGCAGGTGCCAATCACTGTGGTCGCTGTTAAACAATAAAACATCCTCCCGTCACTTTGTCATAGGAACGGTCCTGGTTTTTAACAATTTAAATGCACCCAGTGTCGTAATCAAAACCATGTCTTGTCCTATGTCATGCCTCCCCCGACACTGCAAACCCCAGGCCTGTCATAGGAGAGGGGAGTGTGAGTGGGACATTTTTCTCTGTCCCTCACTCACCCACTCTCCAATTTCTTTGCAGCTCTTTCTGACACCAGCAGGAAGGGGAGAAGACAAGGTGATGAGGGGCAAGGGCACGGGACAGTGTGGAGGAGACAAAACCCAGAATCCGCTCCCCCTGAGGGTGGCAGATGCACATTGGAGGCTCTTTCTGTCATAGGTGTTTCTACGCGGACTCTAGAGAGCCCCCTCCCCAGGGGGGACCTCCAACTACAGCTCTTGTTGCAGAAATAGCTGTTCATCTCTCAGCCTACTTGCAACCCGGGCTCTAGTGTCCCAGCTCTCCACTGAGTTCCCACTGCTGTCCTCTGGAGTTGGACTCCACATAACTCTTCTTGGTTTGCACAAACACTAGTGTATTTAGGTCCCATTTTAGGGTAAAGGGCAATTCCCAAAATTGCAGCACTTCTCCTTCCCTACTTCCAAACAGGCCACCTGCTACACCCTTGCTCCTTTTGTCTTCCCAGATGGGATTCACACCCCAGGCCTTATGATTCCTGAATTCCAGGAGACAGTAGGCTGGCTCTCTGATTTTCCTCCATGAAGCCCTGCCCTCCCCCGCCCCCGACTCAGCCTGGGGTAAGGACCAAGTGCAGAGGAAAAGAGAAATCAGTAGGGGCGCACACACCAACACTTCCTCCAGATAAATCCCTTCCAGTTGTTCATGCCACCTCTTCAGAAGGTGGATGGATGGCTTCCAGTGGTGGTGAGTGGAATTTCCATCTCTTAGCATCTCTGCATAACTGACCCAACATCCCACATTAGGGTGTGGATGATCTGGACACTGATTGCATTAGCCTTTGCTTTCTCAGCCAAAACTGAGACAACTAGTCCTTTTTCAATACCCTATTACACCAGTATAATGTAATAATCAAAGACTAAAAGATTTAAGTGAGAAAGAGAAGCACAGGAGAAAGATCAGAGGTTTAAATATGCTTCTCCCCTCACCTCACACTACATAGACACACACGTGCATACGTACACACAGGCACACACATGCTTGCACGTGCACACGTACACACAGGCACACACATGCTTGCACATGCACACACAAACGCAAAAGACCAGGAGAGAGAAAAGTTCTGATAAGCTCTGAAAACAAGGAAAAGTTCAAATTTGTGAAAAATAAAGAATCCAGAAGAGTTCAGATGGATGTGCAAGATTTATACCAAGTCCAAACATGGCTTCCAAATGTCTTTTGAAAGATATATAATACCTAAAAGAAATGGCCAGGCATGACGGCTCATGCCTGTGATCTCAACACTTTAGGAGGCTGAGGCAGAAGGATCTCTTGAGGCCAGGAGTTCAAGGTTACAGTGAACTATGATTGCGCCACTGCACTCCAACCTGGGTGACAGAGCAAGACTCTGTCTCTTAAAAAAAAAAAAAGAAAGAAAGAAAAAGAAAAAGAAAAGAAAAAGAAAGGAAAAAAATATTTGGTATTTTGACAGAACCCAAAAGTCTGGAGAATTGGAAGTTACAGTTTGATCAGGTTTTGCTTACTATATAAAATTCATTTCTTTTGAGCATGCATTCCCTTGGTAAGCCTTTACACCTTGGTTGCTGGCAAAGCTGCTTTGGGCTATGTAAAATGTGAGTTGATGCAGCATGCCACTCGTGGTTGGGCTGAAAGAGAACCAAAATGCTGCCATGACATCAGACCTTTGGGGGCCATGCACACAGCACCTCACCCTTAATTCTGGGTTTCATCCTATCACCACCTCACCAGTAGTGCTGAAATGAAAGTCTTGTTTCCAAAGTGTGATTATTTCTGTACTTCATCATACAATGTTCTCCAAATATAGTCTGCTTGCCCTGGCTCCCCACCCAGGCTTCTGATTTGGTCCCTTTTGTATACCCAGCTTCTCAACTGGGACTGTAACTCAACCTGTTTGACCCACTCTGTGTATTTTTCCTCAACACCAAATACTTATTATTTTTCCACACTAATAATTGATTATCCAGTTCCTCCACACCAATTGGGTGCTCGACAATTCAATTCAGTTCCAATACTAACTACCCAGTGTTAGCAGAAGCCACAGGTAAAGGCTCAGTCCTACAAGACTGTCCATCCTCCGACTCCAGCCACAAATGGAGTTCCCAGACTACCCACATTTCTTCCTGGCCAGCTATAAATTTGGAGGTTCCCACGACCCCCTCCTCAGGTTTGATAATTTATAAGGACTCACAGAACTCAGGAAAATGCTTTACTAACATTTTCAGTTTATTATAAAGGGTGGAACCCAGGGACAATCCAATGGAAGAGATGCATAAGGTATGAGGGTGAGCTCCCCTAATTGATTAGGCAAATCACCCTCCCAGCACATGGATCTGTGCACCCCCTCAGAAGCTCCCACACCCTGTCTGTTAGGGGTTTCTACTGGGGTGTCATCATGTAGGCATGATTAATTAAGGCATTGGCTATTGGTGATTGAACTCAACCTCCAGCCTCTCTTCCCTCCCTGGGTACTGGGGGTTGGGGCTGAAAACTCTCACCATGAAATCACTGAGTTGGTTTTTCTGGCAACCAGCCCCCATCCTGAAGCTATCTAGGGCCCTCAAGGAGCCGCCTTATTACCATAAACTCAGGTATGGCCAAAAGGGGTTCATTATGAATTTAAGAAAAGACATTTCTCTCTTTCAGGAAATTCCAAGGGTTTTTGTTGCTCTGTGCCAGGAATCTGAAACGAAAACCAAATAGATCTTTTTATTACACCACACAGGCCAGCCAGCCAGCCAGCCTCCTTCCCTAATGGATCCTGCCCTGCTCTCCAAATCCTGGGTTTGACTGCAGATTTTCATTTCTGGGAACATGCTGTGCTCTCTCCCCTTCTGGTCTTCACCATTGCCCATTGACCTACACCAGTCCCTCTTGCTAGTTTGCTTTGCCCCTCACACCCAATCCTCTTAAATGCTGCTACCAGCTCAGGTCAAACCTGAGGGCGCCACATCTCTGTCTCCCAGCCTGCTCCCTCTGAAGGCTCCCTCCCCTCCAGAGTGGATACAGATAATATAATCCGAGTAGAACCTGCAAGAGAAATTGCCTCAGTTAGCACAGCTAAGCACCTGGCACTTAACATCCATATTATCAAGATTTGTCGGTAATCAATTAGGCAAAACAAGGGTCTCTTGGGAGGATGGTTTCTGTGTATTCAAAATAACAGTTTTCCAAAGCTGATCTCATTCTTTGTTTTTCTGGCTTTTTAAAAAATTTTTCCTGCAGGAAAAGTAATACGTTCATAATGTTTTTTAAAAGGATGATTAAAGTAAATATCACCTGCTATTATTCACCCCAGAGAGAAGAGCAGTTATCACTGTAACCATTTAGAGTATTTATTTCCATTGCATGGATGCACCATGATTCCTTCCACCACCCTCCTACTTTGGACTGTTGCTTTAACAGAGCTCTCGATAATTAGGGTCCTTTCTGTAATCACCCAAGAATCTTTCACTTAATGCCACTTACATATGGTCATTGCTGTAAGAAAATAGCATTTCATGGGCCATTAATGGGCTTAACAGTCTTATTTTAATAAGTAAAAATCCTCTCACTTAATATTTTTAAGTGGGGTTGAAGGAAAAGCAATATGCCATGACCCCTCATTTCACTCCAGCTAATATTTATTTAACACCTTCTTGGGCCTGATGCCCTGTGTGTGCTGCACCATTTAACTCACCCAGCAGCTAGGCATTGCTGCCCCTCAGAAAAGGAGAAGTGAGTACAACAAGGCTAAGTTACTTTGCAAATCTCATAGTAAGAAGAAATTGCAGAGCCATGGTTCAACCTAAGCTGGGTCTGACACCAGAATCTGAGCTCTTTCCACTGTAACAGGCAGCCCCAGATAAGCCAATGGAGGGGAGAGAAAAGTAACTCAATAACTCTGGTGAAGAACACTGAGTCTGGAGCCAGGCTCTTGGATTCAGTGGTTCCCCCC
The DNA here is from genome assembly GCF_037993035.2 of Macaca fascicularis. Taxonomy (NCBI): domain Eukaryota; kingdom Metazoa; phylum Chordata; class Mammalia; order Primates; family Cercopithecidae; genus Macaca; species Macaca fascicularis. Next base: position 143,977,004 of record NC_088382.1, read on the forward strand.
TGGCATAAGCAAGCTGTTAAGTTAGCCTGTCAGTGTCTCTGTCTCCTCAGCTGTAAAATGAGAATAATAACAATGGTGACCCCATCAGACTGTTTGAGAATTAGATCGTGCACCTAAAGCCCTTTGAAGGGGCCTGGCACGCACCGCGAGCATTCAGTACACACACCCATTGTTGTTATCACCAACTCCTTAGCACTGAAGCTTCCACGACAGAACTAACCAGCTGTGCATGTTTCACGTACAGTGTGGGGACATTAACACACCCTCCAGGACTCCCTTATGTGCACTCATGGCAATGGGTATGATCAGGGTTTAAAATCCTGATCCTATTTAAAACTTTAATCTTATGTTTCCATGCTTTGTGTATTTGTCTTCTAGCTCATCAAGAACTTTTACAGAAGAAAATATTCCATCCTTTCTTTTCGCACACAAATGAAGATGTCAGGTATCCTCTCCTCCCCTCCCCAACCTACCCCAGCTTTTACAATCTGGAACACTCTTCCAATCCCCTTCTCCTAACCAGCAGCCACCACTTGTTGGAAGCCTTCCCTGATCCCCATCCTTCACTCCTTCCCTCCCCTGGCTAGTCACCATGTCTCCTCTGTGCTTCCACTGGTTTGGATCCTTACTTTTAAAGCAAATTTTCCTTCTGTCTCAACTGTTTGTAACTTTCTCCCTCCTTCCATTAGACAATAGACTGATTGTATTCTAAATGCCAATGAGTTTTATAATCCTGTCTCCAAAAGATGCATCCTCCTCACTCCAGATTCATGCTTATATTAACATACTAGTTATCACCACAAGAATGTTGCAGAGGTACTTGAACCCTCCTGTGGTCAGCCATAGCCTTTTATCCTCTGCTGTGAGAACATAATATCCCGAATAAAATCTACACCTTCACACTGGGTCCCAGAATGAAGAGGAGACTTGGAACAGGGCTAATGCCACACAGTGTGAGCAAGAAATAAAGCTTTGCTATGGGTGCCACCAAGACATTGGGGAGATTGTTTCTGTATCTTATTCTAGAGAAAGCCAATTACTATGTCTCTAAATGGTCCCATCCCCATGCACTCGGCTCCCATCCTCTCTCTCACTGCTCCAACGGTGATGTTTTAAAAATACAAACCTGATTCTGTTACTCCCCTATTTAAAAGCTTTCAGTGGTTTTCATTGCTCTCAGAATAAACATCAGGGCTTGATCATGGCTTTCATGGCTCTCGTCCCAGTATCCCTCTCCAGCCCCATCTCATCCCACTCTGCCTGTCTTGCCTGTGTTGCCATCACAGTGCCCTTTTCATTCCTGGAAAGTGTCACATTCCCTCCCACCCAGAGCCTTTGCACATGCTGCTTCTTTTTCTTGGAATTCTTCCCTTCTTTCTCTCTGTATCTACTTAATTCCTGTTCATCCTTGGACCTCAGCTCCAAGGAATTTATATTCACTCAAGGGGTATTTCCTAAGAGTAATGCCATGTACTCTTCTAGCCTCTTAGGATACACTGACAACATTTAAACCAACCAGGGAAGGTTGTTCTTTTGTTTGTATGGCGCCCTGTACTGTTTTACCATGGTCCTTATTGCACACGTAATCTCATATATGTAGATATAATCTGTGCTCATTTGAGTAATGACTGTCCTCCTCACTAGACTAGATGGTTCATAAAAATGGAGCTTAAATCTGTATGATTCCCCACTGTGTTGCCCGTGTTTAGTACTGAACTGACACATGGTAGATTTCATTGAGTATTTTCCATGATACAGCACTTGCCATGTGGCAGGCATCCCTCATAAGAACCATACGAACTAGGCACCATTATCATCACCATTTTATAGTGAAACACACAGATGTTAAATGACTTGCCAAAATATTCTGCTAATATGAGATGGAGCTGAGATTCAAATCCAGGCAGTCTGACTCCTAAGACCACACCCTTCACCACTATGTGAATGAATAAATGGAAGAATGAATGAATGAATGAATGAATGAATGAATGAATGAAGCTCCCTGGAGCATAAACTGTATGCCGTATGTATTGCTGCAGCCACAGTTCTGTCTCTGACAGCCCTTAGTATTGAACAAGGACTTGCTGAACAAATCAATCAACCCATGGATGAACTAACGATTGAGTTGCCCCAAGTGGTTTGCTATTTCATGAGTGGCAAAGTGGCAAATGTCTTTCCCTGGAACTCAACACACAAACACTTTCTGAGGCAGCATAACACCTAAGTCCGCATGTGAATTACAGGGACCTTTTCTGTGGGAAACGAAAGGCCCATGCATATGAGGAGACACCCAGAGGGCCTCTCCTGTGCCTTGTATACCTCTTAGATGCCACCTCTGAAGACAGTGTCTTTTCAGGGGAGGTAGGGAGGAGAGTGTCATCTATAAGTTACTTTCACTCCTCTAATCATCAGGGAAAGGTGCCCTGCCCGAGTGCCCTGAGCCCCTGGGGACACCAATCAGCAGCCATTCACAGGCCTAACTTCTGAGAAGACGCTCAGCCTCACAGGTCCCAAAGGAGGGCCCAGGACAAGCTTTTGGCATTCCAGTTTCCACCAGGAAGCAGCTAAGGAAAAGCTACTTATAAAGCATTCACTTCCCCTGAGGAAGTCACATGTCTTTCACTAAAGTAATCTGACATGAGTATCACACAAATACCCTTGGTCTCATTGGTCACATCAATGCACCTTGTTTTGCTTGGTTCCTGAAAAGGAGTACAGCAGCATCGTCAAGTCAAAATGCATAGGAAATGCACTCAGAAGATTTCTTTCCAAAAATGTTTGGGCCATTGAGACACAGTGCTGGGGCTAAAGATATGCCTAAGACTCTGCATCAGGCCTCAGAGACTGGGCACAGGAGGAGACAGACAAGTTCACTGGCCATTTTGAGCAGAAAGTGTTGTGGGAGCCCAGAGGAGCGGAACACCCCTTAGCCTAAAGGAAGGCTTCCTGGAGACTGTGATTTTGGAGTTGACCCTGTACTTCCTACATTGAAGGCCTTAATCAAGAAAAAACAATGCTTTGTAAAACAAAGACTTATCTTTATATTTTAAAAAATATTGCTCTGTTATTCAGCAATAATCATCATCATACCCAAGGCACATTCTGACCCAGCACAGCCTTACTTCCCGCCACATCCCTCACTGCAGCCCCTGACTAACATCCAGCCTTACACGCCTACCTGCAGCTCTCCAACACCAGAAATGCCAAGCCTACTGCTGTGTTGTACTGTCGACCTCAAGCAACCCTCAGGGTCAAGCTTTGCTGTAATCTTCAGGAACTGACCAAGGCTTCCCCATTCTCAGAGCCTCCACAGGCTTCCCTGGGAGGGACCAGACATCTACAAACCCTCACATGATCTTGAATTCACCCTGGCTGAGAACTTGTCACAGTACGTGGTAAGGCCATCAGCAAGGGGAGAGCAGGAACCTCCCGTCCACCTGGCACACAGGAAGCACCAGTGTCTTTTTGCTGAGAAACAAGTGGTTTGATAAATTGATGGGAAAACAAATGACTGCATCTAGCCATCTCACTTACCTGAAATTCTAAAAATCAAAAGGGGGAAAAAATTTCACTTGGCACAGAAAATACAGAACTAACCAGATATTCCCATTTCTGTGGTCCATTTCACTCCAGAAAGGAACCCCAATCCATAGCCCATGTACTGTCCCTCTTGAAAAAATTCAAACATATCTTAGAGCCCATTGGTGTCAGTTTCAAATCCCAACTCTGCCTCTTCAGTTTACTGCCAAAGCCACACTTTCCTGTTCTGTGTGTTTATAACAATGGTACATGCATTCATTCATTCATCTGAAGCTTCAAATAAGTGCCAAGCACTGTTCTAGTCCTCAGAGATTTGGCAGTGAACAAAACAATGTTCAAATAGAGGAATAGAGGCAATGAACAAAATAGATCAGTAATATATTGTGTGTTAGATGGTAGATGCATTGAGAGAAACACTGCAAGGAAGGTGGATAGGGATTATGGATAGCCAAGGCAGGCTTTTGAGCAGAGACCTGAAAACGGCAGTGTCTTAGTCTATTCTGGATGCTATAATGAAATAGCTTAGACTATGTGCCTTATAAATAACAGATTTATTTCTGACAGTTTTGGAGGCTGGACATCTAAGATCAAGGCACTGTCAGATTTGGTGTCTGGTGAGAGCTGCTTCCTGGTTCACAGATGGTGCCTTCTCACTATGTCCTCACATGAGGAAGGGGCAGGGGATTTCTAATGGGCCTCTTTTACAAGGGCACTAACCCCATTCATGGGGGCTCCACACTCATGAGCTAATCACCTCCCTTCTACTACCATCATCTTGGGGGTTAAGATTTCAACATATGAATTTGTGTGGGACACAAACATTTAAAGCATAGCAGGGAGTGAGTGGGCCATTGGAATCCTAGGGGAACAGTGTTCCAAGCAGGGGCCACACTGCGTGCAACGGCCCTGAGGCCCAAATGAGATGGGTGAGTTTAAAGTACAAGAAAGAGGCAAATATGGATGATGGTGATTAAACCACAGGAGGGGAGGAGAAAGAGGAAATGAGAGCAGGACGTCTGGACTCAGGGGGCATGTTAAGTACTTTGCCCTGTGCTCTGGGTAAGAGGGGAAGGACATTCACAGGCACTGGAGCAGGGGAGTAAGATGAACTGATTTATGCCTCATCTGATCACTCTGGTTGCTATATTGATAACAGACTAAAGGGGGAAACCCAGAAGCAGGGAGGCCAGGTAGGCAGCCACGTGAGAACTGATGGTGGCTTGGACAATGTGGTGCTTATGAGCATGGTAGGAAGAAATTGGATTCCAGATATATTATGAGAGTAGAACCCATAGGAATGATTATGTGTGTGTAAGATAAAGAGTGGAGTTGAGGATGACTTCAAGATTTTGACCTGCCTCATAGGATTATTGTAGGGACACGGAGGAAAAAATACCCTTCAAAAGCACTTAGCAGGGGACCTAGCATATGGTAAGTACCACAGACATATCAATGTTGTTATTATGACCATGATTTAATTTTTTACAAAAAGTTAATTATCTCTTTAACTGACCCACAGCAAGGTAGAAAAGGCAATTCAGGGGAGAGAGATACTCCTAGAAGACATCTGATTGCAAGAAAAAAAGAAATCCCAGTTAACAGTAGAAGAGAAGGCTGAACAAATTCATTAAGCAGAGACACAAGAAGTCGGAAAAGCGACAGCTATTCAGACCCAGTCGGTAGAAAGACCAACATTCCTACATGCCAAAGTACATTCTTGGGAATCATCTTATAAATGTTAATTTTCTTAATGCCAGTGAATCATTCAGAAGATCAAATTATGTTTATTGTATTCCACCTAAAAGATCAGTAAACTGCAACCCATTATAGGAAGACTTTCATCTAAAATGCTTAAAGCAAAATACTTGGCACTTAAAAGAGTAATTCCTCAGAAACCTAGAAAAGAAATGGCTGCCTCAAAATTCTAGGAAGATGCATCTTATTGTGAGCACATAAATTCACTTATATTAAAACATGAAAGACACATTCACATCCATTACTTCCTTTGATGCTCATAAAAGCCCTAGGAGATAGATAATTATCCTTAACTTCATAGTCATGAAATGTTATAGGCCCAGAAATATGAAGTGATTTGTCTGAAGTCACACTGCAGAATAGATTGAGAGCCAAAGCTAGGAACGTGGAAGAAGGATCCTCCTCCCTCAGGTTCTCTTCACTGGCCCATGCCTTCCCAGTGTCCATGTGCCTACGAAAGCTGCCCACAGTGGGAAGAGCCAGATCCAGAATTGAAATCTCATTCTGCCACTAACATTTGTGTGACCTTTCATGATCTAAATAAGGCATGGCCAAACTTTCATTGCATGTCAAACTTAATTACTCTATAACGGCTTCCAGGAGTCCTGTGTTGAAGGAATCCATGATCAGACAATCTGCCCTGGAAAGAAATGTGAGTTTGATTAACAATGTCTGCCATGAGCACAGACTGGGGAATGGGGGCATGATGCCTCATGTCTGTCATCCCTGGGTTAGATGATCTATAAATTCCCTTCCAAATCTCATGTCAGATGATTATAACTAAACAGAAATGTCTGGATCCATGAATAAAGGAGGAATGGAAATGCATGAATACATATATATACATATATATGTTTTATATATATACAAATAAATAAATAAATATAAACTTTCTGCAATACCAGAGAGACTCTGCCAGAGGCTTTCTGTATCATAACAACATTTTCAAATATTTATACTTCACATTTTTAGAATATCTTCATGCTGAGAAGCTCAACGTAATATACCTTACTAACACTTTTGTGTATTTTCCAATTGCCATTTGTAGAAATTGTATCTTAATCTTAAACTATAGCCAACAGGAATTTGCTCATATTTCCAGGATGTGTGTTGTCGTTAACAGTGGAGGTAGCTTTATTGCCTAATCAGTTACTCTACAAATTCCATTTTGTTGAATATATGACATTTTGCAGAGAAATAAAACCATGGCCTAAAAGTAATAAATACAAACTATAATGGGAGAAAGATTGTACTTTTTATACCTAACTCTACCAAGAATAATCATCACACTAAACAACATACGTTATCTTTGGGATGGTGGTTTCTGCAGCTTAATTGTGACATCTCACTTTGGATTACTTTGTTACAATATACATTATTGGTATGTCTATGTAACAAAGGTCATCTTTGATCATCTCGAAAGGCAAAAGTCTATGCACAGCTTTTTGGGCACTGCTTTATTCTAGAAATAATCTATTATTGATTGTTCTGAACAAAATATGCTGTGAAAGTAACTTGCAGCAAGCAGAGAAAAAGTCACTTTTTTTTTTCTTTTTTTTTTTTTTTTTGAGACAGTCTTGTTCTGTTGCCACAATCTCTGCCTCCTGGGCTCAAGCAATTCTCCTGCCTCAACTTCCCGAGTAGCTAGGACTACAATCATGTGCCACCACACCCGATTACTTTTTGTATTTTCAGTAGAGATGGTTATGCCACGTTGACTGGACTGGTCTTGAACTCCTGGCCTCAAGTGATCTGCCTGCCTGGGCCTCCCAAAGTGCTGAGATTACAGGTGTGAGCCACTGTGTTCAGCCAAGAATTACATTTTTTGAGCCACAAATATATATCAAGGTGAGCTGTATCCCACTTAATTTAATACACACAACATTCATGGCAGGTTTTTCTTCCAAACCTTGCTATTGAAGGAAGATAAGGAAACAGAGGTAAGCTCATTTACTCAACAAATATTTCTTGAACAGATATTAGGTGTCAGATGCCTATTATAAAACAAGTTATATAACCAGTAACAAACAAATGACAGTAATGTAATTCCTAGATTAGAATTCAGCCATCTGATTTTCTTTTCTCCAGCCCAGCGTTTCTCACAGTGTGATCTGATGTGGCCCACCTACACCAGAGTCAACCAGAATATTTGTAATAAACATATCCTCAGCCTTACTGAATCAGAATCTCACGGAGGAGCTTCAGAATCTGCCTTTTACCAAGCAACTCTGCTGATTCTACACACAGTAACATTGAGAACAACTGTTTTTTATTACATCATATCCCCAAGATACTTTAAGCAAGAAGACAGTAGGTATGGTTCCTGGTGGATTGTAGGCACCTGATAAGTGTTTATTGAATAACTAAACTATTGCTGCATTTGGTGCATTAATTATATTAAGATAGCTTTAACTAGGAAACTAGCAACATTTTCTTTATTAAACAAAGAACAGAGTAAAAATTTTGTGATGCCTTCCAAATAAACAGCATATTCACACAAGTACCTGATTTAGTCTCCACGAAATATCTTATCAGTGGAAAAGTTAATTCAAATGGTTTCTATAAAGGAAATGACTAAAATGCTAAATAATTTACTAAATTTTTTTAAATTTAATTTTAAGTCCCAGGATACATGTGCAGGATGTGCAGGTTTGTTATATAGGTAATCATGTGTCACGGTGGTTTGCTGCACCTATTAACCCATCACCTAGGTATTAATCCCTGCATGCATTAGATATTTATCCTGATGTTCTCCCTTCCCCTGCACCCACCCCAACAGGCCCCAGTGTGTGTTGTTTCCCTCCCTGTGTCCATGTGTTATCATAGTACAGCTCCCACTTATAAGTGAGAACATGAGGTGTTTGGTTTTCTATTCCTGTGTTAGCTTGCTGGGGATAATGGCTTCCAGTTCCATCCATGTCCCTGCAAAGGACATGACCTCATTCCTTTTTATTACTGCATAATATTCCATTGTATATATATACCACATTTTCTCTATCCAGTCTACCATTGATGGACATTTGGGTTGATTCCCTGTATTTGCTATTGTGAATGGGGCTGCAATGAACCTACAAATGCATATATCTTTGTAGTTTAATGATTTATATTCCTTTGGGTATATATCCCATAATGGGATTGCTGGATAAATGGTATTTCTAGTTCTAGGTCTTTGAGGAATCACCATACTGTCTTCCACAATGAGTAAACTAATTTACATTCCTACCAACAGTGTAAAAACATTCCTATTTCTCCACAGCCTTACCAGCATCTGTTGTTTCTTGACTTTTTAATAATCACCATTCTGACTGGCATGACATGGTATCTCATTGTGGTTTTGATTTGCATTTCTCTAATGATCAGTGATATTGAGCTTTTTTTTCATAAGCTTGTGTGGCCACAAAAATGTCTTCTTTTGAGAAGTGTCTGTTTATTTCCTTTGCCCACTTTTTAATGGAGTTGTTTTTTCTTGTAAATTTGTTTAAGTTCCTTGTGCATTCTGGATATTAGACCTTTGTCAGATAGATAGATTGCAAAAATTTTCCTCCATTATGTAGGATGTCTGTTCACTCTGATGATAGTTTCTTTTGCTGGGGCGAAGCTCTTTAGTTTAACTAGGTCGCATTTGTCAACCTTTGCTTTTGTTGCAATTGCTTTTGACATTTTCATCATGAAATCTTTGCCCATGCCTATGTCCTAAATGGTATTGCCTAGGTTTTCTTCTAGGGTTTTCATAGGTTTGGGTTTTATATTTAAATCTTTAATCCATCTTGAGTTAATTTTTATGTAAGGTGTAAGGAACGGGTCCAGTTTCAATGTTCTGCATATGACTAGACAGTTTTCCCAGCACCACTTATTAAATAGGAAATCCTTTCCCCATTGCTTGTATTTGTCAGGTTTGTCAAAGATCAGATGGTTGTAGATGTGCAGTCTTATTTCTGACATCTCTATTCTGTTCCACTAGTCTATGTGTCTGTTTTTGTACTAGTACCACATTGTTTTTGGTTACTGTAGCCTTGTAGTATAGTTTGAAGTTGGGTAGGCTGATGCCTCCAGCTTTGTTCTTTTTGCTTAGGATTGTCTTGACTATATGGGCTCTTTTTTTATTCCATATGAATTGTGAAGTAGTTTTTTCTAATTCTGTGAGGAATCTCAATGGTAGTTTAATGCAAATAGCATTGAATCTATAAATTACTGTGGGAAGTATGGCCATTTTCATGATATTGATTTTTCCTATCCATGAGCATGGAATGTTTTTCCATTTGTGTCTTCTCTCATTTCCTTGAGTAGTGGTTTGTAGTTCTCCTTTAAGAGGTCCTTCACTTCCTTTGTTAGCTGTATTCCTAGGTATTTTATTCTCTTTGTGGTACTTGTGAATGTGAGTTCATTCATGATTTGGCTCTCTGCTTCTCCACTGTTGGTGTATAAGAATGCTTGTGATTTTTGCACATTTATTTTGTAACCTGAGACTTTGCTGAAGTTGCTTATCAGCTTAAGAAGCTTTTGGGCTGAGACAATGGGGTGTTCTAGATATAGGACATGTCATCTGCAAACAGACAGTTTGACTTCCTCTCTTCCTATTTGAATATCCTTCATTTATTTCTCTTGCCTGATTGCTCTGGCTAGAACTTCTAATAATATGTTGAATAGGAGTGGTGAGAGAGGGCATCCTTGTCTTGTGCCTGTTTTCAAGGGGAATGCTTCCAGCTTTTGCCCATTCAATATGATATTGGCTGTGGGTTTGTCATAAATGGCTATTATTCTGAAGTTATTTTGAAGTATGCTCCATTAATATCTGTTTGTTAAGAGCTTTTAACGTGAAGGGATAATTTTATCGAAGCCTTTTTTTTTTTTTTTGCATCTATTGAGATAATCATGTGGTTTTTGTCTTTAATTCTGTTTATGTTACGAGTTACATTTATTGATTTACATATGTTGAACCAACCTTTCATCCCAGGGATGAAGCCAACTTGATCATAATGAATAAGCTTTTTGATGTGCTGCTGGATTCAGTTTGCCAGTATTTTATTGAGAATTTTTGTATCAATGTTCATCAAGATATTGGCCTCAGTTTTCTCTTTTTATTGTATGTCTGTCAGGTTTTGATATCAGGATGACGCTGGCCTCATAAAATGAGTTAGGGAGAAGTCCATCCTTTTCAATTGTTTGGAATAGTTTCAGAAGAAATGGTACCAGCTTCTCTTTGTAGCTCTGATATAATTCAGCTGTAAATCTATCTGGTCCTCGACTTTTTTTGGTTGATAGGCTATTTATTACTGCCTCAATATCAGAGCGTGTTATTGGTCTATTCAGGAATTCAGCTTCTTCCTGGTTCAATCTTGGGAGGATGTATATGTCCAGGAATTTATTCATTTCTTCTAGATTTTCTAGTTTATTTGAATAGAAGTGTTTATAGTATTCTCTGATGGTTGTTTGTACTTCTGTGGGGTCAGTGGTGATATTCCCTTTAGCATCTTTTATTGTGTCTATTTGATTTTCTCTTATTTCTTCTTTATTAATCTAGCTAGTGTTATATATTTTATTAATTTTTTCAAAAAACAAGCTTCTGGAAACATTGATTTTTGAAGAGTTTTTCATGTCTCTAGCTCCTTCAGTTTCACTCTGTGGCTATTTCTTGCTTTCTGTTAGCTTTGGGGTTTTTTTGCTTTTGGTTCACTAGTTCTTTTAGTTGCAATGTTAGGGTATTGATTTGAGATCTTTCTAGCTTTTTGATGTGGTCAGTTAGTGCTATAAATTTCCCTCTTAACACTGCTTTAGCTGCATCCCAGAAATTCTGGTATGTTGTCTCTTTGTTCTCATTGGTTTCAAAGGACTTCTTGATTTCTGCCCTAATTTCATTATTTACCCAGGAGTCATTCAGGAGCAGGTTGTTCAATTTCCATGTGGTTGTGTGGTTTTCAGTGAGTTCTTTAATCTTGAATTCTAATTTGATTCTGGTCTGGCATTGTTTGCTATGATTTCAGTTCTTTTGCATTTGCTGAGGAGTGTTTTACTTCCAATTATGTGATTGATTTTAGAGTAAATGCCATATGGCGCTGAGAAGAATGTATATCCTGTTGTTTCTGGTTGGAGAATTCTGCCGATATCTATCAGGTCCCCTTGATGCAGAGCTGAGTTCAAGTCCTGAATATCTTGTTAATTTTCTGTCTCAATCTGTCTAATATTAACAATTGGGTATTGAAGTCTCCCACTATTATTATGTAGGAGTCTAAGTTTCTTTGTAGGTCTCTAAGAACTTGTTTATAAATCTGGGTGCTGCTCTATTGGGTGCATATATATTTAGGATCATTAGCTCTTCTTGTTGCATTGATCCCTTTACCATTATGTAATGTGCTTCGTCTTTTTTTATTTTTATTAGTTCAATGTCTAGTTTGTCAGAGACTAAGATTGCAACCCCTGCTTTATTCTGCTTTCCATTTGCTTGGTAAATTTTCCTCCATCCCTTTATTTTGAGTCTGTGTATGTCTTTGCATGTAAGATGGGACCTTTGAATACAGCACATCAATGGGTCTTGACTCTTTATCCAGCTTGCCATTCTGTGTCTTTTAATTGGGGCATTTAGCTCATTTACATTTAAGATTAATACTGTTATATGTGAATTTGATCCTGTCATCATGAAGCTAGCTGGTTATTTTGCACACTAGTTGATGCAATCTCTTCACAGTGTCATTAGTCTTTGTACTTCAGTGTGTTTTTGTAGTGGCTGGTATCAGTTTTTCTTTTCCCTATTTAGTGATTCCTTCAGAAGCTCTTGCAAGGCAGGCCTGGTGATGATTAATTCCCTCAGTATTTTCTTGTGTAAAAAGGATGTTATTTCTCCTTCATTTATGAACCTTAGTTTGTCCAGATATGAAATTCTAGATTGCAAATTCTTTTCTTTAAGAATGTTGAATATTAGCTCCCAACCTTTTCTGGTTTGTAGAGTTTCTGCTGAGTGCTCTGCTATTAGTCTGATGGGCTTCCCTTTGTAGGTGACCTGGCTTTTGTCTCTAGTTGCCCTTAATAAAAGGATTTTTCCTTCATTTAGACCTTGGAGGATCTGATGATTATGTGTCTTGGGGTTAATCTTCTCATGGAGTACCTTACTGGGGTTCTCTAGATTTCCTGAATTTGAATGTTGGCCTATCTTGTTAGGTTGGGGAATTTCTCCCTGATGATATACTGAAGTATGTTTTCCAACTTGGTTCCATTCTCCCAATCTCTTTCAGGTACCCCAGTCATAGATTCAGTCTTTTTACATAATCCCATAGTTCTCAGAGGCTTTGTTCATTCCTTTTCATTCCTTTTTCTCTATTCTTGTCTGCCTGTCTTATTTCAGCAATATTGTCTTCAAGTTCTGAAATTCTTTCCTCCACTTGGTCAATTCAGCCATTGATACTTGCATTGTGAAGTTCTTGTGTTGTGTTTTTCAGTTCCATTAGGTTATTTATGTTAGTCTCTAAACTGATTATTCTGGTTAACAGCTCCTGTAATGTTTTATCATGGTTGTTAGCTTCTTTGCATTGGGTTAGAGCATGCTCCTTTAGCTCTCAGCAAAGTTCATTATTACCCACCTTCTGAAACCTACTTCTGTCAATTCATCCATCTCAGCCTCCGCCCAGTTCTGTGCTCTTGCTGGAGAGGTGTTGCGATCACTTGGAGGAGAAGAGGCACTCTAGCTTTTTGAGTTTTCAGCATTTTTTCATTTATTCTTTTTCATCTTTATGAGCTTGTCTAGCTTTCATCTTTGAGGCTGCTGGCCTTTGTATAGGGTTTTTGTGGGGACCTTTTTGTTGATGTTGTTATTGTTGCTTTCTGTTTTTCTTTTGACAGACAGGCCTCTTTTCCATAGGGATGCTGAGGTTTGCACAGGGTCCACTCCAGACACTATTCATCTAGGTCCCTCCTGCACCTGGAGGTGTCACCAGTGGAAGCTGCAGAACAGCAAAGATGACTGTCTGCTCCTTCCCAGAGAGACACCAAACTGATGCCAGCAGGAATACTCCTGTATCAGGTGTCTGGCAACCCCAGTTGGGGGTTCTCACCAAGTCAGTAAGTTTGAGATCCATGACCTGCTTAACAAAGCAGTGTGTCTGCCCCCTGGGCAGTGGGGATGTACTGTGCTGGGTAGAATCCCACTCATCCGGGCTGCCTGGATTCCTCAGAGCCAGCAGAGGAAAAGACTAAGTCTGCTGATCCCTGGAGACCACAGCCACCCCTCCCACCAGGCCTTTAGCCAGAACTTGAAGACTATCTTGCTGAAATAAGACAGGCAGACAAATTATAGAAAAAGAATGAAAAGGAATGAACAAAGTCTCAGAAATCTATGGGATTATTTAAAAAGATCGAACTTCCAACTGATTGGGGTACCTGAAAGAGATGGGGAGAATGGAACCAAGTTGGAAAACATACTTCAGGATATCATCCAGGAGAAATTCCCCAACCTAACAAGACAGGCCAACATTCAAATTCAGGAAATCTAGAGAACCCCAGTAAGATACTCCATGAGAAGATCAACCCCAAGACACATAATCATCAGATTCTCCAAGGTTAAACTGAAGGAAAAACTTTTAGTGAATAGGATGTCATTTCCCCAGTGTATATTTCTGCTGACTTTGTTGAAGACCAGTTGGTTGCAGGTATGTGGCTTTATTTCTGGGTTTTCCATTCTGTTTCATTTATCTATGTGTCTATTTTTATACAAGTACCATACCATTTTGGTTATTATAGCCTTGTAGTATAATTTAAATTCAGGTAATGTGATGCCTCCAGCTTTGCTCTTTTTGCTTAGGGTTGCTTTCACTATTTACCAAAGCCCCTTTTAAAGCCAAAGATAGCAGTCAACTATTCACAGAGGATTTATGGAATCTGTATTAATTCCATGTGAAACTTAATTGATATTATAATTGGCACCTACTTACATATTGCCATATAAAGTAGAGCAGTAGAGCCACTATCAGGCAGTCAAGGGACCAAAAAAAAGGAGGGGAGAAGACCATGCTTCATGCCTGCTATCTAAAGCCCTTTGATGATAAAGTGAATAAGACTAAGGTGAAATGGAGGTAAACACTATGTTCAGAAAGATCTCCCTTACCAAAAAAAAAAAAAAAAAAACCCAAAACCAAAAAACTACCAAACATTCCAAAACCAATATGAAAAGAACACTCAAGAAGAATATCATGAAAGTATTAATCCAATGAGTTGGAGGAAAAGCATGTCTCTGAAAGTTATTTACTATAAGAAATAAATATTCCATACATGAAGTTTGTAAACATGAACCCATATTATTTTGCACTCTCTATTTTGCACCCTTTGGTAGTTCTTTTCCATACTAAATTCTGGGTTAGCTTTGGACTTAGTCTTGACTAATGAGACATTAGCAAATGTGATGCAAGCCAAGTCTTAAAAAGTATTTGTGTATGTGTGCTTGTCTTCTCTTGCTGCTCTATGGAACCTTGGGATTGCCATATGCAGAAGTCTGGGCTAGCTTACCTTAGTATAAGACATGTCTCAGCTGAGGCCCCCAAGAATAGCATTCCTGTCAACTGGCAGACAATTGTGTGAGGCAAACCTAGACCACCTGCACCCAGCCAAGCCAACCTGGAGCAGAAGAATCATCCAATAAACTTAGCAAAGAGTAAGAAGTAATAATTATGCTGTTACATGACACTTAGTTTTGTGGCATTTATTTCTCAATGCAACAAAATATGAACTGATAAACATTTGCTTAGTTTCTCAGTAATATGCAAAACACTTTTTAAAAGACAAACAAGAAGCCATTAAAAAGAGTACTAGAAAAGACAATTGACTCCTGTAAGGAAAAACTGCAATGAGACTAAAAATATAATAATTATTAAAATCAGTAATGCAAGAGAGTAAAACAGATATAACACTGCAAGAAATTAAGCAATGTAGAGAACAACCTATAGCTTTCATCTCAGAAAAGACAGAAAAAGAAATAAGAAATTAAAATGAAAGAAAGTTAATGTGTAAGACAAAGTTTTAAATTATGAGTAGTGCTAATTGCAGAAGAAAAAAGAAGAAACAACCAATAGAATATTATCCAGCCATAAAAAGGAATGGAAGATACATGATACAACATGGATGAACCTTGAAACATTATGTTAAGTGAAATAATCCTGACACAAAAATTAATGTATGATTCCATTTACATAAAATGGCCCAAACAGGCAAATTCTCAGAGGTGGAAAGCAGATTAGTGCCTCTATCAAGAGCTAGTGGGTGGGGAAAATAGGCAATAACTGTAAATAGGTTAGGGTTTCTTTTTGGGGTGATAAAAATGCTCTAAAATTAGATAGTGGTGATGGTTGCGCAGCAAAATTACTACATTGGAAATTTTAAAAGGATAAATTTTATGGCATATGACTTATATCTCAATAAAGCCATTTTTAAGTCAATTAGGAACTAATGACTCTGGGATAGACAGCAATATCAATGAAACAGCACATAGATCAGAAACAGACACATACACACACGCACACACACACACAAGAATTAATATAAAGGATGAATAACAATTACATGGGTCTTGTATTAGTCCGTTTTCATGCTGCTGATAAAGACATACATGAGATTGGGCAATTTACAAAAGAAAGAGATTTAACTGGACTTACAGTTCCATATGGCTAGGGAAGCCTCACAATCATGACGGAAGGTAAGGAGGAACAAGTCACTTCTTATGTGGACGGCGACAGGCGAAGAGAGCTTGTGGAGGGAAACTGCACCTTATGAAACCATCAGATCTTATGAGACTTACTTACTATCACGAGAACAGCACGAGAAAGAACTGTCCCCTGATTAAATTATCTCCCACCGGGTCCCTCCCACAACACATGGGAATTATGGGAGTACAATTTAAGATGAAATTTGGGTGGGTGCACAGAGCCAAACCATATCAAGGATCAATGGATTATTCAAGACATAGTGTAAAAAATGGCTTTTTCTTTAAAAGTACATCGAATTTAGATTCTCATCACCAGACAGCAAAATAAATCCTGTTTAGATTAATGATTTGGACGTATAAAGAAAGTAGGTACAAACATAAGAATATTTATTGCCCTATAGAAGAAGATAGACTTTCTTAGCATAAAGGCAATGGAAGCAACCACAAATTAGAACACTGAAGGATATGCTATCTTAAGACATAAATAAACATCTATAGAACAGAAATGTCCACAAAATTTAAAGGACAGTAATAAAACTGAACAAAACGTACCTCATAAATTCCTCACACAAGAGTTTAATGTTATTTTTAAAAATACATTAAAATGGATGAATCCTTAATTAGAAAATGAATAAAAAATATTAACAGAGAGAAGAAAATCAAATTGCTAATGAATGTTAAATTTCACAAATAATAACAAAATATGGGGGCATTTTTCTGCCTATCCAGCTGGAAAATATTTATAAATCAGTGCTGTTGAGTTAGAAACTCTGGTAGAAGTACAAATCAGTACAAAGCAATCATGCAATATGTAACAAGTTCTTAAAAATTTTAATACCCAGGTAAACATGTACCAATTAACATCAATTTATTAAAATAAAATTTATACTTTAAAATAATATATTATCAGATACACTTCTAGGAATCCATCCTAAGAAACATTTCAGATATGTACAGAAAATGATGCATGCATATTGTATTCATTTTTGTTCACAAATATTAATTAAGCATCTACTGTGTGTCTGGGTCTGTTCTAGTTAAAAAGAATAACAGTAACAACAAAATGGACAAAAGCCCTGACCTTACATAGCCTATATTCTGGAGAGACAGTAAACAAAATACACAGTCTATTTGATGTTAAAGGCACTGACGCAGCTGAGAAGAGATACTGGAATACACAGAAAAGTCTCTGGTCCACTTGCTGTTGAGGTCATTGCTGTGGATGCCCTCAAGCAAGCATTAAAAGGAAACACAAAGATTCTCACGTTTGATACATGCTTCCAAGAGACTTCTCAAGCCTCTTCCCCAGGTTCCCTGATGCCTGTTCTCCTAATCTTCCTCCATCTGGGTCCCTGACCATCTAGTTATGTGTCTGAGTCTATTTTTTATCTCAGCTCCCTCTCCCGCCACCCAGTGTCAATGACCAAGTGTGCCACTGCAGCTCTGCCTGCTTGGAGGGTGGCTCTTCCATCATCATTTAGGGCCACCCATGAGTGGGGCTGCAGTATGGCAGTCATATTTTTAGTTCACATCCTCATCTTTCACACTCTTTCTTGCTGGCCCACCTATTAAATAGGTGAGCCATGTCTTGCCCCCTCTGTCAGCCAGTGGTAGGGAATTTGAAAGGTCTGGTTTCTGCAGCATATGTTTCCCCTGGTAAATGGCCTCAATTTGTTTGGAAAAACATTGTGAGCAATTGCTACTACATTTGCTTGCTGCAGTTTTGCAGGTTTCTTCCTTGAGGAAATGCTATCTTCCCTTCAAACAATGGGCTCAGGGTATGAGAACTATTTCAGAGCTGGAAACTGGGTGACAGACTACCATCTTTACATTGCAATGACTGGCTTCAGCCCCCTCTTCATCAGCTTTTGATTTTTTCCAGTTATGTAAGCCAAGTTATGCCTTCACAGGTTACCTGCACATCTCTATTGCTCCCTGGAACATCATGGTCTATCAGCCACTGATTTAGATCCTGTAAAAGTCCAGGGCTACCTGGTTGTCCCTCTGGCCTTGCTGTGCCCATATAGTAATCATGTCTTCCTAACTCTGCTGGCTAAGGGCTGACACCAGGCATCAGTTAGTGTAGAAACTATTTTGCCCAGTTCAAAAGCATCGTCATCCAATGTGAAACCATAAATAACACTGAGCTTTTCAAAGACTCTCTTCCACCCTAAGCAGTGTATGGTGGATTCCTCATTGGCCTATGCACCTTCCCAGGGAACATAATTATACAGTGTGCTCTCTGGACTCAAATAAAAAATCCAGTCTATTATTCCCATCCTTTCAAGCGTCTGACTCCCTCCTTATTTCTCCGCTAAGATTGTTCTGGCATTTCCATCTCATTAAGCCATCATTGTTTCCAAGTCTCAGGAAGTCATCCCAATAGAAGATTAGGATTGACTCCAAGGTGTCTTTGCCAGGACGTTAAATCTTGAATAATAGGAGAATGCTCCTTTATTAATAAATTTCCTCCTATCCAGCCATGTGCACTCCAGAACCATCCTTGCTTGCATTGCTGTGGTTCCAGCACATGCGTATGATCCAGATTCTGCAAAACCACAGTAACTAAGTGGTTTCCTCCAAGAGCAGGCACTGCATTCCCTGTTTAGACTCTACTGAGGCCTGCCTCTATTTATTGATATGAAGATAACAAGGAGAAATGGCACAGACCTTGAGGGGAACAGAAAACATGTTCCAACTCATCTGCCTCCTAGTCTCTTCATAGGTGTCTAGGCAAGAGCAAGCTTCTTTCCTCTACCAGAGAGAAAGGAACTGCTTCTGACAACCTGGAAGACTCAAAGGAATCTAGGTACCCATAACACTAAGACACTCCATTCAAATGCCCTATCTCATCTCTCAGGATATCACCCGTTCCTTATCAGGACACTGACATTGACATTGGATGCATGCCGAAGTCTCATTTGCAGCTCTGCCACCCTTACAAGTAAATCCTGGGCTTGACTTTCTACATAGTCTTTCCTGCTGCTGCTGGAGTTGAGTGTATCTTTAAATTATGCTATAGAAGCGTTCTGACTCTACATTGTGCCATGAGTTGATATCTGATCTGAGCCTACCATTTTAATTTTTAAAAGCTTCCAAAGCAGTCAACAGAATCTAGCCAACTTTTAAATCCTTATGATCACCATTGCCCCATAGCATTCATGCACTAGGATTACTACCTAATCAGAATAGAGTGGTTTACTTTCAACCTGTATTCATTCATTCCAGCTGAAATTTTTAGTAATTCTGATATTACAGCATGCTAGATATTACCCACACTCCACTTAACATCACCAATGGGTGACCCAGAGCATCCACTTCTAGGCGAATTCCCAGTGTCCTCAAAAGCAGAGCCAGATCCTAGGACTTGTGTGTAGGTGGATGATTCTGGAAGTGTTACCGTGGAGCAAGCAAGCGAGACTGGGGGAGAGTGAAACAGGATAAAAAGAAAGATCAACAGAAGGGTCAATTATCGAAGCCAACACTGCTATGGAAAACTGGGGCTGGGTCTCTCTACGATTGCTCAACACAAAGAATGGCTCTCAGAATTTTCTGTCCAAGGATGGACCCAGGGAAGCATGTATCCCTCAACTTCCACCTCCCTTAGTTAAAGGTGCCCGAGAGTTTCTTAGCTCTCTCTGCTCTTGTGAGCTGCACCTGAATTCTGTGCTGTGGTGTTAGAGAACTTCAGAACAGAAAGAAAAGGCACATGGCACAGACGCTTAAGGTGAGACCCTGTCCACAAGAAGAAGTAAATTAAAGCCCACAGGAAGTATAACAGAAGCCATGGCTGGAATCAGAATGTGATGGGCTGAACAAGGGTCTTCTAAGGACATCCACACCCTAATCCCTAGAACCTGTAAATGTGAGTTTATATGGAAAAAGTGACTTTGTAGATGTGACTAAATTAATAATCTTGAGGTAGGGGATTATCCTGAATTACCTGTGTAGGCTCTAAACATAATCCCAAATTTCCTTATAAGAAAGAGAAAGAGGGAGACTTGACTACAGAAAAGAAGGTAAGGAGATAACAGAAGCAAGCTTTGAGGCTGGAGGAGGGGGCCACGAGCTGAAACATGCGGGAAGCCACCAGAAGCTCAAAAAGGCATGGAAACTGATTCTCCCCCAAAACCTCCAGAAGGAACCAGCCCTGCTGATGCTTAATTGCAGCCCAGTGAAACTGATTTCAGAGTTCTGACCTCCAGACAGACAAGGGAATACATTTTGTGTTGCATTAAGCTACTAAATCAATGGTAATTTGTTACAGTAGCAATACAAAGTGAACACACAGATTTGCAGCAAAGACACTATCAGATGATGTGCCCATGACTAATTGCAGTCTCTGCACAATGGCCCACTGTTTGACTATTCCATGCCCTTTACTGCTTCATGACCTGTGTTCATGATGTCTCCTTTCTCTAAAGCAGACGTCCCCAACCTTTTTGGCACCAGGGACCAGTTTCATGGAAGACAATTTTTCCATGGACAGGGGTGGGGGGTGTAGAGGGGGGTGGTTTCAGGATTATTCAAGCTCATTACATTTATTGTGCACTTTATTTCTATTAATATTACATTGTAATATATAATGAAATAATTATATGACTCACCATAATGTAAACTCAGTGGGAGCCCTGAGCTTGTTTTCCTGCAACAAGATAGTCCCATCTGGGGGTGATGGGAAACAGTGACAGATCATCAGGCATTAGATTCTCATAAGGAACACACAACCTAGATCCCTTGCCCACACAGTTCACAATAGGGTTCGTGCTCCTAAGAGAATCTAATGCCACTGCTGATCTGACAGGAGGCAGAGCTCAGGCTCTAATGCAAGTGATGGGGAGCAGCTGAAAATGCAGATGAATCTCCTCTCCCTTGCCCGCTGCTCAGCTCCCACTGTGAGCTGTCCATGGCTGGGGAGTTGGGAACTCCTGGTGTAACGCACTCTGTGCTACTATCCGCATGCTTGTCTCCTTCCATCTTCTGACTGAAATTTAAATCATATTCTTGGATGACTTCAAAGTCTTTCCAATCTAAAGTGAATCTGTGTGATTTTTTTTTTTCAAAGCCTTGTTTCCTTCATGGTAGTTATCATTTGCTTTTATTTTGCATATGTGTCTGCCTACTGGTTTACTGTGTTTCTCTGCCTGTCTATAGCAAAGCCCTGTACTTTTGGAATTACAGCAACTTAACTACTTTGATATTTTGATCCCCATTGGTTATCAAGGCACTGTGTTTATTCATCATGGGTTTGAATATGGAATAAAAAAATGGTGATATGAGTGGCACCCACCAACTATCCACATGGTATGTCAGAGGGAAGCAGTTTCTCCTTCCTCCTCCACCATCCAGCCTTACCCACATGACTGATTGCTTTCACACTCTCCCTGGTCAACACTCTAAATAGCCCTTAATGCACCTCTCTACCCCAAACCCCAGCCTCTTGGGCTAGTGTCCTGGCAAAGCCTGTGGTCCTGTCTCCCCTAAATGATTTACTCAAATCCACAGCTATTAGCTGAGATCATTTACAATTTATGCAACAAATTGTGGCAAATCACTTACTCTCTCCCAGGCTCTGAGCTAAATTATGGAGATGAACAAGGCCCAGCATCTCTTTTAGGGAGATCATGACCTAACCCAGAAGATTGTCAGATATGAAAATTAATGCAAAAACTTTTTCTAGGGGCCATGATACAAGATGCCCAAAGGAAAAATGGGGTCATTTATAAAGAAGATTTCAAGAAAGACTTCACAGAAGAGAAAACGCTTGGTCTCTTGTCCTTTGTCACTGCTGAACATCAAGAGCTAAGGAGATTTTTCAAAAGGCAGGGAGAGAAGCATGAGTCACCGTGAGTAACTGCACGGGGGCATTAAGTGGCCGGGACCACTGTGGAAAGGCAAGCAGAGCAATGTAGCCAGAGTGGAGAGTGAAAGGAAGTACAACAGGATGAGGCTGGAGGGGTGGAAGAGCGTCAGTCGGGGATAAGCTGTGTGCCCACTGAAGGTGCTCCTCGCCACACACACGCATTGATGCTCACTCCTCATCCTCATCCTGGAAGGTTAACTGACAATAATTTTATGGGACTCAAAAATCTCCTTTAAAAGGCTGTGGTTTGAAAGGACAGATATTCATTCCAATACCAACATTGAAGATAGTCTTCAGAACTAAGCGTACAGAGTAGGCGATGCAGGGATGCTGAAGTTACCTTTTCATTTGTGTGGATATCCAAGTCTAGTGGGGAAACAGTGATTCTCCACCCCATCCACTGGTGAGGGGGCAATGCCTGGTTTACAGCCACCTGCCAGTCACATTGGCAGCTGTTGTTTTTTGCTTCTATATTCTACACAATTTACTTATACTTCTTATATTTATTTCATCTAGGCAAAGAATCTTATGTGTTTCTCCATTTTAGAGATGTGGAAATTGAGTTTAGAGAAGTTCAATGTTGTACCCAAACCAATCAGTAAGTGGCAGAATTGGAACTCAGATACAGGCTTGCCTGATGAGTCTTTCACCTCCAGATCACAGTATTTCATCCGGCCCAGTATGGGGATTGAACAGTGTGACCTTAATGTTGTCACTCCTCAAGATTTGCATCTGGGCAGCTGCCTGATCAACAACTGCCAGCTTCTCTGGGTTCTTAAAACACAGTAATAGTAATAATAGTAGCATCAACAATTATAACAACACATATGAATATACATTGTCAATGAGTCAATAATCATACACAACAGAATGTAAGGGGTTTGCTGATGTTTTTACTAGTAATACTCATTATTTTGTTGTCTATGTATTGCGGTCATCATCATTTTAATTTAAAATGGTAACAAGCCGAAGAATTATTAGCAAGGCAAGTAATAAAACCCATCATGGTGCTTTTATTTCCTACTTGGGACTATAAATTAAATGTGAGAAAAACTAACCTTTACTCCTGAGGAGAGATGATTTAATGTTGAATGACACCAACCCAGGTAAAAAAAAAAAAAAAAATCCCCGATGAAATAGGAACTCCAAGTGTGATTTAGCGCGTGGGGATGTCCAAGCAGGAGAGAATCTCCCCACGAGGCAATTAACTCTGGGTAACACGACCAGTGAGTTTCTGAACCTTGATGAGTGAAGGTGAGAAAGGTCCATAACGTCTGCAGGGAGCCATTCAAGAGAAACACAGATTGTAATCAAAACAGAGAGGGAGGAAGAGGACGCATGGCATCTGGCAGAGAAAAATTATTTATCCAGATAGTTATTCTACCTTGACACCAAGCATCTGGAGGGACCAAGGCACCTGTCTAAGTGTCTGCTCTGTGCGTGTATGTGTGTGTGTGTGTGCGCGCGCGTGTGCACATGCGCACATAAGAGAGCATACAGAATGGAATAAATCAAACGTCTGCAGAAGAGGTGGGACAACTGAGGCAGGAGAGAACAGTTACAAGTGCTCAGTTCCCTCAAATCCGAAACAATTATACTCAAATTCCAGCTCTGACACTTACTATGTGTTCCTCAGAAATTTTCCTAAGCTTCCTAAATTCGGGTTCCTTAGGTGCAAAGTGGGAATAGTAACCAATAGTGTTGCCACAAGGCTAGTATAAGCGAACACAAGCTTGCTGCATAATAAGTGATTAATAAATCTTGTCCATTATTATAACCGTTGTTATTGTTGCTAGTCTATTATGTGAGCACTGCAGAAGGATAATAAAATAAACAAAAAAAAAATGAACTGAATTTTCTCCTTTTTAGCCAGATACATGCATCTCTAGCAAAAGCAGCTGAGATTAAAAACTATCAGGAAAGAAAAGAGGGGGTCACATTGAAAGAGCAACTTTTGAATTATTTCAAAGCCAATTCTTCACAAAACACAAGGTCCTTGCTACACAAACCGTGATCTGCAACACCTGGGAGATTGTTAGGCATGCACAATCGCAGCTCCTGCTCCAGAGTCGACTACATCGGAGTCTGCATCTTAACGAGATCCCCACGTGATCTGCAAGCACAATCAACTTGGAGGAGCACAGAGCTGGGACACAGGCTGCATTTGTCCACAATCATATCAAACCCTCTAATGAATGGAAAGGAAGGGTCCATTTAGCCAAGCAGCTGATCCATTCAGTCACACCTGATCAATTTACGCCCCACAAGTAAACAGCTGAGCTGACCAGCTCAAATGGAGCAATGCCCAAGGCAATCAGCCCTAAATGGGAAGCAGATGGTGTATGTGAAGGGCCATCCAAAGTATTTTAACTGGGACATTCCCCACCCCTTACCCCTAGGAAGTTTACAATCTGTCAGGGACAACAGAAGAATAGACATTTAAGTCAAATCGCTAGATGAATAAGAAGGGCTGGGATAATTTATTCTAACTTGTAAAATCAGAGTAGCCTCTTAGAGAAGGTACATGTGGACAGTGACAAAGGAGCAGGAAGGGAGTGTAATTAGTCCATTTTCACAATGTTTATAAAGACCTACCCAAGACTGGGCACTTTGCAAAAGAAAGAGGTTTATTGCACTTACAGTTCCACATGGCTGGGGAGGCCTCACAATCATGGCAGGAGAAAAGGAGGAGCAAGTCACATCTTATGTGGATGGCAGTAGCCAAAGAGAAAGACCTTGAGCAGAAAAACTCCCATTTTTAAAACCATCAGATCTCACGAGACTTACTATCACAAGAAGAGCACAATAAAGACCTGCCCCCATGATTCAATTACTGCCCACCAGGTCCCTCCCACAACACGTGGGAATTCAAGATGAGATTTGGGTGGGGACACAGGCAAATCATGTCAAGGAGAAAGATGAAATTTGACAGAAGGGATCCATGAGGAGTAATAGCAGAAAAGTGTAGGGTATGTTCGTACAGAGTCTTGAAAGCTCAGGCAGGTGTTCCAGCAGCAACATCAAGGCAGAGAGAAGAGAAACATCAAGGAAGTTTGCCCTGAAGAGAGAAATGACTTGGACATGTGGACAGCCACAGGTACTATTTTCTTTAGCCTTTGCGTAAGCAACAGGACAGAATCTCCCTGTGGCTAAGAAGAGGCAATTCTTTATAATCTGGACTTGATTTGTCCTGTTAGGTGTCAGAGTCCTGCTGGTCCTCAGTTTGAGGAAGAAGGAAACCATCCCTCTGATTTGGGAATTTCCAGACTTGTTTAGTTATTTTTCTAATATGCAAAATGGGCACTTTAGGCCCTTAAGCCTGTGGCAGAGATGGCTAACTCTACACTGAAATATATTCATCCTTGTGGAAGACAGCATTGTCTCTGGAAAGCAGATTATCATTCCAGCCCTTTACTTCCCAACATCCTATCCATGTGCCCTTGCACTTACATGTAGCCATGAGGCTAATTCTCACTAAAGGACAGAAGCAGAAGCAATGTGTTTGTGCTCAGGCCAAGGCTTAGAAGAGGAGGCTTTCTCTCTTTCCCCTATCCAACCTTGATGCAAATGATGGCAACACTCTAGAAGACAAAAGAGCCTGGGCCCCAAGTCTCCAAAAGAAGTAAAGCCAACCACCAACCAGGAACAAGAGATAAGCTTCTATTGTATTTGAGCCACTATATGTTTTGGGGTCTATATGTTATAGCAGCTAGCATTATCCTAATACAGACTTTATAGGAGTAACTGTTAGGATTAAAGGAAAGAAGGAGAGAAAAGTACATTATAAATTATGATGTCCTAAATAACACCATTGCTTCCTTGAACATTCGACAGAAAACTATGGAGCAGCTATTATATACCAAACTTGTACTTGATACAGAGAAATGAGTGACAAACAGCACAGACATATGCTGTCTCTCCCAGATTAGTATCGAGCCACTACCCAATAGTGCTGGATGGATCATAGGAATCACACCATCTAGCTTTCAGAAGAGAAAATATTGCATCCTAGCCTCATTTATCTGTCCAATGGGACAAAAGGCAGGCAAAATTAGAGCCACTCCCATCGAATGGCTTTCACTAGGTTTCTATATATTTATTTTTAAATGCATAGCTTGCTTTATTCCAAATAAGATTTAAGACAGCTTACAAGATAGCTTAAATTTAAAATGAAAGAAGAAAGTTATAACAGGGTGGGAATATGACATGTTACCATAAATATAGCTAAATATGCAGTCACTAATGACTTACAGACTTGCCACAAATTTAGATCTGAGTTTGTCTGGTTTGGGGCTTTTTTCTTTTCTTTTTTTTTTTTTTTCTGAGGCAGGGTCTCACTTTGTCACCCAGGCTAGAGTACAGTGGTATATGATCATGGCTCACTGCAGCCTTGCAGCCTCAAGCAATTCCCCACTTCAGCCTCCTGAGTAGCTGGGACCACAGTCACACACTGCCATGACTGGCTACTTTTTAAACATTTTTTGTAGAGACAGGGTCTTGTTATGTTGCCCAGGCTGGTCTCAAACTCTTGGCCTCAAGTGATCCTCCCCCTCAGACTCCCAATGTGCTGGGATTCCAGGTGTGAGCCACTGTGCCCAACTTGAGCTTCCTGGAAGCCAAATCAAAATGTTCTTTAGTTGTTATCATATTTGTAATTAGCGATTTACATATTTGTATTCCCCATAGACACGAAGCACCACGAAGGACAAAGACTATGTCTTTTGTTTACTTACTCTGGTACCCACATGACCTCCTGGTTCACAGTAGGTCCCTAATAAGTACCTCCCTAAGGAAAAGGCAGAGCAGCCTGACATTCAACCATACCTGGCACTGGGACAAAGAGGTGTGTCCCTCCAGATCCTCAGAAGTATAAGCCAATATGCTGTGAAGACCAGCATCATTATCCTAGGCCTACAGTGGACTCACTGGCAAGCAACCTGTGGCTGGTCCTCATTTCCTAAACCCCATGTGTTGATGGCATCAGACCAAACACAATACAGACAAAGCAAATTCTGCAGGAATCTAATATCCTGTGGTTCCAAAACCCCAAATCTCTGCCAGTCTGATGTGACCCAGGGGAGGACTGTCGAACACCTGGAAAGAGCAGAAGCACCACATAACTTTTTAGTCATCTTCTCCTTCACTGTCTCCCTGGTAGTGTTTTAGATTCCATCAATGAGGCAGCTTTGGCTTCTAGAGGCCAGAGAAGCCATTTATTATATTATTATGAGAAGCCATTTTCTGACCCTAGAATCTGCATTTTCCATGGAGAAAACTGAAAGCTACCATCTACTCTGTCACTCAGGGCTCCCATAGAAAGATGTAATTAGCTGGATCAAAGTGCAATTTAAATGTCACTTTTGCTATGAAATTAGAGATACCGTTCCTTTACGTTCACTTGATTTTTGTGACTGACCTCTTCCCTTTCTTGCTTTGGTCCTTGATTCTAAGAAAGTCAGCAGTGTAGTCCCAGCTAGTTAGAGAGATCAGAAGTGAAGGTGGAAGAGCTTAAAGGGGCAGCAGGGACATCAGGGGGCAGGGCTATGGCTGGGATAAGGCACTAAAGATGGAGAGAGGTTTATAAGCCCCAGCCCTACACGGGGAGAGCATAGGATTCCCAAGTGGGTTTCCAAGAACACCCCAGCGAATAAGCAGGGCTGGTGGCGAGCAGGAACCTGTAAGCTCATTGCACAACTCCAAAGCGTGACTAGAACAGACCACATTGAGGTCAATGTGATGGCACCCCCTGGAGTTGTGTCGTGCATCTGTCCTGCAGGACGTAATTTGAGAGGGCTCACTAATAATAGCAATAATAAGAACCCACATTTACCAAGTGTTCAGGATGTGCCAGCCATGATGCTAAGGACTTTATAAGTATTAGCTCATTTACTTCTCACAACATTGTAAGTAGGAACTATAGTCATTCCCATTTTACAAGAGGGGAAACTGAGACTTAGAGATGTTAAGTAATTTACCTGAAACCATTCCATTAGTACATGTTGAAGCCAGATTTTTAGCGCAGTCTGGCTTCACAGCTCATGCTCTTAGCCACTTTAATATATGACCTTCCAGCAAGGTTGATAAAAAGTAGACACAAAATTTACCTTTCCAAACATTGTGCACAACGACTTTCAATTCTGCCCTAGCAACGGAGGACCCATCCCTTAATTTCCCATGTTGATTCTAGTTCCTTGCCTACCAGTATGTCTCCATATTATGGTGCCAAGGCAAGTAAGAACACTCCTCCAAGACACCACCAGAGAGACATTTACGAAGGCAGAGCGGGCCCTGCAAAGTGCTCCCAGCACAGCAGGATGGCTGCAGGTTCTAACAGAGAGATCAGCAGCAGTGGCTGGGGCATTTATTAAGTTCCACTGGTTAAATTCTACTTTCTGATGCAGGCAGACAGCTCCCATTCCCCCATAGTGAGAGCTAGGTGAGCATGTCACAGGCAGGGCACAGCAGGGGCTGCATTCTGAAGGCAGAAAGTCAGGGAGAGGGGGCTTGTGACAGATTATTTTGAGATGGAGCTGTCAGTACAGAATAGTCCCTGCCCCACCGTGATGGCTCCAGTGTGCAGGAGACACCTGTCTACAATGTGAAGAGGAAATGGACTTTGGAGAGAGAAGTTGCCCAGGCATTTCCAGGCCCTTTCTACTCTCTCAGAAATAAATTAGCCAGGAAGGATGCAGCTTAATCTGGTTCATCTTTTTTTTTTTTTTTTTTTTTTTTGGTTGGAGATGGAGTTTCACTGTTGTCACCAAGGCTGGAGTGCAATGGCGCCATCTCGGCTTACGGCAACCTCTGCTTCTTGGGTTCAGGTGATTCTCCTGCCTCAGCTTCATGAGTAGCTGAGATTACAGGCTCATGCCACCATGCCCAGCTGATTTTTGTATTTTTAATAGAGATGGGATTTCACCATGTTGACCAGGCTGGCCTCGAACTCCTGACCTCAGGTGATCCACCCACCTCAGCCTCCCAAAGAGCTGAGATCACAGGTGTGAGCCGCTGCGCCCGGCCACCTTGTTCTTAAACTGTCATTTCAATCTTCTAAACGTTAGATTTAGCTTTTCAATCTGATTGGGGCCTGATTTCATTTAGTGTCCTTCCTTTCTTCCCTTCCTACCTCTTTCTCTTCCTCCTCTGTTTTCTCTTAATTCTTCTCTCTCTCCCCTCCCCATCTCCTCCTCTTCTTCCTCTTCTTCCTCTTCTTCCTCCTCCTCCTCCTCTCCCTCCCCTCCCTCCCCTCCCTCCCCTCCCTCTCCTCCCTCTCCTCCCTCTCCTCCTCCTCCTCCTCTTCTTCTTCTTCTTCTTTCTTCTTCTTCCTCCTTCTTCTTCTTCTTCTTCTTCTTCTTCTTCTCCTCCTCCTCCTCCTCCTCCTCCTCCTCCTCCTCCTCCTCCTCCTCCTCTCATGCCCCTCATTCTGATCCCCCTTTATCTCCAGATAGCTAGCTCTCTGCAGACTGAACTGGGTCTAGGATGATCTGCTTATTGCACCAGAGCTCTGTACATGCAAAGAAGAGTAGATAAGCAAACAACTGAACACAGTCCAACCAATCTGCGTCATTGCCTTTCTTCAGCCTCAGCTCCTCCAGCAAACATCCCTCTGGGGACCTGCCACACCAATGTTCTTCCAAGTCCTGAAAGATGCCCTGGTTCACCCCAAGGACTCCACTCATCCTGACCCTTTGCCTAGAGCAGGGCCTGTTGAGAGGCAGCAGAGACGGGTACT
Organism: Macaca fascicularis; assembly: GCF_037993035.2. Classification (NCBI taxonomy): domain Eukaryota; kingdom Metazoa; phylum Chordata; class Mammalia; order Primates; family Cercopithecidae; genus Macaca; species Macaca fascicularis. Next base: position 144,006,575 of record NC_088382.1, read on the forward strand.
GTGGCTACACTGAGACTTCATCACCATTCTGGAGTCAACTGTTTTTTTGTTTTTTTTTTCTTTCCCTAAGTCTGTAATTTCATGTCTGAGGCCAAAAAATTTTACAGAAAGTCAAGACAAGGCTCCCTTTACCTAAGCTGTTGGGTCAGCATGGCATGTGCTTTTTAAATGCCATAGATCTCTGTTTTTCTTTTGCTTACAATTCTTAATCTTTGTCTCAACAACTTTTATGGGAAATGAAAAACATATCCTACATTTTTTGCCTCTTAAAGGCCTTTTTCTGTAATCATGCACAGCCAGACTATTCAAATCCTCTTGGGCACTCTAGTCCTATGGCTTTGAAGCATTTTCCCCATCTAAAGGGCAAACAAAGTAAGTGAAATAGTTGACACAAAACTCAAAGTCTGGGACAATAAACACCTAACAACATTGCATTTTATAGCAGATTTCTGTCTGTTTTCCTGAAATTTTGGAAGATATCTAATGCCAGTCCTCTCTGAACCCCGATAGAGTAATTTTAAGGGTGCACTGTATAATGTGCTTTTTCTTCACCTGAGTTTGGGAAAACTAAGAAGAGGGTAGTTTGTTAAAGAAGTTAGATGAAAGAGAAAAAGATAAAAGGTGTATAAGCGGGTGGTAATAATAAAGTTGATGGGAGAAAGAGAGAGGGAGAGAGAAGGTTTCAGAAAGTTCCAGGGCAAGTAGTTACATTTTTGGTTTTTGTCCTTAAGAGAGATTATTTGAAAGTAATTATTTCATTCTGAAGTCTCAGAATATTAGTCAAAGAAAGCTAGCCATTGATTGGTTGGTATTTCTTTCCTCTTCTAGAATTATCATTAAACCTATGGTTTATTGGCATGCCAAAAGTCCCATGATTGCCGTTGAATGCTAAATTATCCTTAGGAAAATGTGACCTTTTATCAGTAGGTGTAAGAATGAGGATGGTAGTGAGTGAACACTTGGGAAGTAGGGGTTCTGCAGTCGGAGGCTCTGATTTTGATATAGATGAGCCAATGACAAACAGAAAAATAAGCCAATGCAACTGGTCAAAACTGTGTGCCTATGAATAGTGTTTTTCAACAAAGCAGAGCTTAAGAAGGAACCACACTACTTTTATGTTACAATTTGACCACACAAGAAGCAGCTTTATGAAGGTTTTAGTGAGGTACTCAAGGCAAATGTTGACCAATTGCTTCTGCTTTCATTCTTCTCCAGTCTAATTAACCTATAACCACTGGTCATTGCACTAATGGACCTATAAACATTAGTCAGTGGGGCCAGCTTAGACCAGAAGCTTAGGAAATTTATGCCTCCACCTAGAACTTAGGAAGCACTTCCTTGTAACGTTCAATATATACAAGACAATCAACGGCAATACAAAAACACAAAGGCTAAAATGACCTATTAATAGAAAAATGAAAAGTGAAAGTAAAAGCAATGGAAGAATCAATGGATTCACAGAAAATATTAGCCCAATGATTTACCTCTAAACCAGAAAATGTACAGTATTAAATGTCTAGAATAGGCAAATCTGTAGAGACAAAAAGTAGATTAGTAGTTGCCTGGGGTTGGGGATAAGAATAAAGATTAACTATGAATAAACATGAGTGATTTTACTGGGAGAACGAAAATGTTCCGAAACTGACTTATGGTGATGGTTGTGCCACTTGGTACGATTGCTAAAAATAAATGAATTACAATTCATTTATTTAAAATGGGTGAATTTTAGGTTAGGTAAAATATAATTCAATAAGGTGGCTAAAGAATAATAGAACATTCAGTGTTACGGACTGAATGTCCATGTTCCCCCAAAATTCATGTGTTGAAATCCAAACCTCCAACATGATGGTATGATGAAGTAGGGCATTTGGGAGACAATTGGGTCATGAAGGTAGAGCCCTCATGAGTGAGATTAGTGCTCTTGTAAAAGACTCAAAAGAAGAGCACTCTTTTCTCCTTTCCACCATGGGAAGATACAATATGAAGATGGAAGTCTGTAACCTAGAAGAAGACCCTCGGCACAACCTGAGCATGCTGACACGCTGATCTTGAACTTCCAGTCTCCAGAACTGTGAGAAATGAATGTCTGACCCATGGAGTCCATGCTAATTTGTTATAGCAGCTGAAGTTGACTAAAACACAGACTATAGCAAAATATCAACCTGTGTTAAGTATAGGAAATGGATAGATAAGTGTCTGTAATAGCAAGTGTCTAATTTTTCTGTTTGGAATGTTCACAATTTTTTAATTTGAAAAATAAATAAAAATGTTTCCTATCTCAGATATGGCATTATCCTGGGACCACATATTTTCATGATTACAAGGCATACACAGTACATTTTTTTTAAAAAATTAAGAGTTATTGGCACAGTTATCTGCACTTAATAACTACCCAGTGTTCCTTCTGCGTTGTCAACAACACCTGGCCCAGAACCAGGCTCAGTTAATTTGATTCAATGCCTCCTGTTTGCTGAGATCCAAGGAGAGTTTCTGCAAATATCTTGGCCATTCAAGAGGTTTTGCCTGAGACCTTTGCAAATCTCTTAATTAGGAAATATTACTGTAATAATAAAGAATTATGGTGGTTTGAGATAGAAGTGCTACGCCAAGGGCTGAATAGACTCATTTGTTCAGTGATTTCCTTCTGTACCCCAACCTAGCTGCTCCTGTGATTCTTACTTCAGCGAAGGTACAAATCATTGTATCTAGTGAAACCTGGGGGTCAAATGTCAAAGTAGCAAACCCAACATTTTAATAAATTAGTAAAATATTCTTTTACACACATTTTATTGATTCTCTAAAAGACTAATGGAATCACATAGGACATTTATGCCACATTGCCATCTTTCTGATGAGGAAATGGAGACACAGAAGATATATGACACAGTATATGTTGTGCAATATGCATGTAGCAGAGCTGGGAAATAAATTCCATTCTCTTGTGTGTTAAAGTCAGGTTACAAAAGAATACGTGAGTGAGACCCTATTTATGTTGCTACTGGATATGCATTGACAGCTCAGGCTTAGGATGTCCAAAACCACATTTCTGATCTTCATCACCAGGGCCCAGCCTGCTCTTCCTACAGTCTTCCCCATCTCAGTGAATGGTAATTATCCCTTTAGTTATTCAAGACAAAAAAAAAAAAAGTTTCATCTTTCTGTGACATTTCTTGTTCTCTCATCCACATCCACTAGTCAGAAAATGTCTATCTTATCAATACATACCCAAAAATCTACCACTTCTCAGTAGCTACCTCAACTTCAATAGCTACCACCACTTCCAATAGCTACCACCTTGGACAATCGCAACAAGTCTCTTAGTAGATCTCCCTATTTCAACCTATGCTATCCCCAAATCTACTATTAACTCAGTGGCCAGAGTAAATTATCAGGAAGTCAAAACATCTTACACCTCTGTTCAAAACCTTCCAGTGGCTTCTCATCATAATCCAAGTCTTCATTGCATCCTACAAGTCCTCTATTAGGAGGCCTCAATCTTCTCTCACCTCTATCTTCTCCTCCCTCTCCCAGATCTTCTTGTTATTTCAAGAATCTACACATGCTACTGCCTCACCTTTGCAGGTATAAAGGAGTAACTCCTCTATCACTTCCTTCATACATTCAAATGTAATCTTCCCAGCGAGGCCTTACCTGAGCACACCTTACCATCCTTCCTGATGGACTGCAAGAAAAAAGGTTTTGGTTCCTGTACTCGTCTCTCTTGCAATGTGACTTCGAAGCTCCTCTCATCAAGAGAGCAGGACTCTACCACTTCCCTAGTCAATAAGATGCTGGCTTTTGCAAAGGCCACACTTTTGGTCTCTACCTTATACTGACATGGTCTTCTGGGAAAGGAGTTAAGGAGAAATTAATTATACAAACATGGAAATTAAAGAACAACCTTATTCAAGCTTTCAGTGGCAGAGCCCAGATTTGAACCCAGGTCTCCTGCCTTTTAATTCACTTCTGTTTCCAGAACACCACCATGGCTTTCAGACAGTTATTTACTAATCCCAACCTTGAGCATTCACAGAGAACTTAAGTTGCATTCTGCCAAAGAAATATTTCTAAGTTTGTCCTCATGATATCCCAGGAATGAAGCAAGTCAACCAGGCCATAAGCTGTGCAAAGGAAGTCATAGAGGCAAGGGTATAAATAGCTTTTCACAGCTGGTGCATGTGGGATTACAAGTAACGGCATTTCATCACTGAAGACATTGTGCTTCATTGCAGAACCACTTCAGTTGTTTCTCCAATGTGTTTATAAATAATCCAGGGCTCCCAGAGGGTCAGCTTTACTAAGTTCCTACTCTCCTACCAACACGTCTTGAACCTCAGTAGTGCCAGTCACGACTGAGTCCCTAGTTAAATCCTGACCTACTTTAGCAATTCTGACCCCAAAATCTGGGTGGTACCATCAAGTCATTTGCTGATTATTTGTAGCTAATATGTGACAAACATTATAATTGGAAGATTATGGGATGCCATGGGAACATGGCGCAGGGGACTGAACTTGCTGTGGTCTAAACGTACATTTGGGGAAGCTGTCAGCATACAGCCAGTCAATTCCTGGGAGTAAGTGATTTTAGCAAGAGGAAATGTGAAGGATAAAAAGAAGAGGGCCAAGAGCAGAACTTCAGGTAATGGAAGCCAGCAAGGGAGAATGCGACGGAGCCAATGATGCAGAAGAAAATCATTTGAGGGATGTCACAGGCTGTCGTCTGAATGTTTGTGTGCCTCCGAAATTCATGTTGAAATCTTAACCCCCGAGTTGATGGTATTAAGAGGTGGGACCTTTGGGAAGTGATGATATCATAATAGAGGCTCCATGAATGGGATTACTGCCCTTATAAAAGAGACACCAGATAGCTGGCTTGTCACTTTCACCAGGTGAGGAGACAGTAAGAAGGTATTTGTATGAGGAACAGGTCCTCACCAGACACCAAATCTGCCAGCACCATTGATCTCAGACTTCTCAGCATCCAGAACTGTGAGCAATAAATGTCTGTTGTTTATAAGCCCCCCAGTCCATGGTGTACTGTCGTAGCAGCCCAAACAGGCTAAAGCATCATGGTAGACAACTTGGGATATAAATTTTTAAAGTAGGCAATAGATAGCAAATCCAGGCAGTGCCAGGCTGGTTTATGGCAGATCAATACTCCTGCCAAGAATAAAGCAAATCAAAAGCAAAATCAGAAAAAGAAGTGTTTTTTAAAATATAACTTAAGTCTTTTGAAAACTACTCAGTCAGCGAGAGCACAGGAATCAAGATTCTAAGGGAAAGGAAAGCACAGAAACGTGAGCCCAACATGATATGCCACTTTTTGTTTCATTTGCTGATTTGAACATAGGTCTCAGAGGATAAGATGCTTAGCAGAAACTCCAGTGGGCTTTGTGAGGCTGGGGAATGAAAACTGGAATTCAGAGCAGAGAATAAGCTTTCTTGGTTATGTACCCCAGGTTTTCAGTTGTGACCCCCTAAGGACAGAACCCTAAGAGCTGGGGAACGCCTGAAATAGACCTTCTGTCAGTAATGCTGATGCCCATCTTCGACTGGCTGTGCTTATCCAATAGAATGTTCTGTAGCAGTAGAAATGTCTGATATCTATGCTGTTCAATATGATACAAGCTTTATGTGGCTACTGGGCACTTGAACTGTGGCTACTACAACTGAATTTCTAATCTTAATTTTAATTATTCTAAACGTAACTTAAAATATCCTCATCAGGGTTGTTGCAGCTGAAGACAGCAACCTCACCCAAGATCTGGCCTGTTTTTCCCAGGGTGACCCACATCAATGAACGGTTCACACAAGGGTCCCAACCCAGAGCAGCTGAAAAGGCATTTCAGACTCAGAGTTCCCCCATGGGGTTGTCAGGGCTCCAGTGGGGCTGCTACACAGCTCACATGCTCCCTCTGACCTCCCCTTCCTTTCTTTTCTTCCTTCCCCCCTCTTCCTTCCTTCCTCTCCCCTTCCTCTCCTCCACTTCCCCTTCCCATCCCTTCCCTTCTTTAGCCATTCATCCCAAAAGCATCCCCTAATAAAAATCCCACACACAAATCTCCAAGTCAAAGTCTGGGTCCCAGGAAATCCAGCTTCTGACATTTGGCGCTTGGAGTAGTCCAAGAAATCAGATATTACCTTAGGAATCTGGAGCTAGATCCACCCAGCTGTCAGTGGGGCCTCCTTACTTATGGAGGTGACACATGGTCTCTGGAAGAATGAAAATTGTTAAAAACTTTCACTAATTGTGAACTAGGATGGGATAATGAAGGGAAAAATGTATACTTAGCTAGGTGATGTATCACATATTTGAGAAATACGGGGGATGTAATTGCTATAAGGACAGTGGAATTGAGTGCCTTTGCTAAGTTTTTATGGATATTCTGGAACAAATTAATGAACAGCTGAGAGTCATTAAACAGGGATTAAAAGGAAAGTGTGAGAGCCAGAGGGCTTCCTTGGTAGCATGTAGGGAGATTTTCCTCTCCTGTGGTAAAGGGGCTGAGAACCAGGCCCCAGGCTGAATTATCAGAATGGCTAAGCTCCAAAGGTGGTTAAACTGCCAGTGAAGCCAAGTCTGCCATGCCAAGGATGGTGTCCTGATTGCAAAATAATGGGCCTCTGATGCATAGAATGGGTGATACCTGGATACAAGGGTAACACCCCAAACCTTGAGAAATGACCTACCCCTCCTTGTTAAGAGCTAGCACCTCCCCCCAACATTAAAAGGTAATCAAGAGTCCTCCTGCCTACAAGAAAACAGACATACCCTTCAGGGTCATATGAATGGTCATGTCGTGGGCCAACCCTGAAAAAGTCATGTTTTTCAAGAGGCTATAATATACTGACTGACCATTTCGTGGTCAAGTACCAAATTTTTGGAACTGGAGAGTAGACCCTTCCAGTAGTACTGCCTTTAGACCAAGGCAAAAGAGCTCCTCTTTCTTGATCACACCATTCTTTAGGTGGCGCCACATACCATGTATGTCAGCAGCAATAGATTTATTGAAGAACACAGGGGAGCATCAGTCACAGGGGACCCAGCAGTCCCAGCGCCCTCCTAAACTCCCCTATCCAGGCCCCAGAGAAAGGCTCTTCCACATCTCCCTCCAATGTCCTTGAAGCAAAAGGTGACTGTATCCAACTGCTGTGTAGGTTTCTGTGTCCTGGGCAGAGGGCAAAGGGCAGAGGACACAGACACTGCTCAGAGTGCAGGTCAGGGATTGCAGGTGGGATAGAAACCAGGAGACCATTGAGGAGTTTGAAACTGTCATCTTGAGAAACCTGAGGAAATGCCAGAATCAATTCAGAACACCCCTGCCTTTGCTCTATGTGGGCTTCATTAGTTATGTTCAGAGCAGGTCATCTCTAACATTCCTAACTCTGGCTGGGTGTCAGCTCACAGGACACAGTCCAGTCCCCTTGATAGGGCCATTTCTGCCTCATTTTCTTATCAAGCACTGGCTTCAGGTTCCCCCAAAGCACTCTGGCTGAATTCCCAAGGGTTCTGCCAAATGGACTTGAGAAAGAAGAAACCAAGCAAGCCCATTGATGACTAATAAATGCACGCTAACTTCCCACTGAAAACGAACGTGACCTCTCCCCCACCTGGAGACAGAGATCCAGGGTGCGCTATCAATTCTTGAGGTAACCTCTAGCCTTGGATTCCTGACTCAGTGTCATCTCTCCCTACTTCCTGGCAGGAATATTTCTAGAGTGCAAAGCCAACTGTGTTATTCCCCCACTGAAAATCCTCTGATGGTTTCATAATGTTGAGGGATAATAGATGAATGAGTCAACAGGACACTTGGGTCCCTCACCCCATGCCCAGATTGTTCGTTCCAGCCTCATATTCTCCCACCCTCTACCACCTGCATCCCTGTCCCTAGTACAGGTCCCCTGCCAGCAAACACCACTTCAGACTTGAGTCTAACTCAATGCTTTCTAATCTCACCTCCCCTCTAGCCTGTGAGCTCCTTGCAGACAGGACCCGGTGTATTCACCTTTGTCTCCTCAGCACACTGCAGGTCCTCAACTCATGTTTGAGGGAAGAAGTGAACGAAACTTATGGGTATATAAACTGAATTTGATGAGGCTGGGATACACCAGAATGCCCCCAAAATGGACTGCTATGGTGAAAAATGGTGCAAGATGAGGACTGTGTCTTATCCCTCTCCATACGCCCCCACCTGACATCATGATGCTTGGGGTGAAGGTCCCTTCAACATGTGGTACCATGATTGAACTACATGACCTGCACCTCACCCTGCTCAGGATTGTCCTGGAGACAAGAGAGAGGCCTCACTGCGATTCAGGAAGTCTTGGTCTAAACTCAGGCTCTGCTACTGTGACTCTAGGTAGCGAGTCAGACATGAGCAGGGCAGGAGAGGGTCCCACCAGGAATGTCTGGCGACCATCAGGTGATGATCAGGTGGTTATAATCTGTCTCTCTGAAGTAATAGTTGGTCTCAGCCAGCACCAGGGAAACGCAGTCTCCTAATAAACAGAAACACTGAAACTGGTGATCAGCAGCTTCCTGATAAGAACTCAGGAGTCGGGCGAGTGGACTCAGGCACGCACATTAAGAGGCAAAAGGGTGGCATTTAACTGGTATATGACCTTCCTCCAGGAACACTCGACTGATAAGGGAAAAATGCCTCAAATGAGCATGTGTACAATTCCAATAAACTGTGCATGCAGCCCTCCTGAGTGCCAGTAGGCCACTATGCATGCAGACAGCCCATTCCAAGGGAAGAATGGGGGAGAAGGGAAACAGGCCCCAGAAGTATGCCAATGTATAAAACCCCAGGTCAAAGGTCAAACAGTACACTCCATCTCTCAAGCAGCCCGCTTGGCCCTCTGCCACGTGCAGTGCACTTCACCTACTTTCATTCCCACTCTACCAGCAATAAATTTTCACTCTTGCTCTAAAACTTGCCTGAGTCTCTCCTTCTGCCTTATGCCCCTCAGTCAAACTCTTTCTTCTGAGGAAGCAAGAATTCAGGTTACTTTAGACTCTCAGGGACTCACGTTGGTAACACTACCTCTTCACTGTGATTTTAATCTGTGTATTATTTAATCTGTTATGTAATGTCTATGAATTTCTCTTTCCTTATTTATGCAATGGAGATAAAAACACCAACCCTTCATGGCCATTGTGAAGATTAAATGACATCAGGTAGGTAAAGCATTGAGCTCAATGTCTGTAACATGGCAGTGCTCAATTAATGGAATCTATCAAGCTTGAATGATCAAATGAATCAAAATGAAGAATTCTGTATTAGCTGTGATTCTTCATGAGAAATCAAGAAGCTTTCACCTATGATGTAGTCTCCAAAGCTCACATCAGAAAGAACATAAGCCCTAACGCAGTCAGAGATGCTGGGTGAGGACCCTTCAGGGTCCTCTATAGCATCTATAGCAACCCTATAGTTATGTGCTTTATGAAGTACCTCACCCATTTTTTTCCTTCTATCAAATCGAAAAGATTGCAGTATTTGGGCACAATCCCCATCTCTGAATGTATGTAACTCTCAAGATGTGCACTTTATGGCTGTTACGTGATTGAGGTTTGATACTATTTGAATGGTGCCAGGGTTAAATTTCTACACCTGTGTGCAGCAAGGAAATTCCCTCCTAAGTAACTAGTTCACCATCCAGACCTTTGAGGAATCAGGAGCCAGGACAAGATGTCCTGGAAGCCACGTCAGTGAGTCAGGGGAAGAGCTTGGACATTCTAAGAGCACAGGGTAGGGAGTGAAGAATCTCAGAGCAGATGATCTATGACCTGATGCGAGTGAACCTTGTCGTTGGGAAACCACACCTGGCTTTTCATCTATTTATTGCGTCATGTGCTCCCCTAGTTTTCATTAATCTCTACCTCAAAAACCTACTCTGATTCAACAGTGCTCAGGCCCAGGAAGAGAGGAGGTGGAGATTAAGGATGGGCCTGAGACTTAAAGGGGAAGCACAGCCACACTTACCCAAGGAAGCAATCTCTCTTAAGCACCAAGCCTTGGCTAGCAGTGGGATTTCTTCTGGGTTTTTTGTTGTTGTTTTTGTTTTTAACTGTGTTAATATAAAAGGGAGCACGATTCTGTAAAGAGGAATTTTGGGTTGGGCACAGTGGCTCACGCCTGTAATCCTAACACTTTAGGAGGCTGAGGTGGGTGGATTGCCTGAGCTCAGGAGTTCGAGACCACCCTGGGCAACATGGTGAAATAAAATACAAAAAATTAGCCAGGCGTGGTCACAGGAGCTGGAAGTCCCAGTTACTCGGGAGGCTGAGGCATGAGACTTGCTTGAATCCGGGAGGCAGAAGTTGCGGATTGCACCACTGCACTCCAGCCTGGGCGAAAGAGCAAGACTCTGTTTCAAAAAAAAAAAAAAAAGAGGAATTTTGAACTTGATGAGCTAACCAAAAGGGAAAACCTTTCTCCCAAGTAAAAAGATAATATTTGGGTCATAACAGTAAACAAAATGCTACCTCTGTGTCAGGCTCTCTTCTAAGATATTTACATACATTAAACATTTTAATTTTTATAACAACCTAATGAAAATGAGTATTCTTATCCCTTTTTACATATGAAGAAACTGAGACACAGAAAGGGTAAACAGCGAGCATGTGACAGTCAGGATTTGAACCCAGGCAGCCATCTCTGGGACCCAGAATCCTAACAGCTGAATGATATCATCTCTTAGAAACACACAGAAACAGATCTCAGTAGCAGGAAGAAATTCAATAGGAATCCCACGTGTTGTAGCTTTCCACTCTTCCCGCACCTCATGCTACCCCTCTCAACAGCACAAGCTGGGAAGTGGGTCAGAGCTCTGTGGGGGCTCAGTGGTTGTGTTTCAGGCTGGAATGGAGCAGAACAGGATAAAAGCCATCTCTAGAGCTGTCAGGGCTGAGCTCAGCAGGTCAGGGCCAGGTGGGGCCACGCATGGAGGGCGAGAAGTCCAAATTGAAGTGCTTTACCCCACTCCCCACGGCTGCAAGGCTTCCTCAGCACTTCTACTCACCGTGCACCAGCCGGGGACCCCGGGAGCCAACATGACCAGCCGTAGAAATGGTTGGCCTTCATTTATGAGAGGATTTTGCTTTTTTAATTAAGAGAGTGAGGATGTATATTTGTTTTCAGCAGCCATCCTCTAGACAGTAAGATGTTTATTTCTCCAGTACCCAGAGGAGGAACAAAACAGGAACCCAGTTACAGAAGGCAGAGGCAGAAGATGCAAGTCCAGGCTGTGCACAAAACCCTGTGAGCTTTGGGCTTCTCCTGCCAGAAACATGTTTCAGCAGGAGGGGCCACCCTGACCTGCTCCCGTTCCCTGTAGAATCCCACCATTCTGCCTTGGCCCAGTCTCTGTCCTCAGGCCAGGACACCTATCCCCACCTATCTCATTCAAACCATCTCTGACATAAAATGCCCAGCTCACATGCTATGTCCCCACCATCTCCAGCTGGAAGTGGCGTCTCCCACTTGGCTCCCACAGCATTAGGTCTCTTGGATCATGGCATGCCCACATCATACTTTTACTCTAAACTCACTTGGGTTCATGTATTTCCCAGAGCTCACTCATGGGAGGCATCCTTCCTTCCTTCCTCTGCAGCAGGCACGGTGAGTGTTAGTCTCTGCATTGACAGAGTCAGGAAATTGAAGACCAGAGCAGCAGACTTGCTCAAAGAAATGTGAGTCTTAATAAATATTGTCCTGCCTCCAGGATGAGTCTTCTAAGTCTATAGGCCAACATCTGCCACTGACGTTAGTTCTTCCTAGAGAGAGTCTCTGAACACTTTACCCCCAATCCACTCTCCAACCTAGTGTCCAGGGGTTTTTTGTGCTCTCCTTGTGAACTTCATCCCTAAAACTCGTAATGTGGCTCACAGGTCTTGTGAGATATGCTTCCTGTCTAAAACTACCAGCTCGCCTCTCAGCCCTCTTCTCTCCTTGCCACTTGCCAGCCTGCTAGCTTGGTCATGTTTCTCTAACATGGAAAACTCCACTCCCTTCCAACTCACAACCTCAATGCCTGTGGGGCCTTTGCCCAAATTTTATCTGGCTCCCCACCCACTTCCAGCACCACTCTTCTCCCAGCAGCCTCCATCCTATCAGTCCTTCTCATCTCAGCATAAAAAACAGTTCCTCCTAGAGGAGCTCCTGGCCCTAACTAAACAGGTGAAGGCGACCCACTTCATAATCCCCGAGATCCTTTATGTTCTTGATAGCATGAAGCATGCTTTCTGGTTATATATTTAATTTGCTATAATTTATTTTATGTTTGTTTCCCTCACTATATTGGATACATCATGTAAATTTGCTTCTTATGTCTGATATTGTGCCTGCCAGGTATCTATGTATCTACATACACACACACACACACACACATACACGCACACATTTTGAATAAATCAGTGAAAAACAAGACAAATTTTTAAAATGGCCATTGAAAGGATATTGGATTATCCCTTTGAAAATCCCTCTTACTTTTAGAATTCAGTAAGAATATCTTTTTAGACAAGAGGGGAGACTCAGGTTCTGTTCATTTAGAAAAGTCCACTGAGAAAAATTAGCTTTCTTATCTTGGCTGTCTAGCAGGGTGTCCAGGGCTCCTCCGGGTTTAATTGTGCCATCTGTGGAGTATGCATCTTGGTTCATATCTCAGGAAGCAAGAGATAAAGATATTGAAAGGTGCTTGTTCCATTTAAAGGAGAAACACACTGGTCACAGCCAGCCAAAAGGGCAGGCTCTGGAGTGAGTCCAGAGCAAATGAGCTCCTAAATGGCCCCAGCTGCAGAGGGGGAGTCCAGATAGGTCCTCTCAAAGGTCAAAGCCCCAACACACGAAACTGTTCTTTCAGCCACTTTCTCCACTCATCCACAGCAGCAAAAAAAAAAAAAAAAAGGCTTCCCAGTGTTGTTTTGATGCGCTCAATTGAAAACAAATATTGAGTCCACCTGTCTTCACTCTCAGATTTCAGAGAAGAAATCATGACCAAAGAATGGGCTTATTTATCACCTTTGGCCATCTCCCCTCCTACCCTGGTGGTCATACAAAGAAGCTGTCATTGAATGTATATTCTGGCCCTTAAAAACTGAACTACAATGACATATATGAAAAACATGGACCGAACTGGCTGTGCTAACTAATTAGTAAGTAAGCCTCATTAATTGGCCTTGGAAGGATTCTGTAGCTGTCCTGAAAGTTGGCTTCTTTATTTACAAAATGAGGATTTAAAGATTTTATGTGAATTGTCTTTCCCATAGGATTATATCAGGGAAGGACCAAGCACACCCAGAAGTGGTACAGGGTCATGGTCTAGAGGCAAACAGACTTGGATTGAATCTTGGTTCTGCCACTGTTTAGCTGTGTGACTTTGGACGAGTCATTTAACCTCTCTGGACTTCAGTATCCTCATCTGTATATAGGAATACAAAAAGCGCCTACCGATTACTGCAAGGGCTATTGTGAGATTAAATTTTAAAATGTACATAAAGTGTTTAGTGCACGATAGGCACATGGTAGGAGCCCAAGAAATTGCAATAGCAGCACCTGTATAAACATACCTAAGATAATGTGAACTATAACTCACTATAATATGTAAATATAGTCGACCATCATGATTATCTGCCAAGTCAAACCTCTATCACCTGCTGACCTTTGCTTTTCCTACACTCCCACAGAACATCCTCTCCATACTGCATATTTGGAACTTAACTATATTCTCCCATATGTTTACTCTAATGGTTTGGTTATAGTTAGAAACAAATGTGGCTCACTCAGGTCAAACTTCCTGTGCTGGGGTAGAAGGTAGGTGAGATGCACAAGGTGGACTCACCTAATCCAGGGCCTGGTTCCCCTCTGCAGGTACAGGAACTTTATTTAGAGGAGTTCACTCCCAGGACTGAGCAGTCTCTCAGGAACTGACTCACACCAACATGCTCCTTCCCTTCCCCACCACACATAAAAGCAAATGCACAATTACAAATAATCCTGAATTCTAGCACATGCCTTGTGGTTGTAGAGCTTTCCCCCCAGTGAGTGGGAAACTTGGATAGTGATGGTGCCTGGCATGAAATAAGCTATCAAGAAATATTTATCAGCCAGGCACAGTGGCTCACACCTGTCATCCTACCACTTTGGGAGACTGAGGCAGGCAGATCACCTGAGGTCAGGAGTTCGAGACCAGCCTGGTCAACATGGCAAAACCTCGTCTCTACTAAAAATAAAAAATAAAAGCTGGGCATGGTGGCACATGCCTGTAATCCTAGCTACTCAGGAAGTTGAGGCAGGACAATCACTTGAACCCAGGAGGTGGAGGTTGCAGTGAGCGAAGATCACACCAGTGCATGCCAGCCTGGGTGACAGAGTGAGACTCCATCTCAAAAAAATGAAATATTTATCAAATAAATAATATGATCATTATTAATGAGAGAATTGTTGGGTGGAGTGTCAGTTATCTATTGCCACAATAATGCTGCAGAACAATCTACCAAAATGCCTCGGTGACAACCTCTAGCATTTATTGCATACCTAGGCCAAGTCAGCTTCAAGTAGGTTAGGTGACTATGCTGTTCTGACTGAGAATTGATGTGCTTTGCCAATGGGCATCTTCAGTAGAAGAGCTGAAAAACAGGAGCCAGGTTCTCTGGTACCCAGCCCTGTGTCCTCCTAATAACCCAGGTTCCCCAGGTCCCTCTTAGGACTGAGTGGTCCCTCTCAGGGCTAAGATTCTGTGTTAGAACACATGGGGCTTGTGGAGGCCCATAATATGCACACATAAACATAAGCTTCCCCATTGTATGCAGGGCCAGTCACAAATTCCAACCAGCTGGGCCAGGACTGAAACAAGCTCCAGCACAACTGCTGAGTTCTAGGAGGCAGAATTCGGGCCAATGTTATTAATGGGCTAGATTTAATGATGGGCCAGAGAGTGGGAAGGACTCCACTGGGGAGAGAAATGTTTGCCTCCAGGAGGCAAATCATTCATCTCAGCCACTGCAAGGGAAGCCGTTTGCTTGGCACATGCACACATTACCCGCCAAGGGAGAGTTTCCTCTTCCAACTCACAGATAAGAAATGTTCAGGTGGTGAGTGACTTATTAAGTACCTCTGAAAGCCTGGATCCAGGGCTCAGAATGGTCTCCCTGGGCTCAAGACTGCAGTTACATACACAAACCACTGTGACTGAATTAATTTTAAAAGATCTGTAGAATTCAGTCAAAGAGCCATTTATCTCCTCTTTCTAGCTCCAGATAATTGGTTGAGTAGAATTTTTCAATCTTTACTAGTTAGTTCACATAACAAGAATCTAAGAAGGAGTGAAGCAAAAGTCAGCCTGTCTTCAAGGTCATTCCAAGCTCCAGGGGCATCTTTCTATATGATATGATTTACAGATGTAAAATCATCATTATTTCTCATTATTCATTCATTCATTCAGTAGACTTGTACTGGAGCCATAGATGCCAGTCATTGAACTAGACACCAGGGTTGAAGAATGAAGAAGCCATAGTGTCTAACCCAAAGAGCTTTATTTTTCCCTAATGGTGAAAACAGAACCATAATAAATTATAAAAACTATTTGGAAAAACATTATAATGGGTGTATGTGCTATATGACATGAGACTAACAAATAAGCACTAAGGAAGAGGTGGCATTGGAGGTAAGTCCTGAAGGATGAGGAAGGAATTCTAAGCAGAGAACATGCATGTTGGTGCTTTGTGTATCAGCTCATTCAAACTCCTTCCTATCATCCTTCTAAGGGAAACAGGAAAGCTAGAGTCCACATTGTGCAGACTCCCTTGCAGCTAAGATCTGCACACAAATTAGATTTTGCCAATTAGATATATATATAAGTTGAAAGGCATAAATAAGCTAAACTACTCTATCTTCTCTCTTTTTGAGTTGGGTTTCTGCTAGTAAGGAAGGTCTTAGAAATATGAAATTTTTCTACAGTAACATTTCAAGGTCTAAGTTCCAGCATTTGGTCTATGCCCCAACAGGCATATGAAATGAGAGCTGAGATCCTTGATGCCAGAAACCACCCTGGGCAGCCTCAGAAATAGAAGATCCCTGTGAATCAATTCTATGCTGATCTGAGAGTGATCCCTTTCAGTGATTTTGTTAGCAGTGAATTCCTATACTAAATGCCTGTCTGCTTAAAATACATATTTGCTGTATTCAACTTTTACTTGTTTGAAACTTGGAAGTAAACAAAGACTTAAAGATGGGGACTTGAGATTTGTTATCTGAGCTTAGTGGGTTTGAAGGCAGGAACAAGGACATTACCATTTGAACATAGGTTACATGGTATGCAATGACAAAAATGACTTAAAGGATCACCTCTGAACCTCCAGATATAATGGTCCAACTGGTATCAGACTTGTCTTCCTGCCATATATAATTATAAAACTAAAAAAAGGAAATGACAACTGTTTTCAGGCATGTGACAATAGGCTACCGAAGACTGAAATTTCAAGAGAAGAGAAATTCACAGGTGAGCCTCATGATTGCCCAGCTCTCTGCAAGGGACAACTTCCCAGCTGTGCCCTGGAGTCCAGGCATAGCATACTAACCTCACTGATACAGTTTTGCTGTGTCTCCACCAAAAATCTCATCTTGAATTGTGGTTCCCACAATTCCCACATGTTGTGGGAGGTACCCAGTGAGAGGTAATTGAATCATAGTGTGGGGTCTTTCCCAGGTCATTCTAGTGATAGTGAATAAGTCTCATGAGATCTGATAGTTGTATAAAGAAGAGTTCCCCTGCATAAGCTCTCTCTTGCCTGCTGCCATGTAAGATGTGACTTTCTTTCTCCTTTGCCTTCTGCCATGATTGGAAGGCCTCCCCATCCATGTGAAACTGTAAGTCCATTAAACCTGTTATTCTTTATAAATTACCCAGTCTCAGGTATGGCTTTATCAGCAGTGTGAGAACAGACTAATGCACTCACTGGGATGAATATGCACAGGGGCTAGAATCTGGGAATCAGGTATTGGAGGACACAAAGCTATACAGATTGTGAAAGGAGAAGTCACTTGTGAGTCACTGACTCAGGGGTGGGCTGCACAAGCAAAAGGTGAGACTACCAGAGGCTTACCCTACTCAGTAGAACAGAGACACTGCAGGCTAGACAGTGCCTGTATGGTCCAGCAAGAGAGAAGTCAAGACCTCATTAACACCTTGTTAACAACCTAGTCACCAAACAGAGGAAACAGATTTAGGTTTAAAGACCACAGGCTACAGTATGGCCTACACTAGACACACACTAACAGATGCTAAAATTATGATAAGATCTACAACAGAGACACAGTTTAGAGATTGGATCCCCCAAATTATAGGGCTTGAGAAACACCATAGGTTTTTCCAGATCAATCTTTACAAAGCACAAAACCAAACCAACACAAATCTAAGGCGATCAAATATTAATTGAACCAATTCCAAAAAAACCCCTCAATTTACATTATCTGTTTTGTTCAGTAAAAGTTCAAAAGTATTAGACACGCATGGAAACAGAAAATATAAAAATATAACATTTAGTGAACAAAAAAACTAACTGAAAACCAAACCTAAACTAGCACAGATGTAGTATTTCACAGATGAAAATTCTGAAGCAGTGAATATAAACTTGTTCACTTAAAGGAAAATGTGATCTAAATGAATGAACAGATAGGGCATCTCAGCAAAGAAACGGAAGCTATATTACAGAATCAAATGGAAACTTTGGAATTAGAAACTGAGATAAAGTAATCGAATGGGCTTAACAACAGATTGAAAATACAAAAGAATGAGTCAACAAATTTGAAAGTAAATCAACAGAAATTCTCCAAGCTGAGGAGCAGAGAAAAAAATATTGGGGTGGGGGTTGAACAGAGGCATGTGGGATAGTATCAGGGACTTGTGGAACAATAGCACATGTGTACTAAGAGTCCCAGAAAGAGAAGAAAACGAGAAATTATTCAACAGGTAAAAAGCAGAAATTCTCAGAATACTTAATAAGCTATGCATTAAGAATCTACAAAATATTAAAAAGAGCAACATAAGCACAGTCTGCCAAATGTATTCGACCTAGAACCTTTGTACCATGAAACATATTACAGAACTATGTTCTGCAGAATGCACTTTAGGAAATACCACGCTATAGACTGAAAATGCAGATCAGGCACTTTTTGGAGATGTCAGTGACGTCTGGGCTCTCAGAGGGTGATATTATTCAAGGAGTGAGTGATGGACACTATAAGAATACTATAGGAGGTCGAAGAGGACACAGAAAGAGAGGTAGATGAGGTTAAAGACAAATGTCCTCCACACATCCTAGTCCCGGGCCATGAACCAGGCCCAACTCAAGTTCTGCTTAACATCTCCAGGTCCTCAAGCACCACTCAGTGCACGCAGCCCCAGGAGCCCCAAAGGAAATCTGGCTCCAGGACTCAGAAAACTCATTTTTACCAAAGGAGATAGGAACCTTGAAGAAGTGCCAAAACCCAGATGGAGATGATTGCTTCGTGTTTTCATTTCATTTTCTGAAAGTTACAAAATTGAAGGAAAAGCCATTTAATATGAGAGAAATAGCATGAAACCACAAATCACAGGACCCTGGATCACAGCTGAGTCTGACCAACACTTTCCATGTAACAAATGAAAGAATCTAGGGGATATTAAACAAAACACACCACAAAATATAAGACGAAACCTCAAGTAGTATCTAACAGACAATGTCATGTGGTCTGCGTAATAAAACCTGCAAATACATAACCTTCTTAATTACAGAGCACTTGGGAATTTGCTGTTACATTTGAACTTTATGACAACCCACAGAAATGTGGCATCGTTTTCACATTACAGATGAAGAAATCAAGACTCAGGGAAGAACTCTGAATTTCTGGAGACCGCATAATTAGTTCACAACAGAACTGAGACTCAAATGTAGCTCATTTTTCTTAATAACCCACAGCCAAAAACAAAAGAAACAGCCAAAGCTAATATATTGCAAAATTATAAAAATTAGGCTTTTTCACACTTCTGCCATGTTCTTCTCCCCACTCCAGTTCCCTTACACCACTGTTTGCTTCATACTCCCTTCCCAGAAATGCCCTCAATCTGGAAACTCTTTCTTTCTGTGGCACCAATGCTTATTGTATATAGTGCCTGCCTATAGGAGACAGAGTGACATTGGCAAGATGACTGACCAGACACACATGGCACTCATTTCTCCCACAAGAAAGGACCAAGGCAATGAATAAACAGCTAAGGTGTAAGAAGAATGTCAAAGGGAAAGCACCGGTGTGCAGCAGGGGAGTGGAGAGGCACCTGTGGTAATTGGAAGTCCAGGAGGGCAGGGTGGATGTGCCAAGCCTCTGCAGTACCATCTCTCCCACCCAGGTTGGATCTGCCTGAAGTCAGGAGGGACTCTCCCTCGTGGGAAAAAAATTGAGCAGAAGAACAACCCCAACAAATCCAATTGCCACCACATACCTACAGTCCTCACTACAGGAGAATTCTACAGTCCTCACAGGCCACATACCCAGTTTGGAGAGCTACCAGGAATTCATGCACTGGCATTGCCCAGTTTATGAGCACATTAGCTGAACTTCCCACCTGCCATTCACTTCTGCATGAGTCAAGCTGCTGCAGCACAGTGCCATCTTAAGACTGAAGCCACCTCGGGAGTGTGGCCTCCTCTGGGGCCAGTAGCCATTGCACCATTTCAGCACTGGGGCTCCATCTTCACACCACCAAGCCCACACAGGTGGCTGAACACCACAACCCCAGCTGCATGGAGCCTGTGCCTAGGATCAGCTGTAACTCTGGTCCTGCGCAGCAGGAAAACCAACCACTGCCACCTGCACGTCTATTAATAGCTAGAGGAACAGTCTGCCAGTCTTGCCAAGGGAGAATCTGCCCTTGAGCCAGCCAAACCATGGCATGCTCTTCCCTGAGCATGAGACGTCCCCAGGCCACGGAGGAGTTGACCTGCCCCCAGCCAGTGGAGCAATTATGAGCCCATGCCCAGGGCCTCAGTAAAAGCCCCCAGCATGCCCCCACAACACATTCCCAGTCCAGCCCAAGAGTCCTGTACTCGTAGTCAGGGAAGGACCCGGAGAAGAAGGCAATAGGGAGAGATGTGTTAAAGGATACAAAATTACAGCTAGATAGCAGGAATAAGTTCTAGTATTCTATACCAGTGTAGGATGGAACAGTAATACATAGTTAACAATAATATACAGTTTCAAATATTGATAGCTAAAAGGAGAATACTGAATATTTCCTACACAAAGAAATGTTTGATATGATGAATATTCTAATTACCCTGATGTGATCACTATACATTATAAGTATTGAAACATCAGTATGTAACCCATATATAAGTACAATTATATGTCAATTTAAGAAGTAAAAACAAATTTTAAAAATGGGCAAATAACTTCTGCCATGCCTATCTGGGATAATAACGCAGGCAGACCTCATTTTATTGCACTTTGCTTTATTGTGCTTCTCAGATATACAATAATTAAATTATTTTTCCAAATTAAAAGTTTTCCAATTAAAGGTTTGTAGTAAACCTGCATTGAGCAAATCTATTTGCACCATTTTTCCAACTGCATGCGCTCACTTTATGTCTCTGTGTCACATTTTGGTAATTCTTGCTATATTTCAAGCATTTTATTATTATATTATGGGGAATCTGTAATCAGAGATCTTTAATGTTACTATTGTAATTTGGAAGGGAGGGGCACCACAAACCACACCCATATAAGATAGCAAACTTAATCAATAAATGTTGTGTATTCTGACTGCTCCAATAATCAGCCCTTCCTCCATCTACTTCCCTATCTTCAGGCCTCCCTATTCCCTGAGACGCAACGATATTGAAATTGGGCCAATTGATAATGCTACAATGGTCTGTAAGTATTCCAATGAAAGGAAGAGTCACTTGTCTCTCACTTTGAATCAAAGGCTATATATAATTGAGCTTAGTAAGGAAGGCATGTCAAAAGGTGAGACAGGTCAAAAGCTAGGCCTCTTGTACAAAACAGTTAGCCAAGTTGTAAGTGCAAAAAAAGGTTCCTGAAGGAAACTAAAAGTGCTATTCTAGTAAACATATGAATAAGGAAGTCAAACAACCATATTGCTGATATTGAGAAAGCTGTAGTGGTCTGGACAGAAAATTGAACCAGCCACAACCTTCCCTTAGGCCAAAGCCTAATCCAGAGAAAGGTCCTAACTCTGTTTAATTCTATAAAATGTGAGAGATTAAAAAAAAAAAAAAAAAGCTGTGAAAGAAAATTTGAAGCTAGCAGAGATTGGCTCATGAGGTTTTAAGGAAAGAAGCTATCCCTGTAACATAAAAGTGCAAGGTGAAGCAACGAGTGATGGAGAAGCTGCGGCAGGTTATCCAAAAGACCTAGTTAAGATCACTGATGAAGGTGGCTACACTAAACAGTATTTTATTGGAAGTAGATATCATCAAGAACTGTCACAGATAGAGAAGTCAATGCCTGGCTCCAAAGCTTCAAAGAGCAGCCTGACTCTCTTAATTTTTTTTAATTTTTATTTTATTTTTATAGAGATGAGGGCTTGCTAAATTGCCAGGCTGGTCTCAAACTCTCTGCCTCAGATCCTCCTACCTTGGCCTCCCAAATTGCTGGGATTACAGGCATGAGCCACCACACCTGGCTTCTGGCTGTCTTGTTAGGGGCTAAAGCAGCTACTGACTTTAAGTTGAAGCCAATGCTTATTTACCATTCCAAAAAATCCTAGGGCCCTTAAGAATTATGCTAAATCTGCTCTGCCTGGCTCTGTAAATGGAACAACAAAGCCTGGATAACACTACATCTGTTTATAGCATGGTTTACTGAATATTTTAAACCCACTGTTGAGACCTAGTGCTCAGAAAATAACATTCCTTTCAGAATATTGCCGATTATTGACAATGCTCCTGGTCATCCAAGAGCCCTGATGGAGATATACAAGAAGATTAATGTTGCTTTCATGCCTGCTAACATCATACCTATTCTACAGCTTATGGATCAAGAAGTAATTTTGACTTTCAAGCCTCATTATTTAAAAAATGCATTTTGTAAGGCTATGTGGCTGCCATAGATAATGATTTCTCTGATGGATCTGGGCAAAGTAAATTGAAAACCTTCTGCAAATGATTCACCATTCTAGATGCTATTAAGAATATGTGTTATTTGTGAGAGAAGGTTAAAATAGCAACATTAACAGGTATTTGAAAGAAGTTGATTGCAACCCTCATGGATAAGTTTGAGGAGTTCAATACTTCTTTGGAACAAGTAACTGCAAACGTGGTGGAAATACCAAGAGAACTAGAACTAGAAGATATGACTGAATTGCTGCCATCTCTTAGAACTTGAGGGATGAGGAGTTGCTTCTGATGGATGAGCAAAGAAAGTGGTGTTTTAAACTAAATCTACTACTGGTGACAATGCTATGAATGTTGTTAAAATGATAACAAAGGATTTAGAAAATTACATCAACTAGGTTAAGAAAGCAGTGCAGGGCTTGAGAAAATTCACTCCAAGTTTTAAAGTTCTTCTGTGGGTAAAATACTATCAAACAGCATTATCACACGCTACAGAAAAAGGAAGAGTCAATGGATGTGACAAACTTCATAGCTGTCATATTTTAAGAAATTTCCATGGCCACCACAATCCTCAGTAACCACCAACCTGATCAGTCAATAGCCATCAACATTGAAGCAACACCAGTGAAAAATACTATGACTCACTGAAGGCTCAGATGATTCTTACCATCTTTTAGTAATAAGTACAGCCTTTTTAAATTAAGGTATGTACATTGTTTGTTAGACACAATGATATTGCACACTTTATGGACTACAATATATTATAAACCTAACTTCCACATGCACTGGAAGGCAAAAACATTTTTCTGACTCATTTTATAGTGATACCCATTTTATTGAGGTGGTTTGGAATTGAACATGCAATATCTCTGGGATATGTCTGTATATTCTGTGCCATGGTCATAAGTATCCAAAAAATGAATAAATAAATGGAACAAAGACATAAAGTAGGTACTTGAAAATTATAAAATACTATGTAAATTCAGATACAGTTTCTCCTTGTCCCATTCTACCAATAGAATCAGTTGATTCTTCTCCAAAATGAAATTAGCTCAATTTTCCTACTTGTAAAATAATTCAAGAAGATTATCGGTTTAGACATATCAAAAAGCATATAGAAGAAAGTGCAACATCAGTTTTACACACACACACACACACACACATAAACATACTTATATGTACATATGTAGCTGATACTATATCTTCACCTTTTCACAATCTGTGATCTTTGACGTACTGCATAATATAGGACAGACAAAGAACAATATGGATCACAAAATCTTAGGCAACTTTACTGATGCAAGATGCTTCCCAACATTATACAAACAAAGCTGTTGGCATTTTCCAGCAGCTCAAAGGTTTAGGTTGATGCATAGCACAAAATCTCTCTAGTTCCACATCACCATCACCAAAGTAACCAAGAACCCAGGAACACCATTTAATAGTGAAGTAAATGCAGAATGATCAATGTCTACAACAGTGTCTAAATTTAGAGGACAAAGAAAAATACATATTAATGCAGAAGACTTGACTCCTAGCTTAGGCAGAGGCACTGCAATTTTAAGACATCTCCAAAAGATTTTTTACCAAAAACTGGATAATAATATATGTACTATTTAAAAATCCATGACTTCCTGTTAACAAATATCATGGGGAATGTATATGTAAAGAATTTATGTATGGATTTGTCTCTTCAGTTCACTTCATATAAATGAAATCATACAATATGTGGTCTTTTGTGACCGGCTTCTTTCACTTAGCATAGTGTTTTTAAGGTTCATTCCTGTTGCAGCATGTATCAGAACTTCATTTCTTTCTAATTCTACATAACATTCCACTGTATGAATATACCACATGTTATTCATCCATTTGTCAGTTTTAATCAGCCATGAATAGCAGTCTTGTCTGGCTGCACCCTCACTGCTTCAGCTGATCCCCAATGATGGACACTGGATCTTTCCAAATGTTTAATTTCTTTTTCTTTTAAGATGGAGTCTCTCTCTGTCACCCAGGCTGGAGTGCAGTGGTATGACCTGGGCTCACTGCAACCTCCACCTTCCAGGTTCAAGTGATTCTTCTGCCTCAGCCTTCCGAGCAGCTGGGGCTGCAGGTGCGCACCACCACGCCTGGCTAATTTTTGTATTTTTAGTAGAGATGGGGTTTCACCATATTGGCCAGGCTTGGTATCGAACTTCTGACCTTGTGAACCACCCGCCTTGGCCTCCCAAAGTTCTGGGATTACAGGCGTGAGCCACCACACCAGGCCCAAATGTTTAATTTGTATGGACATCAATACACATTATATAGTTATAAAATTTTCTTTACACACATATGGTAATATCCTTAAACTTCTAGAATTGAAACCTCTGATTTAAAGGGAATACACACACTTAAGCCTTCTTTGTATATATTGGAAAATCCCTTTCTACCTAACTGCTTCATAAAATGGATTTGTCATCAGTGCTTTGTCTTACAATTCTATATAATAGAAATAAAGTGGAAACCTGTCCCTCCACTGATACCTTACCACCCTAATGATCACATGCTAAGAGAGATTTCCTATTCTGTTCCCTCAAACTTCTCTCTTAAAGCCAGCTCATAGAGCTCACTGTGCCAATGAAGGAAGGACCCATAAGGGAGACATTTCTATTTTCAGGATGTCGGGCATAAGGAGCTGATAGAAGAGGAAAGGTCCCTGTTGTAAATATATGACGAGGCATAGTGGAGTTCCCTGAACATTGACTCCATAGTTAGCCATGGGTTTGGTTTCAGCTCTGCCATTCGCTGTCAGACTTTGGGTGAGCTGGTAAACTTGCCTACACCCTAGGTTTTTCAGTCTGAAAATGGAAACAATAATACCGCCCAAGCAAGACCATTTCTGATGATACAGATGCCTGATACAAGGTAATGTTCAAAAATACTCCTCAGAGTTCCCAGAACCCCCCGTGTCACATTCACTTACCTATAGATCACATTCACATCAAAGGTTTCATTGTTTTTAGTAGGTTAACTTCTGAATTCTGAAAGATGACACTCAGGTGTTCTCCAGGAAGAACTACAGGCAGCAAAGCCAGGCATGATGTGGCATGAATGAGAAGATTGTGGGGTCCCATGGTCTTTCACAGATTTATTCCCGGAAGCCTGGAATGTGAGATACCTGGCCTGACCCAGCCCCATAATTGAGTGATGTAGAAAGAACGCACAAAACCACCCTCCAGGGAAGCACACGGGGAGCCAGCACCCCCAGCACAGCTGGAGAGTTGTGCGTCCTCACCTGGAGAGGACAGACACTCCTTCCCTTGAAACTCTCTGCTCGTAGCTTTGCTGACTCCACTCTTTCCAGATATCTTTCTACCTCTCTGACCATTTTCTAATCTTCTTCAAACACACCTCTACTGCCTCAGTATTCCCCAGTGTCCTCTTTTCCAGTTTCCCCACATACTCTTATGGGAGTTCTAATCCCACTTCTGTCCCAATGGCCCCGTTCAACACTGCATGTTGATAATTCACAGATCACAATTATCAATCTCTATCCTAGGAATCATCTAGCTGACTGCTGACTGCACTTCCCAACTCAAACAAGCCTCACACTCCTTGAACTTATTCAGTTACAGAGCTGGCAGGTGAGAATCAAAACTCAAACACAGGTCAGCCTAGTTCTAAGAGCACAGCCCTCCTACAACACACCTTACCTTCACTGTCTATCTTAGATTCAGTCACACTTTCTGATTTTACTTGCAGAACTACCTCTTCCTGCAAAGTTTTCTGTCTTTACTTCAGTTCAATTCAATAAGTGTTTATCGACCATCTCCCTATAAAATATAGATGCAAAGGGGAGATAACAAGCTGTTCTCATGACCAGGACAAACAACGGCTTACATACAAGTGGCCCTCCGCCTCCACGCCCAACAACTACGTCTTAAAAATCCAATCTCTGATTATCGAACAGTAAAACTGCAGGCACTGGGGACGGCACTTCCTTCCTTAGAATGCTATTATAACATTGTTCATCCAAGTCTTTCTCTTCCCTCAGACCAAGAAGGATAGGTAAATAAGTGAGATCACTAGGATAATTTAACTTCCAGCTGTGATGAATTAGTTTGTTGCAGGCCAAAAAAACTAGAAACACTGGATAATTTTAAAAAAAAAAAAAAACTTATTTGAAGGCATCAGAAAGCTGCCATGGCAGGCAGGATACCAAGTGGCCAAGGTGCTACAGAGAAGAAAAGTGCCTGAGATGGACTCAGCATTGGCACATCACTTTTTTCACGTGGGAATGTTTGCAGATTCTTGGCATAGATGGGAAGGGGAAACTGAGAAAGTGAACTCTAAGAAACAGCAGCTCTCCTGTAATCCCAGCACTTTGGGAGGCCGAGGTGGGCGGATCGCGAGGTCAGGAGATTGAGACCATCCTGGCTAACACGGTGAAACCCCGACTCTACTACAAATACAAAAAAATTAGCCAGGCGCGGTGGCAGGCGCCTATAGTCCCAGCTACTCAGGAGGCTGAGGCAGGAGAATGGCGTGAACTTGGGAAGCGGAGCTTGTAGTGAGCTGAGATCACGCCACTGCACTCCAGCCTGGGCAACAGAGGGAGGGAGAGAGGGAGAGAGGGAGAGAGGGAGAGAGGGAGGGAGAGAGGGAGGGAGGGAGGGAGAGAGGGAGAGAGGGAGGGAGAGAGGGAGAGAGGGAGAGAGGGAGGGAGAGAGGGAGAGAGGGAGAGAGGGAGGGAGAGAGGGAGAGAGGGAGGGAGAGAGGGAGAGAGGGAGGGAGAGAGGGAGAGAGGGAGGGAGGGAGGGAGGGAGGGAGGGAGGGAGGAAGGAACAGCAGCTCTCAAAAGAGCTTTTGTCATCTCACAGGCTGGAGAGATTAAAATTTGATGTTGGGACTGCCAAGGAAGTCAACACTGAAGCTTGAAAATCCATAAAGAAAATGATTTCCTTTTAAGGGCTTTTGCAAAAAAAATTTTTTAATTTCTTTGTTTTTGTTTCTTACTTCAAAAGGTAAGCCCTAAAGGAAGCTGGAAATACAATGCACCAGTTACCAGTGGTTCTCAACTTCATCAGACCCAGCAGGCTCCCTTTCTTTTATATTTTATTTTTAAATGATAAATAAAAATTGGGTATATTCATGGAGACAGAAGGCCAGCAGCTAGAAAGCCAAGTGGAACATAGTTGAAAGTACTGACCAGAAGATTCAGGATTTTACTGACATACGTAAGTTATCTCCAAATTGATCTAAAGATTTAAAGCTGTTCCAAATCCCAGTAGGTTTTTCAGTGGAAATTGACAGCTGATTGTGCCATTTATATGGAAATGCATGGAGCCAAGATAAACAAGAAGATCCTGAATAAAAACAAAGTGGAAGATTTTAGACTACAGATTAGCAAGCTTATAGTAATTAAGATGGTATGATATTGGTACAAGGATAGAAAACTGACCAATGGAACAGAATAGGGAATCCAGAAATAGACCACACACAGATAAAATCACTCAGTGTAAGATGAAAGTGACACGGCAGAGCCATAGGAACAAGGTGTTTTGTTTTGTAAATGATATTAAGATTATAGAATATCCCTGTGGAAAAAAAATAGGAAATCTTGACCCCTATCTCACACTGTAGACAAAAACCAATTCCAGATAAACTCTAGATCTAAATGTAAAAAAAAATTAATAAAGCTTTTAGGTGACAGTATAAACATGGCCTCTTAAACAGGACACAAAAGCACTAATCACTAAGTAAAAGATTGATAAATTGGACTTTTTCAAGATGTAAAACTGTTTTAAAATCAGAAGTCACCACTGGATAAGGTATTTGCAGTACATATATCCAACAAACAGCTCATATTCGAGATACTGAAAAAACTCCAAATCAGTATGAAAGACACAGATAACCCATTGATTGTGATTTAAAGACTCAAACAAGCACTTCATAAAAAGCATATCAACTGGTCAACAAACACGTGAAAAGATTCTCCACACCATTGGCCACACCGAAATACAAATTAAAACCAAAATAAAGTACCACTATACACCTACCAGAATAGTTTTAAAAGGCTGATAAGGATGTAGAGCAACTGAGACTCTCTTACACTGCTGTTGATGTGAGTTTAACAATCAATTTGGAAAATTGTTTGGGTGTACTTACAAAAGCAAACATGTACTCTAAGACCCAGAAATGTCATGCTTAGGTACAGATCTCCACAAGACATGTAATAGAATGTTCAAAACAACATTATTCGCCATAGCCTGGTTTTGGACAAAAATGTTCAACAGCAGCCCAATAAATAAATTGTAACATATTCATATAGCAGCAAATAATGCAGCAGTCAAATGGTGCCATTGCTACATGAAAAAACAAGGATAAAGCCCATAAATACAATATTAAGCCAAAGAAGCTAAACCCAAAAGAGTAGATACTATGTGATTTCATTTATATAGAATAAAAAGCGGGTGAAGATACTTGATGATGAATAAAAATAGTGGTTAATTTTTTGGTGATAGTGATTTTGGTCACCCAGATGTGTACACTTTGTAAAAACTCATCAGGCTCTACACATATGATTAGTGCACTTTTCTGCACGTTTGTTATGCTTCAACAAAAAGATTTTTAAACACGAGTGATATTCAAGATGACTGGATGAATGATTGCAGGGCCCCACCCTTGCCAATACACAGTGGTAGATTTCCTCTGTCATTGCAAAACAAATCGTTATGATGGATTGGTGAGTCTCCACACCCATGGATAGCACCGCACACCCTTTCTGCACAGAAGGAGGACATAGTTAAGTAAATGTCGTCTGATGGGCAAGGAGGTTGGAGAGGAGCTTGCCAGAAGAACAGACTCCAGGACCTCTATGGTGTAGAGATTCACTGGTGCCCCTTGTCACCTGGATTGAAGAGAAATGGATTTAGAGAAATGGGGACTATTATTGTTTCTCTGTCTAATGTGGAGGAAGGGTACACACCACCAACTGCCACGGAATCAACAGAGACCCGATTCTTCATCACGTGGCCACTGGCAAGCAGCATCTTGCAGCCCTCACCCCCTAAAATCTCAAAATCATCATTAGGAGGCAGTGACTAAAAGGCCTAATTCAGTGCATGGAATAGTATTTGGGGACATCAGAATGAAATTGTAAATTACTGAAAAAGAGAAAGCCTGGAATTTGAGGATTGTCTGCAACTCAGAAACAAGACAGGTCATGACTAAGCACCACGGTAATTTTTATTGAGTAGCTCACATGAGCACAGCTGCACTTGTCCTGCAGAGCTCTAAATGTCATGGAGGTTGTGGATGGCCTCTTTTATTTACCTGTGCAGTCTCCTTCTAGGCAAGGAATCTCAGGAGGGTCCTCTCTACTCTTTCCCCAAAGAGAAGGTATATGCAGCTGTGTTCTCCTCTTGCCCCATAATGAGAAGAAGGAACTCCATTCCTTGCCAATAAGGGAGCTGGGGAAGGAGAGAAGGACCCCATTTCTCATTATTAAGTTCTGCTTATTCCAACTGCATGAAAGCAAACATATCCATATTCAACTCTGACAAAGTACTAAGGGGTTACAAACCCAAATACTGTTGATGGGATCAATTCAAGAGTCAGAGGATAGAAAATCAGGTAACATGAGTCTAGTCAACTGGACAATGGTAGAGAGGTGAGCAGACCTGCCAAAATCACAAAAGTTCCCTGTTACGGTCCATTTGTATTACCCCACCAAAAACATTATATTTTGAAAACTCATCACCAATGTGATGGTATTAGAGATGGGGCCATTGGGAGGTGATTAGATGATGAGAGCTAGTCACACATTACATAGAATTAGTGTCCTTATATAAGAGGCCCCAGAGATCTGCTTTGCCCCCTTCACCATGCGAGGACACAGTGAGAACGTGCCATCTATGAACCAGGAAGCAGGACCTCACCAGACACTGAATCTGCCAGCAACTTTATCTTGGACTTACCAGTCCCCAGAACTGTGAGAAATAATGTTGTGTTATTTATAAGCTACCCAGTTTATGATATTTTATTATAGGGGTCCAAACAGACTAAGACACTCCCACAGAACAAGTCGT
Source organism: Macaca fascicularis (assembly GCF_037993035.2). NCBI lineage: Eukaryota > Metazoa > Chordata > Mammalia > Primates > Cercopithecidae > Macaca > Macaca fascicularis. Next base: position 144,036,755 of record NC_088382.1, read on the forward strand.
CTCCATATCCCCATTCAGATGAAGACACTAACACGGACACACACCACAAATGACCCAGGTGGGGCTCCATGTCAGTGGGTCTACCCCAGCGGCAATACTCTTAACCCTGCAATCCCCAGTGTTATTTCCAGGACTGAGTTGTTCTTCAGGAAGTGTTTGTAGAAGTGCCAGGACTTGAGTCAGCTGCATAAGCCTTTCACAGCCTGTGTTCCACACTGGACTTTTCTGACTGCTGCACAAAAAAGGAAGTGGATGATTCTCTTCGCAGTGGGACTGCTGGCTCTTTCCTTCCAACCCATTAAGCATGGCGAGGAGCCGTGTAACTTTGCACATGCTGTGCTGTTCTGTATAAATAGGGACCATCCATCAGAAATGTCACAGACAGGGGGTGAGTGAAGTTTCTACAACCAATTTACAATCAGAATCTGCTGTGAAATACACACAGAAAATGCCTTAACAGAGAGGATGCGAAATACACACATTATGTATGGCTAATGAAGCCACGTTAAATCTGAGGGACCTAGCACAAGGCAGAAAAAGTGGAAAATGTACAAAAGTGAAGGAGCAAACAGTGAAGAGTAGGTGGGGTCTCTATTCAGATTTAGAAATGAAAAACAACAGCAAAAACAAAAACAAAAAAAACAGCAAATAGAAATAATTTTTTTTGGGGGGAGGGGTTTTGCCATTCTGCAAACTCAGTAAACCAGGGGTACTCTTGCAAATAAACGTTCTTGATGCTGAATTTATTACAGCTAAGCTAAAAAAGTATAAAACATTGAAGATTTCTATTTAGGCAGGAAATAAATTTAACCAAGGAGATGGCAAAGCAGGTTTTTAGAGGCTGAGCTGCCAAGTTGCCTCAACCTTGTCCTGGAAGATTCACTTCCAAACGTAAAATTTTGACTGGAGTTCAGACACACAGTTTCACTTTTAGAAGCTTCAAAACTATCCTTCCAGGCTAAGGAAGAGATTTTTCCATCATCCCCCTCATAGGCATCCTGATCACACAGGTCCAAGGCATGGTCTTCCATAAGGTAGAGATTCAATACAGTTCAATTACTTTAATGAATGACTAGCAGTGTCTTTCTTTCCACATATATTGATGCAAAGAAAAGAGATGTTCGAATGCTAACAAAATCCTCATCAACATCATCATCATCATCATCCCAGGTGATATTTAACAACAGCTGGTTTTAATGCTAGAATCTCAAGATTATCACAAGACTTGATTTCATACAAGATGAGGACTATTGCATGCCCACTTCACAGATGATAAAATCTAGGCATAGAGCAGGGGTCCCCCACCCCAGGGCTGCAAACCAGTACCATTCCATGGTCTGCTAGGAATTGGGCTACACAGCAGAAGGTAAGCTACGATTGAGCATTGCTGCCTGAGCTCCGCCTCCTGTCAGATCACTGGCGGCATTAGATTCTCATAGGAGCGTGAACCCTATTGTGAACTGCCCACGCAAAGGATCTAGGTTGCACACTCCTTATGAGATTCTAATGCCTGATGACCTGATGTGGAACAGTTTCATCCTGAAACCATACCTCAACCCCACCACGGTCCATGGAAAAATCGTCTTCCACGAAACCAGTCCCTGGTGCTAAAAAGGTTGGAGACCACTGGCTTAGAGAGATTATCAGTAAAGTGATAGACTCAGGATTCCAGCACCTACTTTCTAATGCTAGACGACCAAGAACTATGGTCAATGGACCTTCTGCAATTAATCAAGGGCATTTATGAACCCCTTAGATGGGTTATTTGTCCGTTTTCTTCTCAAGTGTCTCTGGAACAGGAAATCTCTCCTTCTTAGCCTATTCCTGCAATCAATGTCCCTCCCAGTGAAGAATGAATCAATCAAATAAATTTTTCCACATGTAGAACACCAATAATAATAGCTAACTTTATTGGGTGTGTGCCAGGCATAGTGCTAATCATTTTATGTGGATTATCTCACTCATTTAGCACACTGACCCTATGAAGAACCTACCATTATTAACTAACATTTTACAAGTGAGGAAACAAACTTTTGCATACGCCCAAAGTACCTACATTCTGTATGTGGCAGAACTGGAATTGCTCACTCCCTTGTCAATCTCATCCAGCGTTTTAAACACCATCTACAGGTTGGCAATTCCCAAATTTGTTTCTCTATTCCAGACTCATCCCTCTAAATCCTTAATACTATAGCTGATGTCTAACAGGTATCTCAAACTTAACAGTTCCAAAGCAGAACTCTTACAGCCCTCTTACTTTGTCCAACCCTCACACAAAAAAATCTGCCCCCTACCATAGTCTCTTCTTCTCAGTGTATAGCAACTCCATCCTTGGAATTGCTGGAGACAAAAACTTTGAGATCATCCTGAATTCCCCTCTTTCTTTCACATCTCACACATTATTCATCAATAAACACTTTAGCCTCTATCTTCAAAATATAATCATGATTGGATCATTTCTTACCACTGTACTGCTGTCACTCTGCACCAAGAAACCACTAAGGATTACAATAGCCTCTGAATTGACCTTATTGGTCTGCCATTCCTTGTTCCCCAAGTCTGCCCTCAAGAGAGCAGCTAGAGAGTGGTAGCTGATTACACTAATTGTCCCCAGTGAACCATGCCTTCTGGTATCCACACACACCTGTTGTCTCACACTGACTCTGGGCTGACTCTGTGACTTAGCACATATGAGGCAAACAGAAGCTTAAGAAGTGCTTGCTCTCTAGGAATGCTGCCAGCATCACAAAAGCAATCCCAACCTGGTGTGGCCTCCTTGAGGATGAAAGTCCACATGGAGAGTGGGGGCCAGACATCTGGGCAATTGCAACAGAGTTCAACCTCTAGCCAGTCCTTTGGCTGATGCAGCCACATGAGTGTGGTCAGGTGAAACCAGCAGACAACTGCCTGGTCAACCCACAGGACAGAGAGAAAAATAAACCACCACTCTTCTGAGCCACTAGCAGCAACTAATTGACACAGACAGAATCCTTTCACAATATGCTTGTTTAGTTAATTCCTCTGCTCAAAATCCTCCAGTGGCTTCCCATTTAACTCAGAGTAAAAGACAGTTCTAACAACAGCCTCCAACATCCTACATACCCTGTCCTCCTGTCACTTACTGATGTAATCTCCTGCCACTGCCTTCTCCACCCCAGCACACCGTCCTCTTCGCTTTTCCTAAAGTTCACCAGGCACAGCATATTCTTTTCCCAAATAATCCCCTGGCCTCTTTTGTTTCCTCCTGATTAGAGGAGTACCCTCTAACAACCTACATAGACAGCTCCATGCCTTCTTCCAGCCTCCCTTCCCCCTGCCCTGGGTGCTGTTTCCTGGAGTTCTCGTCACCGTTGCACCCACTACATGTTCATCTGGGTGCCTGTCTATTGTTTGTTTCTCCAAGTGGAATGTGAACTCCATGAAGGCTTTGTCTTTGTTCTCTTCCATATCCTCAGCCCAGAATGATGTTTTAATCCTGGTAATGATCACTGAATATTTGCTGAAGAAAAATAAATGAATGAATAAATGCATTTATGAGTTCAAATGAATGAACTCAAAATGAATGAATGAACTCAGAATCTAACACACATCCTTACTCCACACCCAAAGGACCACTCAAAACTATTCTACCATCCATGTTATCATTACCTAAGTTTAAATTAAACATGCTCACCAGATCTATAGTGGAGTGAAGGAGTCATGCCCTTGAGAAACCCACAATCTAGCATGAAAGTAGGACACATGAATACTCCTAGGATGGTCTGTGGGATGCTATGGCGAGAAACATAATGGAATATTTAGAAATATTCAAATATTTGGAATATTTGAAAAATATTTTCCCCAGTATTAGGAAACAAAAACCTAGTCTTTAAATTGCAGTGCCCTAAAATTATAAAGTATTAAGCAAAAGTAAAAATGTTTAGAATGATTCTTTTAAAGCTATCTCAAAATCAGTCCTCATTCTCCAATTCCCTGCAAGTAAGCAGTTTGGTTTTCAAAGCCCATGCATATCCCCTTAATAGATTTGTGCACCTCCAAACACAGGAAGTGTGAGCGGGAGTGTTTTGTCACCAAAGATGAAAAGTCAATTTCACATCACAGCAAGAAAATCATTTTCCAAGAAGTTACACAAGTCAACAAACAACAATATTCAAACCTCTGGCACTGGCCTTGTCCAAGGAAATAACTCTTAAATTTAAGGAGAGAAACAACCCAAAGAGATTGGGGTGAAGTCACCTGTCTAGAAATTGACAAGATCGGTGACAAAACGTCAAAGCCAAGTTCTCAAGCTTTGCAAGGTTAACAGAAACGCCTGTATAGATTGCAAACTGTAGGGCACGGGATGCTGTAACTTCTCCAAAATGCATAAAAATCCTGTCAATTATAAGCTAGTGAGCTTGACTTCCATCATAAAAACTGTCAGATGAAAATGAGAAACTTCTTTACAAGCCCGGTATTAAATATGACTTGTCAAATCAGTTGTGTCCTGAGCTTGCCAACGGCAATGACCTCATGGCCCTGCAGTTTGCCATGTGTAAGCTCAATAAGGCTCCACGCCAGCAATGTGAAAACCTAATTGTGGAGAGCTGCAGTAGAACATGTTTGATGGTTTTGCCTTCCTTGTATATCTCTCCTGGAGAAAGAGGGTTTCCTTCACTCTGCCCTGTCAGCAACTGTGCTTCACTTGGGGGTCCCCAGTGGGCATGTAGCCTAGCCCATCCAATCTGAAAATTCCACCTGCCAGCAACAGGAATTGCTTTGATTTGATCACAGGACTCCAATCCACCCAGTGACGTTAATCTTGATACTTGGTGGAACTACTGAGAAAGAGGCTCTCTTTCGCCTGCAGATCACTAAACTGATGAAAGTAGGACATGCGAATACTCCCAGGATGGTCTGTAGGATGCTATGGTGAGAAACATAATGGAATATTTAGAAATATTCAAATATTCAAATAAAAGAAGCTGCTTAAGAATAAAGACAGCACAGAGGGAGGCACAGCTGAGAGATGGAGCAAGAGGGACTGAGGACAGATCCATTATTTTCTGATTCTGCCCTAAGTGAAGTTAGCTCTAACCCCAGTTCTTTTCCATCAGCCAGTAAACTACCCCCTTTTTTGTTAACCTGGTTTGATCAGCCTCCTACTTAATGTTAGTGCTGGGTTCTTTGCCCTTCAACCAGCACCTCCCCACATTGACTCAAATCTTCAGGCTCATCCTTGATGTAGCCCAGGAACGAGCCTGTTCTTCCCCAGGCTCGCAGGGGAATCAGGGAATGAGAATTCAAAATCTCCAATAACTTCACTTCACATATTGCTGATCCCAGCCTGGACCTGTTTCAATAACTGAAATTCAGCCTTGCTCTTATAAACACCTGGACTCCAACTGCAGGTCCTGGGATCCTGTCTCACTAATCCTGTGCTTGAAAGTTCATCTTCAAGAAATTTTTTCCCAGACACAACTCATCCATCTTTGATTTCAAATTGCCCAGAAAGTGCCTGGGATGTAACAGAGGTCTATCAGATGCTTGAAACATGTAATAACTAACTAATTGAGTATTTTTAGCAGATGGTGTTGGTTCCCACCCAAAGCCCCCTTATCTACCTATTAGTGTTGCGGCTAGTGGCTCAGGCTGCACCCTTCTCTGAAGGCTATCCCTTGGCCTACCCATCAGAGTAATTCCCCTGGAAATGCCTGGAGGGTATACTTTCTGCCACAGCATAGAACATCTCATAGGCAATGGCTGATTGGCAGTTACCTTTTAAAAAAATAAATCTTATTGTGTATATTTAAGGTATACAACATGATGTTGTGAGATACATACATATAATAAAATGGTTACTATAGTGAGACAAATTAACATAGCCATAATCTCACATAGTTACCCATTTTCTTTTCCCTGTGGCAAGAGCAGCTATAATCTACTCACTTAGCAAGAATCCTGACTACACGACACTATTATTACCTACAGTGCTCCTGTTGTACATCAGGCCTTTAGATTTGTTCATCCTACATGTCTGCCATTGTATATACTTTGAAAAATATCTCCCCATGTTCTCCTTCCCACCCTGACCCTGGTCATCACCATTCTACTCCCTATCTTTGTATATTTGATCTTTCATATATATATATATTCCACATATAAGTGAGATCATGCAATATTTTTCTTTCTGTGTCTGGCTTATTTCACCTAGCAAAGTGTCCTCCTCCAGGTCCATCTATGTGGCAAACGGTAGGATCACCACCTTTTTAAAAACTGAATATTATATATAAATAAATATATATATTCACAGGGGGTATTTTTGTTTTTGTTATTGTTGTTTTTGAGATGGAGTCTCCCTCTGTCACCCAGGCTGGAGCGCAGTGGTTCAGTCTTGACTCAGTGCAACCTCCGCCTCCTGGATTCAAGTAATTATCCTGCCTCAGCCTCCCGAGTAGCTGGGATTACATGCATGCACCACCATACCTGGCTAATTTTTGTCTGTTTTTCTTATTAACAGAGATGGGGTTTCACTATGTTGACCAGGCCGGTCTGAAACTCCTGACCTCAAATGATCCACCCCCTTCAGCCTGCCAAGGTGCTGGGATTACAGATTACAGGCATGAGCCACTGCGCCCGGCCTATTCACAGCTTCTTTATCCATTTCTTGGTTATTGTGACTAACGCTGCAATGAACGTGGGCACATGAAAGTGCAGATATCTTTATGAGATAATGATTTCATTTCCTTTGAGCATATATATCTAGAAGAGAGATTGCTGGGTTATATGGTAACTTTTTCTTTGGGTAAGACGACTGTTGTGTGCAACTCACACTCCTGAGCCTCCAGTGGGATCTGCCCAAGGCCGACTTCCCAAGAAGCCTCGCTTTCTTTCCTACCTTCTTTGCTTGACTCATCCTGCTTCCCTTCCTCCCTCCTAGGTCTATTTTGAGCTGTCCTTTAATAAATCACCTGTGTGAGAACTTCTCAGCTTCAGCTTCTGGGGAACCTGGCTGAGACACTAATGAAGCAATACTTGTGAATGTTGTGGTTGCACAGAACAAGGAGAGGTCACATCACACTTCAAGGGAGAGTTGTCATTTGATGTAGATGTTGAAGCATGGATAGGATTTCACAGGTGGAGGTGAGGAGAAGGTGAGACATTGCAAAAGGAACTGGTTGAGGAAAGGCCCAGAGGCAGATCAGTGTAGCAGGAACATTAAGTGGACATGAAAGGATGAGAAGCCAAGGGGACATTTTTCATTTCCTGTTTTTACCTTCCATAAGTGCCCCTCCATAGTGTCGTGGCTGGTCATACATTGAAAGCTCAGCAGAGTCACGATTTTCATCCTATGCTGTTTGTTAGTGTCCAGAGCCCAGAAGAGCCAGCTGGAGGAACATGTGAATCAGTGCCAGACTGAACGTATGTGCTGAGGAGGGATGCCAGAGCTTTACACTCAATAGAGAAAGGGAAATAATCCTCCCAATGTGTTTATATTCACTGGAATACTCCTAGGGAGAAAGAATTTCAGTGGCTAATTCCAAAAAGGAGAACTGAAGAGTAAAGGCTTTGTAATGGGAAGAGAGGAGTTGGAGAAGCAGTAAACATCAGATCAACTAACAGGGAAGGGACCTGGATATGTTTGGGATCCTGTCTATGAGAAATCATATTGATTACTCATTACGATCTTAGAAGAATGCTATCCAGAAGCTGAGGATGAGAGATAAGCAGCAAACCTGAAGCCAGTGCACTATCAGGGTGGGCAAAGGCTTTACTAATCAACTCCCAAAGCTTGCTTCTTCTTTGTCAAATAGTTCAAAATTAACATTCCTGAGCAGGTACTTTTCTTCATCATGTGAGAAAGGAAGGGTAGATCCTAGGAACTGTTTAGGTTAAATAAGTGTTGGAAAAGCGGAACTGTATAGAGAATAGGGCTGGTCTCTTCAGTGCCTGCAGTGGAAACAGAGTTTAACAGCCAAGTGACTAAGAAAAGAACCAACTTCACAGACTGCAAACTTCCCTTCCTGAGAGGTGAAACCTCCATTTGGCCTGCATATGTGTAATGCAATGCTCTAATGAGGCAAAATTCCAGTGATAATAAACACGGGTTGGGCACAGTGGCTCATGCCTGTAATCCCAGCACTTTGGGAAGCCAAGGCAGGAGGATCACTTGAGCCCAGGAGTTTGAGGCCAGCCTGAGCAACTTGGTGAGACCCCTATCTCTACAAAAAATAAAAAATTAGCCAGGCCTGGTGGTGTGAGCCTAGTCCCAGCTACATGGGAGTCTGGGATGGGAGGATCACTTGAGCCCAGGAGACAGAGGCTGCAGTGAGCCATGAGCCATGATCATTCCACTGTACTCCAGTGTGGCCAACAGAGTGAGACTCTATTTCAAAATAAAAATTAAAACTAACATTAGTGAAGAGAGGGAAACACCTGGTTGCGAGAAGCTAGACAATCGAGAATTTCAAAGTGATATTTTATTGTATGGCATATTCTCACTGCCCACTGAAAAAAAGTGGATTGTAATAAATACTTATTTTATTAAGCTAACTTTATCTTGCTCTAAGCATTTGACCTTGTTAGGCTCTAGGTCTCTTATCTGCAAAATAGTACCTACAATTGCTACCATGCCTTGCTTCACAGGATTGTGTTAAGTGAGATAATTCACCAGAGTTTTCTTTGTAAACTCTTAGGCACCATGCAAAGATATTCACCTTCTCTAAAAGCAACAACCCAGCAAGATTAGTATGTTAATTATTTTGCATTGGTTGAAAGTAAGAGGAAGGTCAAAATAGTGACTTAATAAGAGTGCCAAGAACACAAGAGATAGAAAAGGAAAACTGCTTTTTATGAGAAATAGCATTAACCTATGGCAATCTCATTTTATTGTGTGCTTTCCATGCTCTATTCCAAGCTTGGGATAGTCAGTTTTCTGAGGAAGCAGATGGGTGTTGGTGGATATGTGACCTGCCCACAACAATTACACAGCTTTATGGTGCTTTAAATCATCCCAAAGATCAAAACCAAAAACAAAGTTTCAGAGCTTGTCAAAACTAGTCTAATTAAAGCAGAAAATGTGCTAACTAGCAAATGCGCCTCTGCAGTGAGATAACTCAGGCACTGTCAGCTGCAAAGCATGCTGGAGTCTTGCTGACTTGGGTTGGTGGGAAGAAGAATAAAGCTAAAAATGAAGGATGAAGGATGGGGGATGAAGGGCTTGAGATTCTAAGGGAAGTGGGTTCCAGTGGCCCAAAATAAACTGTTCAGGGGAATAGTGTACTAAGTGTTAGTTGGGCCTGGCTGTAGTGCTCCACAAACTCCAAGCTTGTGGAGAATATAAGAGCCAAGGGGAGTTTATTTGAAAAGAGGGCCCTAGCCAGTGGTTAGTAGCATCAGTGTCAGTACAGGAGCTTCGTCAAGAGCTGTCCAAGGTTCTGAGAATACATACAGGTATCAAACTCAGTAGCCAAGAAACTAACAGGATAGTGAGGAAGACAAACATAAGCAGAGCATTTTGACATAATAATAACAACAGATACCATTTATTGATTCTTGATGCTGTGCCAGACAGTGTGCTAGGCATTGTTTCAAACATAAATAGACCTTTACACAATCCTTCACATACTGGCCCTGCCAACACCTCTAACCTCTTTTAAGTAACATTTATGAAACAATCCCACATTCTCAGGCACACTCCTGAGAATATTATAAAATCTAGCTCAGGAACAATATGAGCGCAAGGGTGGGTCCCAGAACTTGTTTTAAAGCTTGCTCAACCCTCCTGGAAAAAGATTATTGGAGTGAGTACTTACTCAAATTGATCTAATAATAGTGCTTTTTTCCAGAAATTGGATTGGTATCCATTATTCTCGCCTCATCCTGTCTCTTAAAGAGAGACAATGTAAGCTAGGGAGTCATTTGTAGTCTTGAGGACTGAGAAGCAGGTAAATCAGCCTGCAGTAAGAATTATTCAACAGACACACAGAAAGAAACAAGAGATAGTAAATGGAAAACCTTTCCGATTTCTTACTGTTCTACAAACACTAATTTGGGCTCATACCAGAGGTCCAGCTATGTTTCTCCTTTGGAACCCATGACATGGCCATGAAACTTGATGACAAATGTCCCTATGTGGTTAAGTTGCTTAAGTAAGTCTCTTCTGTTGCAATGAAGAGTCGTGACTCTGCATCACCCAAGGACACCTAGACCATAATCCAGGATTCAAAGCACAGTGACTACCATACATATTTTAACTTCTTCCACTTCTTCTTCTGATAATTTCCCTGTACACCCTTATTCTATGCTCCAGCCATACTGAACAACTGGCAATTATGTAAACCTTCCCTACAGTCTATTATCTACCTTCCATTGCAAATGCTGCTCTCTCTGCCTACATAAAGTTTCCTTCCTTTCTTGCACTGGTGCACTCATATTTAATATTCAGGACTCAGTCAAAAGCATTTCTAAGGCTCAAATATGATCTTTTGTCTCCAAGTCACATCCCCATGCCAGTACTCCTGGCTTTTCCAGTATTCCAGGCTTCTGCCAGGTTCAGTGTCTTCTCTGCACATAGCATTAACCGGTCTGTCTTCCCCAACACACTCAGCAGCAAGGACCATGCCTTTCCTCTCTTTGTCAAGACTATCTGGCATAGCACAGATACACAAGCATTTAAAAACACAAGCAATACTCATTGTGTATGAAAAATTAAAATTAACATTTTTCATTTTACACACTACTTCCAGTACCCTGGAAAGATGGTTGAAACTTGGCTCAGGTAAGAAAAAAGTACTGAGCTTCTTTAGATAAATCTCATGCCATCATGGGATAATAGGATTCAGAAGAACTACAGAGGTAAGCTGCATGGTTTTTATCACTGAGTAAATTACCCCCTAACTGGTCTGCCTGAATCTTTTGTCCCATCACCATTCACTCTCCACACAGCAGCCAGAGTGATCTTGCTGGGAAATGCAAATCGGACTGTAACCCTACCTAGTTTAAAACCCTTCAGTAACTTTCTGTTGACTCCAGAATCAAGTGCAAAAGTTTTGCCATAGTCTATAAGACCCTACACGATCTACCCCAAGTGTACCCCTTCCACCTAATCTTGTACCATTTCTTCTCCCTCAGTTTATTTCTAGAACTACTACTAATCTTTCATTCCAACTTGCCAAGCTTGCTTCTGCTTTAGGGACATTGCATTGTTTTCTTCTCTCAACTGGAACAATCAGCTTCTACATTTTCAGATGGCTAAATTTTAATTCAAATAATACCTCTCTTAGAGTCCTCCTTCCTCAGTCTAAAGTAGCTTCCTCCCTCCCCACCACTTCCTACATCACCACTCTATTATTTCCACACCTATCACATCTTTATCATTGTATTTGTTGGCTTGCACCTGTACTTACTCTCTTTTCTAGAATGTAAACTCTTTGATGGCAGAGACCATGACTATCTTGTTCACTGCTCTATCCCAGTACTTAGAATAGTTTCTGACAAATATTGTAGGTTCTCAATAAATAAATATAAGTGGAATCACTGGATATGAGTTCAAGTGTTGGCTTTCTTTTATTATTTGGATGACCTTTGGAAAAATCACGTTTCCTCTTTTTGTTTCCTCATTTATTATAAAAAAATTAAGAACACTAATAAAAAACCTTACTTCAGAGTGGCATGGTTCCATGACGGTGAGCCATTAGTGGATATTACAATAAAGGGAACTTGCCCTTGAATAACTTTTTAAATGACATACCCTAATGCAAACACTAAAGTTGTACATATCTGATGTCAAGGCTGATCGGCATAAACTCAGCTGAGTACATTTAGCTGGAGTAAAAATGAAACCTAATCATTCACTTAATAATCATCTCAGGATTTCTAGAATATTCATCATGTCCATTTTATAGCCTGCAAACAGCATCATAAAATTCACAAACACGTATGATCTCCTCTTGCATTAATCTCTGCCTGCCAGCCTATGTGGAGAGGAGACAGAATCTAAGTTTATCTAACATTAGTGATGGCATCAGCTGTTGGTCCCATGGCCCCGGCTCAGCAGCTTTCATAAGCAGAAAGGAAAAAAGTTTGAGCCTGACTAGAACTAGACCATCATTTATCCTCCACCCTATTTCCCAAGCAGTCAACTGGACTTTCAGAGAAAATTACTGTCAAAGTCACAATTCTCCCCAGCATTTAACAGCAGCAGTATGGAAAGAGATTAATGGACCACAGCCAAGGATGCCTCATCCCTTATCATATGTATTTCTTCATGCAATTTACTTAACTTCTTTAAATCTAGTTTAGCTAATTCAATATTACACATCTTTTTTTTTTTTTTTTTTTTTTTTGAGATGGAGTCTTGCTCTGTTGCCCAGGTTGGGGTGCAGTGGCATGATCTCAGCTCACTGCAACCTCTGCCTCCTAGGTTCAAGTGATTCTCTTGCCTCAGCCTCCTAAGTAGCTGGGATTACAGGCATGTGCCAACATACCCAGCTAATTTTTATATTTTTAGTAGAGACAGGGTTTCACCATGTTGGCCAGGCTGGTTTCAAACTCCTGGCCTCAAGTGATCTGCCCACCTCAGCCTCCTAAAATGCTGGAATTACAGGCATGAGACACCACGCTGGGCCTCTTATCACATTTTAAAATTATTTTTCCACTGTCTTCTTGACTCAACCATTACTGTTATGAAGTCTAATGCCAAGATGATGTCTGTTCTTTAGTGGGTGATTTTTTTTCTCTCTCTCTCTTTCTCTCTTGCTTTTCAAGAAGCAAGAGTCCCTGGTGGTTACAATCCCAGGCACTGGAGCAAGAGATTGCTGGCTTCGGGTCCCAGCTGCCACATGTCCTGGTTATAAGATCCGGGGCAAGTTATTTAGACTCCCTGTCCTTCAATGTCCTCATGTATAAAATGGGGATAATATGAGTGGCCACATCTTAAGACTCCTTTAAAGGCTAAATAAGTTCATCCATGTGTAGTGCTTAAGACAGTGCCTGCCAGCAGCACTGGATAAATGTTATCTGTTACCATCTTTGGATTTCCTTTTTCTTTGATAGACTTAAATCTTTCTCAATATGTAAAAAGTGTCTTTTTCTTTGTCCACTCTGTCTTGCACTCAATACAGCTTTTCAATCAAGAGAGGTTTTTTTGTTTGTTTGTTTTTAGATGGAAGTTTTGCTCTTGTTGCCCAGGCTGGAGTGCAATGGTGCGATCTCAGCCCACTGCAACCTCTGCCTCCCGGGTTCAAGCGATTCTCCTGCCTTAGCCTCACGAGTAGCCGGGATTACAGGCACATTCCACCATGCCTGGCTAATGTTTGTATTTTTAGTAGCAACGGGGTTTTCACCATGTTGGTCAGGCTGGTCTCAAACTCCTGACCTCAAGTGATCTACCTGCCTTGGTCTCCCAAAGTGCTGGGATTACACGCATGGGCCACAGCCTCCCAAAGTGCTAGAATTATAGGTGCTCAGCTGGTATTTTTAATTTTAAAATTTTTCTTTAGAGACAGGGTTTCACTATGTTGCCCTGGCTGGCCTTGAATTCCTAGACTCATTTGATCCTCCTGCCTCAGCCTCCTGAGTAGCTGGAACAACAGGCACATGCCATATCGCACATGACTATAATCAAGAGTTGTGATCATTCTTTAATTCTGAAAAATTCTAAGTTGTTTTTTCCTCCACTACTCTCTCCCTTCCATTTGTTTTTGCCTTTCCTTCCAGGACTTCCAGTATAAGATGATGAACAATTCCCCAACTCATTATTCCTTCTTGATGCCTTTGGGAGAGTTCCTCAGACTGGCTTTCTAGGTAATTTGTTCTTTGACTACAGGCATTCTGCCATGTAGCCTATCTATTGTGTTCTTTATTTTGACATATTTCTCCCACCATACATTTCAATTTGATTCTGTTTTATTAACTCCTTGCTCCTGCTTCCTGTTACCAATATCCTCTCTTATCTCTGTGGGAAAATTTATTATTCTTCCTTTGAATTTATGACCTATCTAGACCATTAATTTTTATTTGTATACTATAGCTGAATCTCATATTCTTGTCTTTCTTTCATACTGACTGTATCCCTCAGGTGTGTGGTTGTTTTTTTCTGTGACATTATTTTCTCCTGGAGAGTATCAGGCACCAATTGATGCCATTCATAGTAAAGGCGTATTAGGGGTATTAGATAACACTACCCACACAATTGCAGTGTTCTGCATTACTGAATTTTGTTTCTCAACACCATTTGTTGTGTCCAATCGTTGTGTCCCGTGGTGACGTCATCCTTCTCTTTGGAGACTATGATTTCTAGACCATCAGATGCCTAAATTCTTAAGATGGAAAGCAAAATCTCTGCAAGTGGATTATTAACATCGAGGTTTGTCTCAAGATCACCCCTTTCATTTCTAGACCATGTATTCTGGGTATGGAAAAGATATGTAATTGTCTCTGATTCAAAACATACACAGCCAAACATACACTGCATCCTGTAATACAAAATCCAAAATTTTCAAGGGGTTGTCTCCTCACTGTAAGTACATCTTTAGTAAACCATTAGCATTTTGATGAGATCAGAGACTTCTGGCTGAGTGATGTAGTAATACCTGATCATTCCATGGTTACGAGCCCACTGTTGCACATTTTTGGCTAGGAAATGTGTTCCTGGGTCAGAAACAATGCTAAGCAGAATGGCATGATGCTGGACAAGGCATTCTACGAGTGTGAGGGTGGTGATATTAGCACAAACACTGTCAGCAAGAAAGGTAAATCTATACCCAGAATATGTTTATTTCAGCACGGATAGATCTTTATCCTCTTCACAATGGAAGAGGTTCAGCATAATAAACAAACTACCTGGTGGCTGGCTGATCCTCCAGGGAATGGTGCAATATCAGTGCTTATTGCTGCTCTCCACACTTGGAAGATTAGGCACTTAGCAGTAGTGTTAGCCAGGTCAGTCTTGGCAATAGCAGGTCCATGGTGCTGAGCTCACAGGTTGAGGGAAAGGAGGCAGTGCAACAGTGTAAAAGGAGTCAAAGCCATCTGCTCATGCAGCTCATTTGTACCTTCCAAACCTGGCCAAGCTGTCTCATACATATCATTTTCACCAGATGATATATCACCGCTGTGTACTCCCACAGTGTGTCAGAAACACTCAATACATGATGTGAAGCTCAGCCCACATGGTCTCTGGGTGTTTCATGGTTAGGCAATCACAAGGACCAGAAGCAAGCCAGAATATATCTCTCAAAAGAAAAATAGTTACTTTCAGAAGAGGGAATGGAGTTGCTCCAAAGTCCTAGAGGTCTGCACTGTGATTCTTTTGTTGTTGTGGTCCTGAGGCTTCATACAGTCTCCGTATTTTCACTGGCACTCTAAGTATCATTGTATCTGCTAGATCAGGAGACCCCAGTGGCAGAGAAAGCTGCACTGTAGCCTACCTTGCTGCAAGAGCCTTCTCTTGCCCTGGTCTCCAGTTGAAAGTGGAAGCCTTGCAATAACTCTAAATGTGTCAAAGTAGCACACTTGACTGTATTATATGTTGCCTCCAAAATCCAAAAAGACCTAACATGCTTTTTAAAAACTTTTTTTCCAAGGTAGGCATTGTGTGGTGCAGCAAAATGCCTCTCATCTTGGAGGTGATATCTCAGCATTCTCAAGACCATGGAAGAACATTCTCAAGAAACTCATCTGAGGTAGAAGGACTTCAATTTCTGTAGAAAGCTTATCCTCTACCCTCTAATTCACTCACATCTCTCTAAGGCATCAAAAATGCTTGCTACTCAAAGGGGAAATTATTCCCTATTTAATAAACGGTGCTGGGAGAACTACCCAGCCATATGCAGAAGATTGAAACTGGACTCCTTCCTTACATCATACACAAAAATTAAGACGGATTAAAAACTTAAATGTAAAACCAAAAACTATTAAAAAGAAAAAAAGAAGAATCTTGAAGACAACCTAGGCAATACCATTCAGGGCATAGGCATGGGCAAATATTTAATGATTAAGAGTACAAAAGCAATTGCAATAAAAGCAAAAATTGACAATTGGGATCTAATTAAAGAGCTTCTGCACAATGAAAAGAAATGACCAAGAAGGTAAACAGATGATGAAGAATGGGAAAAAATTTGCAAACTATGCATCTGGCAAAGATCTAATATCCAGCATCTAATGAGGAACTTAAGTGAATTTACAATTTTAAAAAAAAACATAAAAAGTGGGCAAAGGACATAAACAGACACTTTTAAAAAGAAGACACACATGTGGCCAAAAATAACATGAGAAAAAGCTCAACATCACTGATCATTAGAGAAATCTACATCAAAACCACAATGAGATACCATCTAACACCAGTCAGAATAGCTATTGTTAAAATTTTTTTTTTTAAAGAAATAGGCCAGGTGCAGTGGCTAATACCTGTAACCCCAGCACTTTGGGAGGCCGAGGCAGGCGGATCACCTGAGGTTAGGAGTTTGAGACCAGCCTGGCCAACACAGTGTAACCTCATCTCTACTGAAAATACAAAAATTAGCCAGATGTGGTGGCAGGTGCTTATAGTCCCAGCTACTCAAGAGGCTCAGGCAGGAGAATCACTTGAACCTGGGAGGCTGAGATTGCAGTAGGCTTGAGATCAGGCCACTGCACTCCAGCCTGGGTGACACAGGAGACTCTGTCTCAAATAAATAAATAAAAGTTAATAAATAACAGATGCTGGCAAGATTGTGGAGAAAAAGGAATGCTTATACACTGCTGATGGGAGTGTAAATTAGTTCAGCTATTGTAGAAGACAGTGTGGTGATTCCTCAAAGACCTAAAGACAGAACTACCATTCAACCCAGCAATCTTACCTGGGTATATACCCGAGGAATATAAATCATTCTATTATAAAGACACATGCATAGGTTTATTGCAGTATTACTCACAATAACAAGACATGGAATCAACCTAAATGCCCATCAATGAGGTTGGATAAAGAAAAGATGGTATGTATACACCATGGAATACTATGCATCCATGAAAAAGAATAAGATCATGTCCTTTGCAGGGACATGGATGGAGCTGGAAGCCATTATCCTTAGCAAACTAATGTAGGAACAGAAAACCAAACACTGCATGTTCTCACTCATAAGTGAGAGCTAAATGATGAAAACACGTGGATATATAGTGGGGAGCAACACACAATGGGGCCTTTTGGAGGGTGGACAGTGGGAGGAGGGCAGACCTGTAACAGAGTACTATTGGTCCTGCCAAGTATAAGCAGGCTGCTTCTGGTGGTCTTGACAACTGGTATGGAAAAAAAACAAGCTAGGTCAATAGTTACACTGAAATGAGTGTAACGGGTCATGTTAATTTGCTCCAGTGAAGATACTACATCTGGAACAGCAACTGCAACTGGAGTCCAATCTAATTAAGTTTATGATAGTCTACAGGCATTCTCTAATATTTATCTGACTTTTGGATCGATAAACTGGTCAGTTATGTGGAACAGCAATAGCTATCAGTACTTCTGTGTCTTTCAAGACTTTAATGGTGACATTAAACTCTAAAATTTTCCCCATGAATAAAGTATTGCTCTGGTTTATAATCTTGGTAGAACAGAGCTTGGAAGTTTCTAGGATCTTTACTTAACTCTTCCTACCAGAAAACCCCTCACACCTTGGGTCAGAGGTCCAATACAGGGATTCTTCCAATTGCTACAAATGTTTACTCCAATTACTTGAAGAATTAGGGACATCACCACAGGGTAGATCCATGAAACAGCTGGACACACTGTGAACTGGATTGAGTTAATACTTCATCACCTGACTGCTATAAATCCCCACTTTGACTGGTGGGCCACAGAAACATTTGGGGTTTTCAGAAGTCACCGTAAATTCAGAGCCAAAGCCTCAAATCCTCAAATGATCTGGGCAGTCTTTTTTCTCTGTGTGTAGTCACCCTGGTAAATAAAGAGTCATACATTCCTTTGAAGAAGGCTTGGAGGAAGATTCCCATTACGTACTTGTGGCAATGTTGCAGGATCCCTCCTCAAAATGATCTGGTGTCCCCTTTATTCAAGGTGCTTTAGATTTGTGAACTATCTTAATCTGGACCTGGGTGAAAAGCCGTAATAACTCTCTACCATGACAACCCAAAATTAGGTTATTGGCTACCAGACCTAAAATTTTGAGTTTCAGGGTGTGTGTGTTTCTTTTATATAGATCCTGCAGTACTCTAGTATCCTGGGCATTTATTTCATTCCTAGATTTTTAGGAACACGATGATCAATTAAGAATGTCCAGTGGTACCTACAGGCCAAGACATTGTGAATATCAATGTTGCCTTTACGGTAAATGCACCCATCTTATTTTTTTTCCAGGAAGTGCTCTTGACTTCTACTACTCCAGATTCTTATAACCTGAAATGAAATCAGAGTCCATCTCAATAGGATTCCCCTATTATCACACTTGGCCTACTAAGAAGAAAAATCAGAGATTTTAAGGAGATAGGTGCTCCCCTCAATACCTTAGTTAAGGGAATACCTTCATACCACAACTGTGCCACATAGTTGGAGGTGAGTATGCAGGCCACACATGATACTTCTACTCCAATATTTATTTTTTCCTAATCCTTTGTTTTCTCTTCCATATCATGTCAGGGAAACTCTGGCATCTCAATGTCATTAAACATATCCTGCAATGAAGTCTAAGTTCCAGTCAACCAATCAGTAAGCTGTCAGAGCCATTTCCCGCTTCATGAATACTATTTTAAATTCAGAATCTTTAGAAAGCATACCCATATCTATTAGAGTTCAGTCTAATATAGTGTTATATTCTGTTTTCCTGAACATCCTTAGAATTCACTCTCACTTCTTCCTCATATTTCCAATATATATTAGTAATGTTTTCTAATTCATTTTATACATAAGAGATTTTGTCCTGAGTCATAGAGTGCATCTGCCCTCCAAAGCATAACTTAATATTATTTTTGGTCTACTGGAAATAAGGAATTGGGTTTTGAGGAGAATTAGCATCTGTCCTAGTTGAGGTTATTGCTGATTTTCAAGCAACAAAAAACTAATCTTCTCAGATGATGGAGGGCAAGCTACTTCTACTGGCAAGAGAAGATCAAGTTGACTTGGATTTCAATATGGTCAGTTTCATGTGGATTCAACCAGATGTCCCCATTCAAAATTTCAGGATCCCATTCTTTTTGCAATTAACTTTCACATGGGAAGCTTGGTGAGACTGGTATGATCAACAGATTAAAAGTCCTAACGTAGTTGAGGAATTGTTGTGGTTGCCATAAAAATGTAAAAGTAAAATGATATGAGGTGGAAGTTAGGGAAAACAAATAATTTCTTAAATCCAATTCCAAACTGAGGAAAAAACTCTGAAAGGTCAGCTTGAGTTTGATGGCTGCCCTAGAGAATCAACAATGAAGAAAGAGTAAGCAGAGAATGTCACCATGTGCTGAAATGTGGTTCATGTTTGGTTCAGGTTCAAATCCTGGCTCCACTTCTCTTGCTTTATTATCTCAAGCAAGTTACTTAACCTCTATGTCTCTTTTACTCATAAATAAAATAGAGACAGTAATAGTACCCGCTTCATAGGGTTGTGGAGATTAAATCAGTTTACGTATGTAACACACTAATAATTGTGAGTTAAATTAGACAAGCATGGCTCATCTACCAGTAGCTATATTGTCAACCAAGGGAGAAAACTATTTCTATCAAATGAGCGAGAGCATTTTTAAGGGAAATTGTGAAAAAGGAAGTATCCATGAAGCCCAATTTGTACATGAAGAAACTGAGATGCCAAGAGATTTAGCAGCATGGCATGTAAAGAATGTAGCTGGAATTCAGGTCCAGGATCCTCTCTCTAACACCAAGTATCCACTCAGATTTACTCTCTTTCTTCCTGTATCATTTATAAGGTAGTTAATAGAGTCAGGGAGTCTAAAAGCTCACGAGCAGCAGAGGCAACATGGGTAGTCTGTGTCAATTATTTAAGAAAAATCTCACTGGTCATAATCCTCAGACAATATTTACCTTCCCAAAACTTAAATTTGAATTACAGTACCTTGCACATGGAAGCAAGTCACTGTGTGTGCAAATGAAGCAGGCCAACTGCCCCCATCCATGCCTTCCTGTTGCCTTTTCATGTTCCCCTAGACCTGGTAATGCTCAGAAAACACTAACAGCTTTGTTGTAGAAAGGACTCTGCAAAAGAAGTCAGTAGCCAATGAAATAGAGATATATACAGATTTGGATAAGATCTTATGAGAATCTTACGCTGGGACATTGATACCTGGTAGGATTTATGTCATCACAAAGAATGCCCCCAGGACCAGAGGGCACCAGAGCTGTCCAGACCCTGGGGCAAAACTGATCTATGGAGTTGGTTGATAATATATTGATACAGCTAGCACTCACATGCACAGACAGACTCTCTTTAACTGTTCTAGATGTGGGCGTTGCAATGAGACTGACTTAGGTTCAGAGCCCTATTCTGCTACCTTATTAATTTTGTAGCCAGGTAATTTATCTGCTTTGCTTCTTTACTTTAACTAAGACATGCTGTGAGCATTATAAATCAAACACCTACCATAAGCCAGTCACGGTTGAAGATAATCCAGGGATGGCCCCATCTTCTGGGAGTTCACAGTGGCACAACAGACCATAGACACACAATTACGATAAGGTGACAAGGGCTGTAGAAGAGGTAGATGTGGCTGCTTCATGAGCGTGGGGGTCATGGATGGCTTCTTCATAATCCTGCATTGCAATCTCTTTTCACATTGATCTCTCAGCCTGAAATCAATTGCTAACTCAAGCTTTCAGTAATCACAGCACAGTGTTATTATAGCAGCTATTTTAGGGATACAACATTCAACCCAGAATCTTGTTCACAAGCCCTTTCTTTTGTGCTTTCCACAAAGGGCTCTGGGAAGCCCTCAAAGGATTGGGTTCTCTTTCCCTCTGTATCCCAAAGACCTTCCTCTGACCTTAGTTTCTGTCACAAATTTCATAACCAAAGTGGGATGGATCCTGAGGCAGGCTGGCCCCTTGGATCCTATGGCCACAGAGTTAGGAGAGAACAGGGAGTTGGCAGGAACAGATCAGGAGATACTGGGCCAGAGGTGGGGATGGACACAGAGGGAAATGGTCATTAGCAAGGGCCATATAGAGTGTTGAAGGGATACCAGTGAATGAAAAATTAATAAGGCCTAGGGCCATGCTATGATCAGGGACACTCCAGACCTTGGAAATAGTCAGAGATGAGCAAAGTGGCAGTACCAGGCAACCAGTTATGCACTGGAGAATCGGAGATAAAGAGGGGCCTGTTCCTGTCCTCAAGTAGTTGCCAATATGGAAGTGGAGAGAGCAAATGCATGCTTTGCAATATTCTGGTGCCATAATGTCAATCTTCACAGGCCTAGTTGGGACACAGAGCATAGTGACCTCTGCAGGGGATTGAGGTGAGGGAATATGGTTTTGGGAATATGACCCTTCTATCTGGCAAAGGCTCCCTCTTACCTCAGTTCAAACCTATTGGATCCCAATGATTCAGAACATAAGTTTCACTGTCAGATAATCCTGTTGGCAATGTCAGGAATACCAACATTCCTCCAAATATATTTAACTAGGAATCTTTAATATATGACACTCATTAACATCCTGTAGAACTAGTGCACCAAGAAAGAGCCTTGAGGAACATGGCTTTCTGGCGTTTCTACAAAATGTAGCACTTAATAAACACGAACTTATATCAATCACTAATGAATTCAATTAATCAACAATGAATTAATTTATGTGGATCCAATTGAAAGAAAAGGTCTATAAATTTAACATGAGTTATGCCCCTAGTTTATTTATAACCCTTATGATGTGCATGTGGTCATCTCCCTGTCTACAAAGTTTTCTCCACAATCCCCTTCCCAGTCCGTGATTCATCATCCCACACCCTACTCGTTCTTTAAAGCTCACCACAAACATCCCGTGAGAGCATGCTGATCTCAAGTAGTTTCATACCTGCCGCCTGCCTCCCTCATGCATTATAAGCCTCCAAGAGACATTCTGTATCTGGTACCGAAATAATGAGACTATATTTCTCACTACAGAGAGGGGGGTTCCTGTAGGAAAGTTTGAGGTAAGGGGTGCCTCTAGGGTCTTAAGGTGATGCTCTCCAAGTCCAATTTGTTAGAGGATAATAGGACGACAGTAAGGAATTCAGAGTCCTGCCACACAAAGCTGCTACATATATCTGGGAGCCAGTTAACTCACTTCCCCCACTCTTGCCCTCCTCCATTCACCCCCAATTCATTATCCTTACTGCCACCCAGTGCAGCTTTTCTAAAACATATATCTGATCCTGATTACAGTTCTTTAAAATTTCTTTTCCTGCAGATTCAAGCTTAAATTCTCTGCCATGACATATAAGGCCATTCACAAGTCCAGCCTTTCTCACCATTTCCCAACAAGGGGGCTTTGTTGGAGTCCAATTGAGAACATCATCCTTCCCTTCTGAATCTAGCACATTTCTATACCCTTGCATATGTTGGTCTCTCACCTCAACTCCTCCCAATCAGCCTGACCTGCCTTCTCTCCCTTGAGAGCTCAACTGGTATGGTCCACCCTTCATTCAGCCTGCCCAGGGTTGCTCCAGCTAGGGTAGGTCCCCCTCCTCTAAGCTTTTATGACGCCATGCATGCCTCCTGCTCAGCTCCTATAACTGTGCTCTGTCCCACCTCTGTCCGCAGGATGGTGTGGGCTCCTCAAGGGCACAGCCTTCTCTGGTGCAGGCATTTGCCTGGCCCTCATGAGTGCTCAATCAGCAAATGTCGCATGGACAATAACGGAGATGAATTACAGATAATACTTATTGCCTTTCTCCAAACTGAAGGGTCACCAGTTCTGTTGTTTTAATCTAAAAACAAGAAAGTGTCTGACATAGTAAGAAGACACACTCAAACTTGAGGCAGGGGGATCTTGGAATTGTGATAGAGAAGAACTGGATTCCAGTTCTAGTTGTGTTGCTTGCTCTCTGTGTGACCATGATCCCATTACTGAGACTCTTAGAGGCAGACAGAGCTGGACCAAGGCCCCTCACAGATAATTTTTAAAATAAAATGATCCAGAAAGACATCCAGGGAAAGGACAATTGCAATACTTCATTTATCTTTGTCTCCCTTATCACAACAAGTGCAGGTACCCAGTTGCTATCATTTTGAACGATGTAATGAATAAATTAATTAATAGGCAAGTAAAAATGGATTCCTCTAAGCCTGGAGGTAAACTTTCAAAGGCCAGATTTAAACGTTCCCTTGGTTGTGTTGAGAAAGACAAGTGCCGAAAAACTCAGAGACTGAATCAATTTAATCTTTCCCCAGAGAAGCAGAAACGGGGAAGCCAAAAGGCACTATTTACAGAAATAGCCCAGTTTCTGCTTTGATGCATTCATTGCAAACTCAGAACCAGCTGAAGCTTTTGCTGCCCTAGCCTCAGATCACGGGCTCTGACTGTTGGGAACCAGTCCTGGCTTTAATAAAGTGGCATCAGGCAGTATCACATCCTCAACACAGAAGAGCCTCTCACTGCCTTACAACTGAGGGCGAGCTAACAAAGCCAGCCATCCGTCCGCAGCCTGAACGTGCATCTGCGACACGGGGAAATAACAGAGACCGGATTCCCAGGACTGCTGTGAGAAGCCCACACTTTAGGGCCAGGCAGTCACTCTAGAATGTTTCATGCAAACATGAGCACTTTGCATGGAGACAACCATGAAAAACAACTTGGAAAAGGCTGAATTTATTTGGCTAAACTAGTAGGTGTAATAGAAGTTAAACCCAGAAGACTAGGAGTTGGAGACAGCCGGGCGGAATCCCAGCTTGACTACTAAGTGAGGCATGTTGGCAAGTTGCTGAACCTCTCTGAGTCTTTGTTTTCCTATTAGTAAAAGAGGAATAATAAAAATATCCACCTTGCAGGGCTGTTGTGAATTGTGAGAATTAGAGAGGATGACACATGTAAAGCAGCCCCATGTCATTAGCCCCAGCTGCCGTCCCTCCAGCTGACTATGGATGCATGAAAGAGCCAGTCCTGCCAGAATTCCTGCCCAGGCACTCTGTGGTTCCGGAAGAGGGGTGATGCCATTTTGGCATCCGGAAGACAACAGAACATCCTGCCCACAGCAGGAGCATTGGCATCGTATTTTCATAGCAGGCTCTGGTGATGGAAACCAATGGGCTGAGACCACAGCTAGAGCAGAGTAATGTATGGAACTGCCCTTGAGAACTTGTGAGATCCCCCAGACCCCTCAGAAACAACTGCAGTGTTTGCTTACGTAGGGGTGATGGGGGTGGTGAGCTGTTGAATGTGAGGGGCTGATCCATGACGTGAGCCCAGCCAAGTGATGCTGGGAGCATGTGGCCACACTAAGGTACTCCCGCCCTTCTAGGGTTCAAGTAACCTGTGATGATTCCCAATGGCAGCTTGTTAGAGAACAGTGGGGACAATATGAAGTCCTTAATGAAGTAGAAACGTGATTTGCTTCACGTCTAATTCCTACTAAATGCTTCAAAGGCCATTTATTGACTGTTTTAAAGAATATGAAGCAAACCAATGTGGCTGGGACATATCATGTAATCCATAAAGGTTCCTTGAGTGAATTACAACAGAATGTATCATTTCATTACCTCAGGGATGCCATTCAAAAGGACTCTGGAAAACACTTTTATGTAACTAACCAAAATGATCCAGTATCTGTAGAAGCAACAGCATCATACTGTTGAAAATCAGCAGTCACTTCTTAAATGTGCATTTCAAAGCAATTTCACAATTATTCCTGGATGTGATCACCTCATATTAACTCACTGAATTAGGTAAAAACAGGAATTATTAAGCATATTAAGCAGATGAGGAAGCTGAGACAGATACATGATAAATGCCCAGGTCACTAGCTGGTGAGTCATAAAATCTGCTGTGGCATATTATATGCATTTTCTTTGATGATGATATAGGGAAAACGTGTAAAACTCATTATTCAGGACAAATATTGAGGCAGCTACTCTATACCTTTGTTATTCATTTCAGTATCACAACCAAGAAGTAGTCTTGCCTTTTTTTTTTTTTTTTAGACGGAGTCTCGCTCTGTCGCCCAGGCTGGAGTGCAGCGGCGCGATCTCAGCTCACTGCAAGCTCCGCCTCTCAGGTTCAAGCAATCCTCCTGCCTCAGCCTCCCAAGTCACTGGGATTGCAGGCACCTGCCAACATGCCCAGCTAATTTTTGTATTTTTCGTAAAGACAGGGTTTCACCATTTTGGCCAGACTGGTCTCGAACTCCTGACCTCAGGTGATCAGCCTGCCTGCCTTGGCCCAAAGTGCTGAGATTACAGGCATAAGTCACCATGCCTGGCAGAAGTAGTCATTATTAATCCCACTTTACAGGTGAGGAAACTGAGGTTCAAAGCGCTGAGTAACCTGCTGAAGGTCACAGTGCTGGCAGATGGTAGATCCAGAGCTGGAGCATTCCAAAGTCTTTGTAGAGTGCCACCCGTCTCTAAGGCAGAGGTGGGGAGCAGGTGGCAGGTCCAGAGATGGAGCAATCCAAAGTCTCTTTAGAGCACTTTCCCTCTCCAAGGCAGAGGGGTGGCGCAGGGGGGGTTGCAGACCAATCCAAATTGCTTTGTGCTTTGCATACAACTGAATGAAGCAGCAAAACACTGGTTGGCTATGCTTTGGCAGAGAATGAGAACATCAAATCCTGTCGCCATGTTCAATCATAACTCAAGTAATACAGAAATGCAAGCTCCCAAGGCTAGTGGAGTTAGGAATGAATAGAAACATCATTGTCCCTGGTGTGGACGTTGAGGCCACCTTCCCAGGTACAATATTCAGTTTAGCCCTTCCTTCACTTACTTGATGCTCAGAAAATTGCACCCTTTACTTGAAAATTCCCTGGGAGAATACAATTAATTTCTTGATTAAAATGATTAAATCAAGTGTCACCTGCAGTAGAAACATGCTGAGAAAGAAAATGCACCCTATAAATAGGATCAGTGACAGTCTCACCTGCCGTCTGAGGAAGCACGGTGGAGGGAGCCAGTATCGAAGAAAGGACAGATGGGGCCTAAGCCAGAGGGCTGAAGAACTGGGATTTAGGAAGCAGCTGTTATTGAGGGGAAAGAACAAGAGTTCTGGAGGCTGAAGATTCAGGGACAAGTTCCAGCTCCACCCATTACTAACTGTGACACTGGTAAACCATTTAACCTATCTGTCTGTCTGTCTGTTTATCTATCTATCTTTCTTTTCTTTTCTTTTTCATTCTTTCTTTTTCTTTCTTTCCTTCCTTCTCTTTTTTCTTCTTTTCTTCCTTTTTCTTTCTTTTTCTTTCTTCCTTCATTTCTTTTCTATTTTTTTCCTTCTTTCAACAAATATGTTTTGGGCACTTACCAGGTACAAGGTACCCATAACTTGGAATAGATCAGCGTGCAACACAGGCTATATCAAAATGGGGAAGCATGCATATAAATAATCACAGATGAATGCAAAATGAGATCATTAATAAGTTCAATGAAGAAAAAAGACAACATAAAAGTGTATAATGGGAGCATCTGGCCAAGACAGCAAAGTCAGAGAATGTCCCCACAAAGAAGCAGAGCTAAGCTGAGACATGAGCAGCAAAAGGAGTTACCGTGAGCAAGAATAAGAAAGACCGATCCAGGCAGTATATGCACATGTCCTGTGTCGGGAGGGAGCGTGATGCTCCTCAGAGCGTTAGAGGGATATAAAGAAGTCCAGTGTGTCTGGCACACAGCATGTGAGTGGGAGGGTGGCGCATGATGGGGCTAGAGATGTAAGCAGGGGTGAAGCAGCAGGACACCGTAGAACATGTCAAGACTGTGAGTACTGCATTATAAAAGTAGGATATGGCTAAAACTCCAGGCTCCAAAATGAGTGGAAGGCTCCAAAAACAGGCAGATATGCAGGAGAATGCCAAAAAAAAGATACCTGCTCTTCAGGTCTTCAAAAAAGCCAGCAAAAATACACTTTCTGAGATTGAGGGGCACTTACTGGAGTGTAAAACCTGTAAAAGCTCCTGTCTAAAATGCAGTCACTGAGAGGGGTAGGGGGGATACGCTGGCAGAAGGAAATTCCCTGCATCAAGTTCAATTTAAAGCACAGACAGAGCTAAACAAGAGGCACACAGAAGACATATTTGCAGGAAGCACTCTGTAGTACAGCAGCAGCACGAGAGAAGAGAGCTTTGCATTGCAATAAAACTATAGAACAAAATAACTGCCTGTCTTCATTGACACTGGAAGGTTAAGTGACTATACCCACAAAACCCTAGATCACAAGAAAATATTCTAAATAGCCAAGGGCACCACTTTGGTCCTTCCTCTGCATGAATATCCTACAAACGTCAATTTAAGGCAGAACAAACTAAAGATCCAAGCCTCCCATCCTCCACTGATGATACGTAAGTAGAGCAGCCCATAATCCATATATATATATATATCAGAAGAAGTAAGAAAAAGAAACAGATAAATCAAATAGACAAAGTATACCTGCCAGGAAAATATAGCCACGAGGCATGGAGGTTTATGTTCCTATAATACAGGGTTTCTCACACTTTGTTCAGTATCAGAATCATCTGGGAAACTTGGTTAAAATTCAAAGGTCCAAGCCTTATTCTTCATCATTGAGCCCAAGCCTATGTTCTTCATGAGCTCCTCACGAGCTTCTAACTCACACCAAGTTCGAGAACCACTGCCATAACAGAAAACCAGCCTTAACTCACACAGTGCATGGTGGCCCCTAAAATAATTACTGTGCTTAAGCTATCATGGTCCAGTAAGACTGAAGGGTTAGATTTTTGTTCCACACTGAGGTTCCAAGGTCTCCTTGGTTGCAAATAAGGAAGCAAGTAGCTCCTGTTGCTACCTGCATCTATGCAGCTGCTCCAAAAAGAGCTATCTTTAGAAGGAAGCTGACTTTGCACATGGTAGACTAACGAAGGAAAGCATTCAAGTACCCTATGATGTTGTTGAGCTCCTCCATTTACAAGCCTGACACTCCCCTGTCTCAGGGCTTCCACCGCTAAAGCCAATAAATGTTGTCGAGTAAGCCAGATCAAGTCACAGTTTCCAATATGTGCTACCCAAAGCACCTTTACTGATACAATAAGTAAGACTTTTGATACAGCGAATGACCTTGAAAATATAGTTCTTTCTCTGTTGGCGATTTTGACTTGAGAATCCGCCACCCTCAAAAAAAAAAAAGTAGTAAAAGCTACTTCAACATCTAATTCAACAATTTAGATGAGTGGTCACCAGGTACTTACAGTTCACATGGTATCAGCTTTCGATGAAGGTAACGAGCTGCAAAGATTCATGTGGTATCCCCCATCGCCACCAGAACATGGTTATGCTGCAAGACATAGTGAAGGAAATATGAGACGTAAATAAGAATGGATACAGTCATCAGAAAGATTTTGAGGCCAGATGTAGTGGCTTACACCTGTCATCCCAGCACTTTGGAGGTCAAGGTGGGAGGATCACTTGAGCCAGTGGTTTGAGACCAGCCCGCACAACAAGGCAAGGCTCCATTTCTACCAAAAAATTTTAAAAGCCAGGCATGGTGGCCCACACCTGTGGTCCCAGCTACTCAAAAGGCTGAGGCAAGAGGATCACTGAGCCCAGGAATTTGAGGTTGCAGTAAGCTGTGATCACACCAGCCTGAGCAACAGAGCGAGACCCTGTCACAAGCAAACCAAAAGGTTTTGAACCAAGTGATGAGATGAGAGAACCTAGAGTTAACAGCAGTTTGTGAGTGGAGACTCATTCAGATCCGCTCAGCCATTTACTTGCTGTGTAGCCTTCAACAAAGAACTCATCCTTCCTGACTTTGGTTTTCCTCATCTGTAAAATGAGAATAATGGTATCTTTGATTTAGGGTTGACATGAGGATTAAGTGAGATACTCTACGTACAGCAATTAGCACAGCACCCAGCACCTAGCAAGCAGCCAATCGACGTGAGCTATTAATAACCGTAGTTCTATTGTTTTTATTATTGCTATTACCAGTCTGCAAAGGGGAAAGACATGAACGGATAATAGCAATGAAAGCAGAAGAGCACACAAGCATTAAAGAGCTCCAGGGGAGAGAGTGACTAACACAGGGGCACTTGAAGGACAAGCATTCAGCACAGGTTGGAGCAGGCAATGAGAGGAAGGAGGAGGAAAGAAAAGAGAAAGAAAAATGTAAGGAGCATAGGAGATCAAGCTGGGAGAGAGCTGAGAAGGGCAGACACTCCAAGCCAAGGAACAAGTCTTCAGGAAGCTTTGGGAGAATGTGTCATTTTCTGGGAATGACATAAAGCTCCACACTGGACCTGAGACTGCATGTTCCTGTGTGGATCTGGGAGAGGTGAAGGGAGACGGACAGATGGAGGCCACACCAGGAGAGCCCAGGCTAGCGAGTCAGGACTCAGTGCTTTGAGCAACTGCAGCCACTGAAGGTTTAGGGTTTTGTTTTGTTTGAAAGGCCAAGGCTGTCCTGATCAAGCTTTCACTCGTTTGCAGAAGTCCTCTCTGACGATAGTGCAGAGGATTCACTGCAGCAGACAGACAGAAGTTGGTAGGCAGCTGGATTCCAGGGGAAAAGGTCGATGAAATCCTGAACAGAGGTCAGGACAAAGGGAGCATGAAAACAGCAACAAGTACTCTAAGGAGGTGATGTGCTGAGTGTTCCAGGAGGATGCCTCCCAGGAAGACTGGGCTGATGGGGTGCCCTTCCTTGGGACAGGGAGAACAGGAGGAGGAGCAGGTTTCCGGGAAGGTTTGCCATGCCTGGGGAGCCTCTAAGTGGAGATGTACATAACACAGCTGCCTGGATGCATCTGATGCTCAGGAAGAATGTCCACCCTGGAGATGGGCATCGTGAAACTTGGCTGCCCAAGAGATGGCGTTTCCCTCATCATTCCATAAGTGAGTTGACCCCTTATATTATGAGTCTCCATTTTCAGGGCAGCACCAATGCAATCTAGGCTTCCTCTCTCCACAAGGATTGTTTCTAAGTTCCTTGCCCCAACCAGCTGTGGTCTTTGCCCACACAGGTGGCTTTGTGCCTTCCTCTATGCGTCTTTAGGCCTTTGCTCTAGGAGAATGAGAAGTCTGTTGCACCTCTCTAAGCCTTGTTGGGAGAATGAGGACCCTGTGGGACTGTGTCTGGCCCGTCTGTCTGGACACCAGTGTCAGCTATTTCTACTCTGCTCCAGCCCCTGCCGAGTAGAAACTCTATGCCTTGCCACATTCCCACGCTGTCCCTGGGAATGGACAACACAACTCCTCTGGACCTTAGGTTCCCTGCAGTCGGTCTGGAGCCTTCCTTCCCCTCCCATTCCCAGGGCTTGCAGACATGGAGCAGGTGTTCGGCATCTTGCTCTCCTTGCTGAGTCTACAGAATCTTTATCTGAGGATGGCAAGGTCTGACCCCCTCCCTTTTCTTGCCTGGACTTCACACCATACATTTGTATACCCGGAGTTCTTCAGCTTAGGTCTGTAAAATCCCACCCCCGACCTTAACTCAAAAGCCTCAGCTTTGGAAACCCACAGTCCCTTCTGTTTCTCTGGATGTCATCCACCCCCTGAGGCATTGAGTGCTGCTGGTGGAGGAGAGGCTGGGGCAGGAGAAGGAGAAACCATGGAGGAAGAGCCTGAGTTCCCATCCCCAACCATCCTGCCACCCAGAAACGCAAGCATCCTGTGCACACAGATAATGAAGATGTAGGACTGGATGAACTTACTACCCCGACAGAGCGCAGAAGGAAAAGAAAAGGGGTGCAGGGTCAAGCTCTAGGAGACAGAGATGCTTTAAAGCAGGGGCATGCAGCATTTTCCTATAAAGGGACAGATAGGAAACATTTTTGACTTTGCAGGAACCACTCAAATGTGCTGTTCTAGGCCAGGAGGAGCCATAGATAGTACATAAATAAATGCGTATCGCGGTTCCAAAAAAAAAAAACTTGAATACAAAAACAAGTCCTGGGCCAGATTTGATCTACAGGCTGGAGTTTATTGAACCGTCTTTACAGACGGGCATGAGACAAGGCCTCCGAGGAGGAGCAGAGATGGGAGCCAAGTGAGATACTGTCAGGGTTAGAATTTGTCCCTGGGATTGGTTCATGCCAAAGCCTGTACTCTTACTGCAGTGCTAGCCCTGGCCACAAATTGCAATCACCTGCAGGACTTTAAAAAATTCCAGTGACTTTTTCAAGGTCTAACATTTAGTTTGTCAAATCTACACAATTTTGTTCATCTGTGTGACTCAGTTAATAGAGGAAATGATGATTTTGCACAATAATATCCTAAATGACCTGTAGGCACATTTTATCCAAAAGATGTTTGAGTTAACTGGCCATAAACTGTTCCTTACTTAATGAAGAAATTATTGAATTTTTGGCCTGGCGCAGTGGCTCACGCCTGTAATCCTGACACTTTGGGAGGCCGAGGCGGGCAGATCACCTGAGGTCAGGAGTTCGAGACCAGCCTGGCCAACATGGTGAAATCCTGTCTCTACTTAAAAAAATACAAAAACTGACTGGGTGTGGTGGCACAAGCCTGTAATCCCAGCTACCCAGGAGGCTGAGGCAGGAGAATCACTGGAACCCAGGAGGCAAAGGCTGCAGTGAGACAAGATCACGCCACTGCACACCAGCCTGGGAGACAGAGCGAGCCTCCATCTCAGAAAGAAAGAAAGAAGGAAAGAAGAAAGAAAGAAAGAAGGAAAGAAGAAAGAAAGAAAAAGAAAGAAAGAAAGAAACTATTGAATTTTTATATATTCTTCAATATTTACACACTAAACCTCACCTGAATATTCTAACAAAAATATCAGATACTCTAAGTTAATGTAACATCTTCATCTATAGTTGGTTAGCAATATTATTTATATCATTAGTCTTTCATGATGTAAAATCCCATGGTTAATATAATTAAACAACTTTATCTTCATGTACATTTAAAAAAAAAAAATTCCAGTGACTCTGGTTTAGTCCCTCAAGATTCTGCCATAAATGGTCAAGGCTAAGGCCTGCAGCATTTTCAGAGCTCCCGGAGTGATTCTAACAGGTGACTGGGATGGAGAGCCTGTCCGTGGCTCCTCCTTGCAGATGCGGACCATCATCTCAGTGCACCTCCCAAGTCCCAGCACCTCCTCCCCATCAGTGCAGCAAACACGGCAGTTCCCTGCAGTCTGGGATTTCTCACACTTGATTTCTCTGTCTCAGGGGGTCAGAGATGATTTCCCAGGACAGAGCCAGGTCAGAAGGAGGAAGGGTCAGAGGAAACCTGTTGTGTTCTCTCTAAAGTTATGATTACAGTTGTCATGGCAAACACCAGCATCTCTTGGGCTGGCTGGGGCACAGATTCCTTTTATCTTTTTAAATTTGGTTTTGATTGTTTTTGCTTTAAAATTAGGCCAGTGGGAAAGGTACAGCTTGGAGCAGAGCTGGTGAGAGGTCCCAGGCAATGACCTGAGGACTCTAGGCTAGCTTTCAACGGCCAGGGTATGTTTGGACTGGCCACAGGGCTGAGCTGCCCAGGGGAGCTACCTAAGGACAAAGATGGAGAGAACAGGCTGCTGTGCCCGACCAGGCTCCAGGGTGCACCTGCAGCCCGCTGCTGGGTGAGCCCCTGCAGGGAGCAGACTCCTCCATCCTGCTGTCCTCCACTGAACAAGCAATCACTTTTGACCTCTGGCCCAGCTGCCCACCCACCTGGTTTCTCTGTCCCCACGCCCAGCAGGAGAGCGGGCAGAGGATCAGATGCACCACACGGAGAATGACTCTAGCCCCTGCAGAACGCCTCGGTGTGTAAAGTGGCTGCATGAGTCATTTCATAGTCACAGTAATCTTCACGATAAGAGAACGGAGGCTCAGGCAAGCTAAGTGGTCCCAAGTCACATCACTAGGGAGTGGCAGAACCAAATTTGGACCCAAGTTATCCAGACTTCAAAGCCCATGCTCTTTCCAGAACATTCTGCCACCTGATGTCTTCCTTCTGAGCATTTGCTAGAGGATCAATCGGCAGCACGGTGAGGCCAGGCCCTAGAATACCTGACTGAATCCTCAGACACAGTGGGCAGAGGTAGTCCCTGCCTGAAGCAGAGGATGGAAGGCCTGACTCGGGGCTCAAGGCACTTCATGGTTCAGATGCAAGAGAGAGTCCGACATGTGGTTCAGAAACGGTGCTGCAGAGCTGCACTGCCTGGGGCCAAATCCTGGCTCTGCTCCTTACTAAGTGTGGCATTTTGGGCAAATCACTCAAACTCCTTAAGTCTCAGTTTCCACATCTGTACAACAGGGATCGTCATATTAGTGTCCATGTCACAGAGCTAAGCTGAGACTTAAATGCAATTTGAAAGTGCTTCCTAAGTGTGCATTAAGCCAGGCATTCCCAGTGGGGCCCAACCTCCAAAGTGCGAAAACTGATTCTTGGGAGGTAAAATACATTAGATATTACAATAGTCTGTGGCCCACCAAAGTTCAACTCTACTCAACAAAATTGTATTTCTTACTATTTCATTTCTTTCATTAGGGAGAAATTAAATTCTAATTTAATTTACTCTTAAGGGGACAATAATGAAATAAAGGGTGAAAAAATACTATAATACATACTGGCTCCCATTAGCTTTCCCATCTCATCCCTCATTCCCCTCCTGGTAGAATCGGCCTTTCTCACACGGCCCTAAGATAGGTTTCTGCTGCTTTTGTCCCTCGTGCACTCTCATTCAGGAAGGTTCCTTCCCACTTTTGACCTGTTGCCACCTTATTTATCTTTCACAATTAGCTCAATCCAACTCCACTGTAGAGCCCTGCCCTGTCTTCCCAAGGGGAGGTAATCTCTTTTTCAAAGCCTGCATCATAGACCTCTGTGAGAGCACGCAAGTCAGTGTGTGCCCTGATGGAGTTAGTTATTTACGTGGCTGGCCATGAAAAGAGGAAAGCTATTAAATTGCGAGCCCTCTCACTCTCACCACACTTCATTGGCTAGGAAGAGAGGAAGCCTGTCTGCTGTGTTAGTCCCTGAGCCTGCAGGTCATGCAGACTCTGAGTGAAGAGAAGGGCAAGAAAATGCAGTGGCTAAACTGGCTGATAACATGAAAAAGAGTCAAGACCCAACAGGGAAATCTAGAGAGACAGAAAGTAGATTTGTGGTTGCCTAGGGCGGTGGGGTACTCTGGGGAGACAGGGGCGTGACACCTAAAGGGTGTGGAGTTTCTTTTTGACATGATAAAAATGTTCTAAAATGGACTGTGGTAACAGTTGTACATATCTCTATACTAGCAACCATTAAATTGTACGTACTTTAAAGGGGTGAATTGTATGGCATGTGATCTGTGTCTCAATAAAGCTTTTTTTGTTGTTTTTGTAAAGAGCTGATCCCAGAGAGAAGGGGGAAAGGAGAAGCAAAAAGAGGGAGCTGTATGAGTGAGAGCTTTGGGGAGGACAAAGGGTTTGGATAGTGTGCAGAAGATAGCGGCCTGCACCTGGGGTTTAGTGTGAGAAAGATGGAAACACTTTTAAAATTCTGTTGTGTCTTATGAGTGCATTATCTCTTTGGTATTTTCTGGAAACATCACCATAGAGATTTCAGCTTCTTTTCCATTCTTAAGGACACTGGATTGAGATTTTCTTTCTTTTGTAAATTCAACACTGCGCCAAGATTGAAACATGAAGGAGCTGGGGTCCTTGTGGCTTATTCATGTCTTTCCAAAAGACAGAGAATGCTTGGGAAGTCCAGGAAGCATATCATGCACTGTTGCTCCCCAATGCCTGGCCCCACACTGCACCTCACATGGCACTCTGTATGTGGGATGCCCTGGGCTGAACCCCACCTCAACCTGCCTGAGCATCAGACTGTGGACAAATCACTTCCCTTCTCTCAGATTCCTCATCTGCAAACAGCAAACAGACCCTTTCAAATCCTTTCTTGTTCTTAAATGCTGTGAGGTCAATGGGTAGCTCTTGAGAAATGTCTTAGTCTGTTTGCTGTTGCTATAACAGTACACCTGAGATTGGATTTAAAAAAAAAAAAAAAACAACGTAAGTTTATTTCTTACAGTTCTGGAAGCTGGGAAGTCCAAGATCAGGCAACTGCATCTGGTCATTATCTGGTGAGGGCCTCATGCTGTATAGCACAGCAGAAGGTCTTCACTGAGAGCCAAACTGGCTTTCATAACAGACCCACTCCCATCATAAATGGGAAACCCATGAAATCATGAATGGATTAATCCATTGATGAGGGCTGCTTCTGTCTGTTATGCTTCCTCATTCAGGAAGTCTCCTTCCCACTTTTGAACTGTTGTCACCTTACTTATCTTTCACAATCAGCTCCAATCCCACTGTGCTGTGGAGCCCTGCCTTGTCTTCCCAAGAGGAAGTAATCTCTTTTTCAAAGCCTTCTGATTATATCTCTGAGAAGTATAATCAATGTGTGTCCTGATGGATTTAGTTGGAGCCCTCATGGCCCAGTCATCTCTTAAAGGCCCCACTTCTTAATACTGTTACATCAGGGATTAAGTTTCAATGTCAGTTTTGAAGGGGAAAAACAGTCCAACCATATTAAAAGAAAATGAAGAGAACTTACCTAGGAAGAAAAATAGAGTAGATTGTAACTTTATCAGAAAGGTGTTGCTATGTAGAAAACCTGAAACGAATATGACAAAATGCTAACATTTGTTAAGTCCAGGTGAAGGATAAAAATGTCACACACACACGCCCACATCCACACACATACAACCTAAATCAAAGAGAGTAAAATGAAGGACCCTTGAAACAAGTTCATAAATACAAATAAAGAATCATGAAGAAAAGAGTTGGACAGCAATCTCCCCACTTCCCACCCAGAAGACTAGCCCTTGCAAGGGGGCAGCAAAGGCTGGGAGACAGTTGATGGCTTCTGCCACTTGCAGGGCACTGGGAACTCACATCAAATATGCCAGCACCTGTGTCTAGAGTCAAAGAAGGGCCACATGGAAAAAGTCCACAGTTGCCATAGCCTGATTTTGAATGACGCACAGAGAAACACAGTATTCTAGATTCATGAACTCCTAACCTCATGGAATGAGTCTGGGCTTTGGAGTCAACTGGGTCTCATTTTTAGCTCTGCTCCTAACTAGCCATATCACAATGTCTTCCTGGGTCTCAGGGATCTCATCTTTAAAATATTATAGAGAAATCATGGAAAGCTTCTAACAGAGTGCCTGGCATGTAACAGATGCCCAAAATAATACAGTGGATAATAACAGCAAATACTAATGTAGGATCTATAGGTACCAGGTGCTAAAACATATCTACCCTTACAAGTCTCATAATTACACTCCTGTAAGGGAAATAATACCATTATGACTATTTTACAAAAGAGAAGTTGAAGCACAAGAAGATTAATAACTTGTTGAATGTCACACAGCTAGTTATTGGCAGAGTTGGGATCTAAATTTGGGCAACATTAAACTTTCTCTCACACTGTTCACAGTGTAGTCGTGGTGGTAGTAGAAGAATCATCTGTTAGAATCACGGGCTCTTGGAGAACAAAAAAAGCCCAGGATTTTATTTATTCAACACACCTTAACTGAGGGCATTCTCTGTGCCAAGCATCAGGCCCAGTACTTGGTATACAGTGATGAGAAAACAGACACATTTCTCTCTTAAATTTATTATCTCTGGAAATTCCTAACTGGGGGAAGCAAGAGGCCACAGTGTTGCACTTAAGCCAACTCATATGGGCTCACAAAAGCCTATTATTAAATTTTCAGAAATTTTTCATGTGGTTGTCAAATCCAGCCATTATTGAAAATTAGATTACATAAATTTATAATAAATTAAAGACAAACATAATAAATCCTAAAAACTTCCCACACCCTAATTATTTTACTATAGTTTACCGAATCTATGTTGGGAAGGCTGTCTGCACCTATTGAATCTACATAGTGGAGACACTGTGTGGTGGCGGCTACTGAGCGTATCTTCCCAGCTCCATGTCAGGGGCATCACAGGCAGTGTGTTAGGAGTGTTTACACCACAGTGATGTGCAAACTCTGAAACTCAGTGCTTGGCTGACTGTTGACTGTCTAAGCTTAAGAGATGAAGAAAATGTCAATAATGCAGATTAAATGTAAAAGTGTATTATGTCTTGCCACTACATTGTATCACTATATAAGAAAACAGTCTAGAATTCAAAAATCACTAGCTGACTCCGCAAAGAAATTGTTCACACCATTGAAAAAGGAGCAAAGTTTGGGCACACAATTTCATTGTTTCACATTCATGTTACTCATTAGTGTAAACAAAACTATCAACTAGCGTTCATGTTGAAACTGCTCATTTATCTATTGTAATCACAGGTTTCTTATAGATAAAATCAACAAAATTGGCAAAAATCAACAAAAGCATTCTGTGAGCATCTATTGGCTACATGGAATGTATAATAAAAATACTATACATCTTATTATTATAAATTGTGTGCCCATATCCTTTATAAGTAAAATTTATAATGAGCTTATTTATGTATATGCATGCATCATTCTTCCCACAGAGCCAATTATTAAAAACTTACCAGCACACTTTTAGAAAAGGGTGAATTAGATCTAATTAATATGGAATATGGGAAAGACATATATATTTAGAAAATATTCTTCCAAAAAGATTTTGTCCTCTTCCAAAAGAGGCCTCTCTGTGACCTCTATTGAATATGCTTTCTTAGAATTATAAACCCAGATGTACTCAGGGCTTTTCTCACTTAAAGATGTAAGTAAACTTGGTTTAAACCTCCCTTTGCATGGAGTATGTGTACCCAGGGTCTCTCTGAAGCTTTGATAAATCCTGCCCTGTCTTCATCTTGGTGGACTCTACCCACCTCCTTCTCCTTCCTGTTGTCTTGGCTCAGCTTTGGCCTGCCTGGAGCCACTCTTTTCCAAGAAAGAGTCCACCAAGCCAAATGTCTAGAGTTAAAAAAAAAAAAAAAAAAAAAAGATGTGGTGAGGAATTCATGGCCCATGAAGCAATCCTCATAATTAATGTGATTAAATGGAAAAACACTCTAGCTTCCTCATCCCTTGAATGAGGGATGGTTGGTAGTGCCTCCCAGAAGAATCACATGCCACTTGTCCCCATCAGTAATCTGCTCAACACAAGTTGAAGAAGGAAAAGCTTGTTTTGTTTCTTTTTGCTAGCTCACTTTCCTTATTCTCCTACTAGTATTTCCTGGGATCACTTTCCCCCAAACCAAGGCAGAATCAGTTTCATGGCTATAATGGATGAATTGCAAGAATGGTCCCAAGTCTTCATCTCTTTCTGAATACAAGTCCTTTGAAATATAACTTTGCAGCCCCTCCCATCGGGCCTGCAGCTTCCTCTGGTCAATGGAATACAGTGAAAGATCAGAAATGGATTATAGTAGAAGGTCAGAAATGGAATGCAGTGAAAGGTCAGAAATGAAATATAGTGGAAGGTCAGAAATGGAATGCAGTGGAAGGTCAGAAGTGAAATACAGTGGAAGGTCAGAATTGGAATACAGTGGAAGGTCAGAAGTGAAATACAGTGGAAGGTCAGAAATAGAATGTAGCAAAAGATCAAAAATGGAATGCAGTGGAAGGTCAGAAATGGAATGCAGTGGAAGGTCAGAAATGGAATACAGTGGAAGGTCAGAAATGGAATGCAGTGGAAGGTCAGAAGTGAAATACAGTGGAAGGTCAGAAATGGAATACAGTGGAAGGTCAGAAATAGAATGCAGTGGAAGGTCAGAAGTGAAATACAGTGGAAGGTCAGAAGTGAAATACAGTGGAAGGTCAGAAGTGAAATACAGCAGAAGGTCAGAAATGGAATGCAGTGGAAGGTCAGAAATGGCATATAGTGGAAGGTCAGAAATGGAATACAGTGGAAGGTCAGAAATAGAATACAGCAAAGATCAGAAATGAAATACAGTGGAAGGTCAGAAATGGAATACAGTGGAAGGTCAGAAGTGAAATACAGTGGAAGATCAATGTGCCCGTTCTGAATCTGGACTTCAAGAAACCTTGAGCACTTTTACTCTGTCTCTCTCAATCCTTTACCATCAGAACACACTTGGTTATCTTGATGGGGGATAAGATATCTGAAGTAAAGCCAACCCAGAACTGTTGCCCAAGCTGAAGCCTCAGACATGTGAGAGAGCTCAGCCAAGATTAGCCAAATTTCAGCTGGCCACAAAAGTATGAGTGAGCCCAATTAAGATCAGCAGAACCAGTCAGCTGACCTATAGATATATAAACAAAAATAAATATTTATTCTTGTATGCTACAAAGATTTTGTGATTAGTTATTCTACACAAGACTCTAGCAAAAGATAACTTGACTATGGGCCCCATTTTCCTGTTTCTTTATATATCCAGTAATTTGGAATTATGTCCTGGACATTGCAGAAGATACACACTGTAGGAATTCTGGATTCTGTTATGCTCCTCTCAAGATTATTGATTTTTATTTAGGCAGGCAGCTATCTTGGCTGAACTCAAACTTCAAAGCCTATCTCCCCTTCAGCAGGCAGCAGTGAAATTTCTATCCAATTATTTTCATTTTAGCTGGACTACTTGTAATGTGGCCTAAGCTTGCATAGTTCAAGCCATAAATTCAGGGAGAATTTATACACAGAATCTGGGCTTCCCCTTGGTGTTTCTCTTCATTGCAGGATTTTGCCTATCATTTCAGATACGTAGTAGTGGTCCCAAACTCATTCTTCTTGATCCCCCAATAAGCAAGGCTTCAGGTATCTATCTAAACTTCTGTGACCCTGAGGAGCAACAACTGGAATCTGCTGGTTCAAAGCTGTAGAAATGAAAAGCACAGTCAGAGCTGATTTCTTCTTCCGGGTTTCTGAAATCCCCTGTCATTTCTGCCTGTTTTTGTCACTCTTTAAAGGCCTTCACATTGTTTTTTAAAAAATACTTTGTCCTGAGTGTTACAGCTGACCCTTGAACAAACATAGGTTTAAACTGCACAGATCCAATTACATGCAGATTTTTCAATAAACATAGTGAAGAATTTTTGGAGATTTTTGACAATTTGTAAAAACTTAGATAAAGTAAGAAATATCAAAAACTTAAGAAAAAGTATGCACACAACTGTTAATTCCAGCACTATTCACAATAGCAAAGACATGGAATCAACCTAAATGCCCATCAATGGTACACTGGATTTTAAAAATGTGGTACATATACACTATGAAATACTATGCAGCCATAAAAAAGAATGAGATCATGTCATTTACAGGAACATAGATGGAGCTGGAGGCCATTATCCTCAGCAAGCTGATGCAGGAACAGAAACCAAATACCACATGTTCTCACTTATAAGTGGGAGCTAAATGATAAGAACCTGTGAACACAAACACGTGAACAACAGACACAGGGGCCTACTTGAGGGTGGAGCATGGGAGGAGGGAAAGGAGCAGAAAAATAACTATTGGGTACTAGGCTTAGTATCTGGGTGATGAAATAATCTGTACAACAAAGCCCCATGACACAAGTTTACCTATATAATAAACCTGCATATGTAGCCCTGAACCTAAAAGTTAGAAAAAGTTAGGTATGTCATGAGTGCACAAAATATATGTAACTATTTCATAATTTACTACCATAAAATATACATACATCTATCATAAAAAGTTGAAATTTATCAAATCTCACTTACAGACCATACATGGTGCTATTTGAGAGAAATGTAAACAAAGATGCAGTATTAAATCGTAACTACATAAAATCAATTGTAGTATGTACTTTACCACTGTAATAATTTTGTAGCCACCTCCTATTGCTATTTCAGTGAGTTTAGGTGTTGCAAGTATCTACTGAAAATGCCATGTGCCACTAATTATCTCCCTATGAGCAGTTAATCTCTTCAGTAAATTGTGTATTATAGTAAAAAGTGATCTCTCAGTTCTTATGTATTTTTTCATCATATTTAGTGCAATACCATAAATTTTGAATGACACCATGGACCCATGTCATTAGTGATGCTGGCAGTGCTGCCAAGAAGCAGAGAAAAGTCATGACATTACAAGAAAAAGTTAAGTGGCTTGATATATACCTTAGATTGAAGTCTGCAGCTGTGGTTGCCTACCTTTTCAAGATAAATGAATCCAGCCCATGGACCATTAAAATTTAAAAAAGAAAAAGAAAAAGAAAAAAAATGCAAAGCTGTCACTACAGCTACACCAGCAGGCACAAAAGTCTTGCAGTTTTTGTGCAATACTTTTTTATCTTATTGAAAATACAGCTTTTATGTGGGTGCAGGATCGCTATAAGAAAAGCATGCCTATAGATTCCAGTAAGATTTGAAAAAAACGTGAAGTCATTACATGACAATTTAAAGCAAATGGAAGGTGAAGGATTCAAAACTGGAGAATTTAATGCCAGCAAAGGATGGTTTGATAATTTTGGAAAGAAGTTTGGCTTTAAATATGTCAAAATAACAGGAGAAGCAGATGCTACTGACCAAGATGCAGCAAATGAGTTACCAGAGTCATTAACAAAATCATTGAGGAGAAAGAATATCTGCCTCAACAGGTTTTTAATGCAGATAAAAGTGGCTTAATCTGAGGGGGGTGGGGGAATGCCACGGAATACATTTATTAGTAAGGAAGAGCTAGCAAGTATCAGCATTTAAGGCAGGAAAAGATACACTAACTACTGTTTTGTGCAAATGGAGTCAGGTTTATGATCAGGTTTATGCCCTTATCTATAAAGTTGCTAGCCCCTGAGACTTGAAGGGAAAATATAAACCCCAGCTGCCAGTCTTTTTGTTGTACAACAAGGTCTGAACGAGAACCAATTTTCTGAACTGGTTCCATCAATGCTCTGTCTCTGAAGTCAGGAAATACCTTGCCAGTAAGAGACTGTCTTTTAAAATTCTTTTGATAATGGAAAATGCCCCTGGCCACCCAGAATCCCATAAGCTCAACACCAAAGGCATTGAAATGGTCTACTTACCCCCAAACACAACATCTCTAATTCAGTGGGTCACAAGGACCTTTGAAGCTCATTACTTATGTATGCTATGAAAAAAGACTGTCAATGCTATGGAAGAGAACCCCAATAGAAAGAACGTCACAAAAGTCTAAAAGGATTATACCACTGACAATGCCATCATTTTTCAAGAAAAGGCCATGAAAGCCATCATGCCCTAAACAATAAATGCTTGAGAAAACTGTGTCCAGATGTGCATGATGTCACAGGATTTATGAAAGAGCCAATCAAGGAAATCAAGAAAGAGATTGTGAATTTGGCCAAAAAAGTCAGGGGTGAAGGGTTTCAGGATATGGATCCTGGAGAAATTCAAGTGCTTATGCACACCAAACCAGAAGAATGAACAGAAGACAACTTGATGGAGACAAGTGCTTCCAAACCAGTGCCAGATCATGAAGACGACGACACAGAAGCAGCAGAGCTAGAAAACAAAGTGGCATTAGACAGTCTGGCAGTAGGATTCCGATTACTCACGACTGCTTTTGGCTTCTTTTATGACATGGACCCTTCTATGTTCTAGACACTGACACTAAAGCAAATGGTGGAAGAATAATTAGTACCAAATGGAAACATTTCTTTAAAAAAATGAAAAAGGACAGAAATTATGATATATTTCTATAAAGTTATACCAAGTGTGCCTGCCTCTCCTGTCTCCTTTTCCACCACCTCTTCCACCTCTCCCACCCTTGAGATAGCAAGACCAACCTCTCCTCTATGGGGATGAAGACCTTTATGATGACCCACTTCCACTTAATAAATAGTAAATACATTTTCTCTTCCTTATGATTTCCTTAATTAACATACTCTTTTCTGTAGCTTACTTTAAGAATACAGCATATAATATACAAAATATGTGCTGATGCACTGTTTGTTACAGAAAGGCTTCTGGCCAACAGTAGGCTATTAGTTAAAATTTTGTAGAAGTCAAAAGTTATTAAATACATAGTTTTGACTGCGT
The DNA here is from genome assembly GCF_037993035.2 of Macaca fascicularis. Taxonomy (NCBI): domain Eukaryota; kingdom Metazoa; phylum Chordata; class Mammalia; order Primates; family Cercopithecidae; genus Macaca; species Macaca fascicularis. The sequence continues at coordinate 144,079,725 of NC_088382.1, forward strand.
AGGGGGCTAGCACCCCTAACTCACCTCCTTGTTCAAGGGTAAACTATAATTGTTATTGGCAAAAGGGTTGGTTTAGAATTGACTTCGTAATTACCAGAATAATTACATACATAATTACAAACTTTCAGCAATAGGTAACTAATGCAATGGGTTAACAGCACTACAGCACTTTCTCCTATGGTAGCTTAAGTTCAAATAAACAAAACACCTTAAAGTTGGAAAAGGACCATTAGAGTCACCTAGTATTTGCTTAAGCCAGGTATTCAATCAATGTTTACTAAATTAAGTTAAATGACAAATGTTAGGATCTCAGGGACTGATTTGTACAGCTATAACATGGCTGTAATCAATGGCTTATTGACTGTTGTCCAGCCTGATGCTGCAAGAAACGCTTATTGAGGCTGCTCGTGAAAGTCAGAGATCAAAGGATGTGGGAGAATTGTGCACCTTTCCTCCAAACCAGGGAAATCATCTCCCTACTCTCAAGACATTGCTAATGCCTTTATTTACTCTGGAAAATTTCACAGACCTTGAGGCAGCATTGGGAGAGGCCATAAATGAACGTTATAGTTTGGAGCCTCTTAGAACTAGAAAATGTATTCTCGTAAGAAAAATGTTCTAGCATATTGGGATGAAATTGATGACAATATCATTTATCATCTGAAACAAGCACTTATGAAAGTGAAGGGGAATTCTAGTATTAATTATGCTAGGGAAACAGGCCTGAAGTGATACTGCCCCAGAAAAACTGATATGTATAAGACCTTGAATGATGTTGAGTATGTGCTGCTCTCTCACTGGCATATTGGGAGATAACATACCCTTGGTGCCCTAGAAGCAATTAAATCATGGGCAATGCAGTTGCTCCCAGGCCCTCTTGTGCATCAAAGACACAGCTCCATTGGTGTAGGGCAGGTTTGAACTTCAGCAATGAGCCCTTGGGAAAGGCAGGAGACTGGAACTGAATATACTGGCCCCATTTTAAAGCTGGTCCCTAGAGATAGCCAGATATCTGATTTTCAGTATCCAAGGAGCCTGAACAACTTGAGCTTATGTCATATAAAGGCTGATATACTGAAGGGTTGAACGTGGTAAGTAGGAGCCCATGCTGTGGCAGTCCTAGAAGCCATAGACTTCTATCTGGTTTCATTTATTCATTCAACAAACACATATTGAGCCAGGAGATGAGAATATAATGACAGCTTAGGGGCACCAGTTTATAGGAGTTGGGGGGTCTAATCTCTGGAACTTGGGCTTCAAGGGCTAGTCAGGTAGTCAGGGCTCTGCAGCATTTGCTGAGGTTCAGCACTGGGCTGCAGATAAAGTAGAAAACTGGCAAAAACAAAAAGACAAGAACTAAGGCAAAACCCAGATTTACAAAAAAGCACGCACCTTGGGACAAAGCAAAAACCTTGGTAGTGGTGGTGTGCTTGTGAGCACCAGGCTTACTCCCGGCACACCTGATGCTGGGCTTGGGTGCGCTGAGGACTCTCAGATCCCACGTGCCACTGCCTGTGGATGCTGATCATCTCCAGCTGGTTCCACGTTGGCTGAGGATGGACGTGTTGAGCCTGAGCCTGACCCGCAGCAGGGTTGGTGAAGCCAGGCAGGCAGCTACTGCTGGAGGGCTGGGCTCTCAGGGAAACCAGGACCCGTCTGTGGCTAATGATGAGGGAAGGGGAGCAGGAGAAGACCACCAAGAGGACAGGAACAGCAATGCCAGACACACCTTCTCCTTCACCCAACTGTGGGCCAGCCCTATTCAAGGTAGACCCAGGGCTTACTGGCTCCATCTAGCATTGCTAACCCTTAAAGACATTGGTATAGGCTGGTCTTATCTGGCCATCTGGGGCTGGTGACACTTCCGGGAAGGACAAGACCACAGGGAGATTTTACAACAAAATGCTTCCACTGAACTGTTCAATTCAGTAGTTTTACACACACAGAACGAAACAGTTCCCTGCTGGGCTTACCTGGCTCTCGGGATTCCAGGGATGTATAAAGACTCGATCCCTGCCCTCAGGGCTCACAGGCCAGTGGAGGAGACAGTAATTGTATTTAAATGGAGCTAGTAGAGGTTTGTTAAATAGAGGTTAAAAGAAGGCACCTGACCAGGGTTAGATTGAAAGGGTCCAATATCACTTCTAATATTTGCTTAAAGAAGAGATGCCCTATTTGGGGAAAGTGCTTCTTCTCTAAAGTAACATTTTTTTAAAAAAAAGAAACAGTGTCTTGTTCTGTTGTCCAGGCTGGAATGCAGTGGTGCAATCACTTATTTGTGACAACTGAGAACTTTGCACCATATGTATTCTATACCATCTTATATCAGTCAACATCTGTTGAATGCCTACTTTGTGTCAAGATGGGGTGCTTTTATATATGTATTGGTCAGCTATTGCTGTGTAACAACCACAAAATCTGCGATGTACAATAATAAGCATTTATTCGTCACACACTGTAGGGATACCCTGGGGCTAGGTGAGCCTGGCAGGGCTTGATCTGGAGGCTCTTCCTCAAGCTGCAGGTCTGCACATGTGCTACGTGATCTGCTCCATGTCTCTCACCCTCCTGGGCAAATGGGCGAGCCAGGGTATGTTCTCCAGGTGACAACAGGGGTGGAAGACCACAAGCCCTGCTGTGTGGGCACACTGTGTCACATCTACCAATATTCCACTGGGCCAAATAAGCCACATGGCCAAACCCAAGGTCAAATGGTGGGGAAGTTCCTCTTTTTTTTCTGTGTGAGGAATTGCAAAGTTGCCTAACAATATTCCTGGATACAGCACTGGGTGAAGAACAGGGGTCAAGGATTCAGCTTATCATATTATATATGATACAGCTAATGCCCTCAACACCATGTGAGCTGGATAACACTATCCTTATTACAGAGAGAAAGCTAAGACTCAGGGATGTTAAACCACTTACCAAGGTTGAAGAAAGAGCCAGAATCAAAACAAACACATACCCTGCGTGCTCTCTTTCCTTCCAATCTTCCAGGCTTCATGTTGATAGTGAAGGACTAGCCCAGAGGAGGAGGGCTATATACTTATGTACTTATTTCCTAAGGATAAGAAAAAGAGGACGCCTCCTTGTGCCCTAGAGAGGCCCATGGAAGATGGCTGTGGATCACAGACTGCTGTGTAGAAAGGTGGGAGGGGCGCTATGCAAAACCCAGGCTGCCTTTAGGGGCTGGGCCTTATGTATCCTCTCACTGACAGCACCTGAGTCTGGCAGTAAATTAGGGCCAGGCCTTCAAGTGGAGACCTGATGATGTGTGGAGCCGTGTCTCATCCAACAAGAGCCCTTCGACATCAATGACAACTGCTGTGGGCCAAAAGATATTGTTACAGAGCTAACTGCCCAGGAGGATGAATGTGTCCAGGCTCTGTCACTGAGAAGGAGGGGATGGTGGGAGGGTGGCCAGGGAAGACTCAAGAGGCTAAGCTCCGTCTTTTTCCAGCCTCCTGAAGAGGCACCTGGCTCTGGCATTAAGCCTGAGGTTGAATTCTGGCTGCAGCCCTCAGGCTCCTCGTCTGTGAAGGGAGAGGGATAATTTCCACCTTCCAGAGCCTCTGGGGTGCAGGACGGAAGAGATGAGTCAGGACCCAGACGAATCTCTGTACCTTCGGTGCACACAAGTCACAGCTGCTGAAGGGCTGTGGAGAATTCCACCTGACAAGGATACTGGGATTACCCTCCAGAGACCCTCTGAGCATCAGGCCCCAGCTAGCCTTTCAACTTTCCCCTCCTTCCCCACTCTACCTGTACATGGTTATCTAGGGTTTTAAAAAAACTGGCTTACATGTTTTGGAGGCTGGCAAGTCTAAATCTGCAGGTGCTCCTGAAGGAGACACTGCCGCCATCAGCAGTGCTGTCTCTTTCTCCTCAAGCAAACTTTAGTTTTGCTTTTAAGGTCTTTCATTGATTGGATGATGTCCCATCCAGATTATCTGGAATAATACTTAAAGTCAACTGGTTGTCAATGTCAACCACATTCTACAAAATACTTCCACAGCAACACCTGGATTCATGTTTAATGGAATTAGTGGGTACTAGAGCCTGGCCAAGATGCACAGAATTCACCAGAGCCCACCCTTTTTACCTCACAGGCTTTTCCTGAAGAGCTGCCCTCATTAAATCACATGCACCTGGATCCTCCCCTCAGGCTCTGCTTCTAAGGAACCCAGCCTGAGCCAAGGGCAAAGGGGGTGCCAAGGGACCACTGGTCCTGCCTTAAGGTATTAAATGATTGGAACAAACCAGTTATCCCATGTCCCAGAAATAATTGTGTTCTAATGAGGACTGTTGGAAAGAAAAAGACTTCAGGACCTAAAGGAAGTTCTATTACTATAAAGCGGTCCCAATCCAGACTCCAAGTGAGGGTTCTTGGATCTCATGCAAGAAAGAGTTTGAGGTGAATCCATAAAGTGAAAACAAGTTCATTAAGAAAGTAAAGGAATAAAAGAATGGATACTCCATAGGCAGAGCAGCCTCAAGGACTTCTGGTTGCCCATTTTTGTGGTTATTTCTTGATGATATGCTCAACAAGGGGTGGATTATTCATCCCTCCCGTTTTAGACAATATAGGGTAACTTTCTGATGTTACCATGGCATTCGTAAACTGTCATGGCACTGGTGGGAGTACAGGAGCAAAGACGACCAGAGGTCACTCTCATCGCTATCTTGGTGTTGGTGGGTTTTGGCAGGCTTCTTTACTGCAACCTGTTTTATCAGCAAGGTCTTTTGACCTGTATCTAGTGCTGATCTCCTCATTCTGTGACTTAGAATGCCTAACCGTCTGGGAATGCAAGCCCAGTAGGTCTCAGCCTTATTTTACCCAGCCCTTATTCAGGATGGAGTTGCTCTGCCTCAAACAACTCTGACAGTTCCTCTATGTTAAGGCTTGGCTCAGGGAATCCTCCTCTGCTGGGAGAGAAGTTGAAACCCAGGATTCTTAGCCAGGAAGTGTGGCCATTGATTTGCTCCATGAACAACGACAAGACATTTGTCCCTGACAATGCCCAGCTGAAAGCTCATGATTGGAGAGGCCATGTTGCACCTGGCCTACATGGAAGCTATGAGGAAGCAGGAAATAAAAAGCAAGCAAAAGCCTTGAATTCTAGACAGGTGCTGAGTAGAGATCAGGTCAGTCAGGCACTTACAGTCAGAAGAGGAAGGAAGCAGACACACTGCCAGAGCAAGGCCACATGGCCCGTGACAGAAAGAGACAGAGAGAGTCACTGAGCTTCTCACCTTACTCCAGGCCTCACACGTATCTCCCTCACCCCACCTTTCCTTAAGGTGGCCCAAATTGAGAGGGACAGGAGGCAGGGAAATTCTGGGCCAAAGAGGGTGGGTCCCTGGCAAGGAAAAGCCTAATACCATGGCCCAAAGTGAGAACTGACATCCCTGTTTCTCACTCAAATGCTGCCTTTTCCAAAACAACCCATGGTCCACCCCATCCCCCATCCTTTGCCTATAAAAACCCCAGAACTCAGCCAGCAGAGAGGAGAAGCAGCTGGACGCAGGAGACTACAGTTGGATGTTGGAGAGAAGCAGTTTGACTTCAGAGGGACAGCTTGATGAAGTAGCTTCAGAGAGGAGTCCAGCCAGGGACGGGTGGACTCCAGGGGAAGATTACCTTCCCGCTCCATCCCCTTTTTAGCTCCCCTTCCCGCTGAGAGCCACTTTCATTGGCAATAAAATCCCCCACATTTACCATCTCCAATTCATTCATGCAACTGGATTCCTCCTGGACGCTGGACAAGAACTCAGGTGCCACAAGTGTGGTTGCAAAAGGTTGTCACACTGACCCTCCCCTGAGCTGTTAACACTTAAGCTGTCCACAGATGGCAAAGGTAAAGGGGCACTTGTAACACTCCTTCTGGGGAATCAGGGGTTGCAGGCACCACCCTAAATGCTGCCGTGGGGCCTGCACAGACTTTTGCTCCTGCCAATCCCCAAAAGCACTCACCCTGCTTCCTGCACCCACTCACTGGCAGTCCCCCTCCTACAAGGGATGGAACACAGCAGGGCAGCAGGACCCAGTGAGCTGAGTCCACCCCCACCAGCACCGAAGCAGCCAGCTAGTTCTAGTGCCCATGGACTTCAGTTCCTGCCCATGAAGGGGTCAGGGAAATATCCTGCTTCAAAATGACTCTCGGTACCTTCCAAACAAAAGAACCCACCAGCATCGCCTGGGCCATCCTTTTCCCTACTTGTTTACTTGACCAACTCCTAGTCACCTTTGGATCTCAGTACAATCACAGCCTCCTGGGGGATGCTGGCCTGACCTCTTAGCCTGATCCAAATGTGCTGACTCTATATTCCCATACCCCTCTTTCACCCTATCCTGGAGCCCTTGTGATATCTAATTTTTTCCTGGTCTTCCTGATTAATCTGAATAGACTGTGAGTACCCTCCAGGACAGGGTCTGTGTCTTATCCATCCCTGGACCTAAAGTACGGTGAGTGGCGCAGTCAGCACTCAGTGAATGAATAGTGGCTTGGAAGGCCCTGCTCACAGCACTCCTGTCTCATGGAAGTGGCAGGTGCATGCCACCTTACCATTTGAAGCTGCTGGTCGTAGTGGCATTTCACAGACACATCTCCAGGGAAACACAAAGGAGAGGTTAACTCCAAGCAGGTCACTGCAAGAGAGCAGTCAGGAGCAGGTAGCATCTCAGCCGGGCTTTGAAGGATAAGTTGAACACTGACAACCAACCAAATTGGAGATTAGCCACGTGGTCCCTGGAGCTAATGTGGGAACATGAGAGTTGGGAAGAATTGAGGTATCCCCAGACAGGGTCTGGCCCAGAAGGCGGCTTCCACAAGCCTGCCACCAGCATCTGCCCCATCGTTCCACCAGCCAGGCCTGGCACAAAAGCAAAGTCCATCAATCAGCTTGTGTGAGTGGAGGCTGAGGCCCAGCCTGGATTTACAGTGACACACATTGATTTTGGCTCTCGGAAGGTGTCAGCTCCCCCATAAATTAGAAGATTTATCTGCAAGTGCTACAAAGATAAGTAGCTTTGCACATAAATACCTTTCCTTTGTTTTTTTTTTTTTTTTTTTTTTTTTAAAAAAAACTAAGAGAAAATTCCGTGGAAGAGGCTTTAGGGACTCCTGCAAAATCTCTGGGATCAGCCCTGAACAGCATGTGGAGATGGTCAAGGATGCCTGCAAAGTGCCCAGCCTTGGGGCTACCAGAACTTGGCACCACAATGTCATCCTCATCCTTCATCTATCGTCATGTAAGGAAGGGATGTGCTGTCAGTCTTGTGTGCCTTGCTGGGTTCTAAAGGATTCACTCACTTATTCATTTATCAAATATTGCCTGAAGGTCTATTCTGGTCTCAGGGGCAGGGACTGCAAACAGATGCAGAGGTGAACTAGACCAAGTCCCTGCCCTCAAAGAGCTCACACGCCAGTAGAGGACACAGATGATCAATAAATGGGATGGTAGCAGGTGCGATCCATGCTCTGAAGAAAGTAAATTGATCTATGTGAAAGATATAACTCAGGCTGCGGTGGAGGCTACTGACATGGGTGGTCACTGTGACTGGCCCAGCCAGGGCCAGTGAGATGGCAGGGGAAGTCAGACACGGGTCTTGTAGAAAGACTTTCTCCATTGATGAAAAGAAATGCCAAGCAGAAAACACTCCCATTTTTGTCTTTGCTGAAAGCATGTGATGCCTCAATTGGGATCACATGGCTGTTTATTACTAGGTAACTGACCAAAAGAACAAGCTGAAATGTCAAGGACAAAGAGTGAAGGAACCAAATGAGCTGATGCTGGGAACACTCTAAATCCAGGCTTCCCTTCTTATGTGAAAAAACAAATGCCCTTTAGCGTGTAATGGGTTTTGAGGTGGGTCTTTTGTAGCCCAAGCCCCTGGGCAATCCTCTTCAGATGTGTTCCATGGCAGGCAGCCCACACCTTGAGCCATTTCTAACCTGGGTAGTCTCCATTAGGTGATGCCAAACAAGGCTGCCTCTGCCAGGCAGAACTAGGCAAAGGAGAATCAAAGGTACTCTGGTTCAAAGGAGACACTTTGATTTATCCAAAAGAGGTGACCTCTGAAAGCAAAAAGGGAAAGGAAGCAGAGGTAGGTGAGATTGCTATGGATAGAAGGGGAAGAGAGCACTGGGGACCCTGGGAAAACACAACTGCATAAGACGTCCTTGAGCATTGGATGAGGACCCCTGGCAGGGCTACCCCTCCACAGAAGGTGGGGCAGTGGGCATGGCCATTGGTATCTGTCAGGATCACAGCAGGATTCTGATGACTGGGTGACCTGACGAGGGTTTAACATACAGGAATTATCAGCAAAGGGGATACAGAGTGTGGAGAAACCACAGGAAGGGTGGGCTACATGGGAGCATAGTTACTACCCTGAAGCCCCACACAGCAAGAGGCAGGGCCATGCCCAGCACTGAAGCAGAGAGGGCGTGTGCAGGGAGGGCTGCCGGAAAGGAGCTAGGACCTTTAGTCGAGGGACAGCTCCAGCCCTCAGTGATGCTACAGGGAGGTAGCAGGGGAGTCAACACCTCAATCTCTCTCCCTCTCCCTGCTCCTGCCAATCTCCTGCTGTTTCTCCCCAATGGCCAAAACTCCTGGGAGCAGAGCACAAGGGCGCCAACGGAGGTGGTTTGTATCTGCGTTAGTTTCCTCTTGCTGCTGCAACAAACAACCACAAACTTGGTGGCTTAAAACAACACGAATTTATTATCTTACAGTTCTGGCAGCCAGACGTAAATGTGCAAAACGAGTCTCAGTGGCCTAAAGTCAACGTGCTGAAGGGCTGCATCCCTTCTGGCGGCTCCAGGGCCAAATCTATTCCCTTACTTTGCCCAGCTTCCAGGCCACCCACATTCACACCGCATCACCCTGAGTCTGATACCTGCTGCCTCCCCTTCACCATAAAGGGCCCTTGTGTCCGCATCGAACTCATCCAGGTAATCCAGAGTAATCTCCCCGTCTCAAGATCAACTGATTTCAGCCTCAATGTCATCTGCAACCTTAATTCCCGTTTGCCATGTATGTAACACATTCACGGGAATGAGGACATGACATCTTTGTGGGCCCATTATTCTGCCTGCCGTAGTGTAGTTCAGCCTCCTGGGCACACAGAGCAAGATGGAGAAGGAGAGTAGTTCTGGTGGGAAAACCTCCTCTTTCAGCTGGCACCCTGAGCAAAGGGTGGGGACAGGGCAGTCACTCAACCTCTCTGAGCCTCAGTTTTCCCAACTGTAAGATGGGGATAATCATGCCAACTCTAGGTTGTGCTGATGATGAATGAAACATATGCACAGGATCTGGGCACAGTGCTTGGCAGCTAGGATGTTCTCAATAAATGTCATAGCACCGCAGAGGGTGAACAAGAAGCATAGTATCAAGGATGGGAGGTGTTTGCTGCACAGGAAATGAATCAGTTTGCCATGCACCTATCTCTCCTCGGTGCCATTCTGAGCCACGTGCTCCCAATGCTACCGTGGACCAACCTGAGAGTAAAGAAACATAAAACTTCCCCAAGAAAAGACGGCCTTTTAGCCGTGGAAACTGAACACCCCTCTTCTGTCCACCAAAAAGTCAAAGGGCGAACCCTGCCCCCGGGTCTCTGGGACCCAACCTGCTCCAGTGGCCTTGCTGGGTTGGCCTGACTTTGACCCAGTCTGTCCTGTACAGGATCTGGACTTTGATAGAAGACAGGGTGGCAGGAGGCTAAATCAGACGCACTTGGAGCCGGTCCTGGGAAGGTCTGGCTTCTGGGCCTGCTCTGCCTCCATCTGTACGGTAACCTTAGTTGAGTTGATCCCTCTTTCTGGGCTTGTTTCCTCATTGCTAAATAGGGAGATTGGATACAAGGTCCCCAAGAGCCATCCAGCCAGTGATGCCACCTGGTGCCATGCATTACAGGAAGCCTCTGGGTGTTGCAGGTTCCTGGGTGCAGCCTGAGCTCTTTGTCACTCAGGGAGAGCTGAGCCAGTGCCGTTCTGCCTGTGGAGAGAGCCTCCCGGGCCTGAACTAGGACAATCGACCCATGCTCTCTATCTTATATTCTTCTCAATAATTTGTAAATATATCATCCCAATTACATGTTATGATAATCTTTCAGGGAAGATCTTTTTTCCACATCCAGATGAGGAAATGAGATCCAAAACTACTAATGGTGAGTAATGTGAAGATCTTATGCGCTAGGCTCTTGGCATACCATCTTAGCATTTTATCTTCACAGAAGCTCAGGTGTTTGGTGCCTTCCCTGCATATTATAGATAAGGCCATGAGCAGCAAAGCAGGTGGTCAGTGCTGCAATTCCCAAAAGGGAGTGAAGCCTGGTGCAGAGCCTGGCAGGGAGAAGGTTCCAGAAACCAGCTGACAGTTGGATGAATGGAGGGGCTAAGACTTGAGGCCAGGCCTAGCTAGCTGCAGAACTCATGCTCCTGATCACAACCCTGCAGTGTCAGGGCTAGGCTGGAGCCTGGAGCTAGAGTGGCATGGAATCACATCTACATCCATAGATACCAGCCTGCAGCTAGAGTGGCATGGAATCACACCCACATCCACAGATACTAGGAGAAGCTGGTTTCTTACCCTGCAACTTGGAAAGACAGTCTGACCTGGAGACACTTCTTTCTGGAGAGGAGGAGGCAGAGGGAAGCATTCTGGCCTGTGGGGAGTCTCAGATTAAAGAGTAAGTCAGGGAGGATGTCAGAGAATCAGGCTTAGAGAGTCTGAGGTCAGAAAGTGGAGTCCTAATTTCTTCAACCCACAGCTCCTGAAGTGGGGCATGCAGACATCCAGAAAGGTCCGGGTGACCACAGGAGCACTGCGACTAGTGGCTGCCTCTCTGGCAGCCTATTGTTACAAGGCCATGAAGACCCTAAACACTGGGGAAGGAGAAAAATCCGAAGAGCAGAAAATGTACATGGAGGAGGCAGAATAAATATACAGGACTCCTTTAAACTGAAGAAAATAAAGCAAAGATACATTTTACTCCAAGCAGGGTGTGGGCTTGGGAGAAAATCTAGAAAATACAGATGTTACATTTCCCTGCACACCTAACTCTAGTATGCTCCCATGTATCTGTGATGGCTTTTCAGTAGCTCAGTGCCCTTGGGTGTGTCACTAAGTGCCCTTGGGTATTTTCTCCAAGTAGAAGCTTGGAGAGGCTCAGCCATAAAACAGGGAAATGATACTGAGCTCTGGGAAAGTTTGAGATATGGTTCCCATGAAATGTAAATTAAATGGTGGCCAGGAAGGCACACCCCAGTTAGGAGGGTAAGGAAAGACCCCACGGAGAAGAGAGGACACCACTTTCCTTGTCAGGGGCACCTGACAAGGAAAGTGGGATTTTGAAAGAAAGCAGTGAGGGAAATAGGTTTGCAAGTGAAGAGGCCAGCAGGTGCATGGGGGCCCGACAGGCTGGGCAGCCATGGCCATCAGAACGCCTGTGTCTCAGGAGAGTCTCGGCATATTGAAGGCAAGAGGAAAGGCAGGCGCTTAGGAGACTGAGCCCTCTAATGGGAAACTTTCAGCTTCAGATCTGCCATTCACAGGAGTAGCCCCATATGCTTGAGAACTTTCTGGAATGTTTGCCTACAGAACAGCCTGCCCTCTAACCTTGCTGGGTTTGTGTGTGCGTGTTGTTGTTGTTGTTGATGTTTTGGCAGTGCTGGGGAAAAAAAACAAAAACAAAAACAACTCAGCTGCCTCTCTCAATTTTCTCTTTCCTGACAGCACATCAGGAGAGATTAAAGCTGCAAATTCAATCCCTGGTGCAGAAGCTATGGGTCCAGATGCTGCATCCCGGGCTGTAGAAAGCCTCCACCCAGAGGCAGCCAGGGACCTGGGAGCTGCAGGTGGCAGGGGCACCAGACAGTGACAGGGCAGACAGAACCCTTCCTTCAGGCACAGAGAATGGCTAGGGAAAAAAAAGAGGAAAATCAGGAAAAAGAATGAAGGGCTGGCGAAGAGGGCCAAGTATTTACATAAGAACACGGAGGACTGCTAAGAGCCAAACACAGGCGGCGCCCCTGTCATCTCTGGAGACTATGAAGGTGAAGTGGCAGGATCTCAGTGCCATTCCTGTCCATGATCAAACGGAATCTTTATCTTCATAGTACAGAAAAGAGTACAGAGCTGAATGATGGCAAAATGATGCTCAGCTGTGTGCGTGTGTTTTATAGCCACCCATTAATAATTCATGCAGCAGCTAAATGACGAGAGTTGGAGCCCCCGGCTCCGGCACCTGCGCCCTGTCACAACCCCTCTGGGGGACTGCCAGTCCCTCTCTCAGCCTGGAACCAGAGGCGCCTGCCTGCCACGTCATGCAGTGCCTGACATGCTCGTGACAAAGGCTGACATCCCCTTGACAAAGGCTGACATCCTGTCTCAGGTTTTTCAACCCACCCAAAATCAAAGGAGCTACAACGTGTCGATTGACCCTCCCTCCCACTGTGCTCTCAGGACCCTGCTCTCAGATGACTGGGTCAGCTGGGCGGGCCTCTGGAACACAGGCCTGAGTTCTGATTGGCCCTGCCCCGCCCACGGCAACCTATCAGCTGCGAGGCTTTACGTCTTCCCCTGGGACCAGCTTTTAGTGACATCCCAGGTGCTGCGTCAAGCCTCTGGGCAGGCTGCAAAGGGGGAATGATGAATGTACATTATTTCCTCCTGCTTGCCCCCCCAGCCCGACCCTTGACATTGTTCCAGCAAATCTCCGGGCAGAGTTTTCCATTCCTTGGGTGAAGAGAGGTAGGGGACATCTGTCCCTGCTCCATCCACTTCTTTCTCAAATTGGCACTGGCTTTCATAGGGGTGGCCATGCAGTCCCCATGGGGGACAGGACAGAGATCTGGACTCTGGGGAGGGGAAATGCCTCTCTTCCAGCCCACACCCACCCCAAAGTGGAACTCGGAATGTCAGTGCAGCCACCAGTAACATCAAGGCCACAGGCAGGGGTGGGAAACAGATTCATTCCTGCAGATGTGGTAAGAGACCAGGAAAGATGGCTGACATCATACAGCAGACCACAGAGCTTCGTACATTCATTTTGTAGTACCACTGCTCCTTCTCCATTTGCCTCCCTGTTCATTTGGTGTTCTTTTGTTTCATTCAACATGTATTTGTGGAATACCTACCTTATGATAAGCACTGTGCCCAATACTAGGGATACAGCAGTGAGCAAATAAACTCCTTGCCCACTTAGAAATTACATTCCAGTGGGTGGGGGCAATTATGCAATAGTGAGAGACAGAGAGAGAGAGCGCACAACAGAGCGAGACTCCATCTCAACAACAATAACAACAACAAAAAAAAGAAAAGAAAAAGAAAAGAAAGGCAACACCACTAGCCCACAAACCTCTGGGCTCAACTTCTTTCCTGACTTCAAGACAGGCTCCTCTGTGGTTCCTTCCTCATTTCCTCTTTCCTCCTTCCTGGGTTTTAAGTCTCAGAAAATGAACGATTTCATGAAAAAGAGCTGCATAGAAAAATCATATAGATAATGTAAACCCATTCTATAATATATGTTTGTAATTATATCAATAAATTGAAAATAAATCCACCAAAAATGTCAACAGTAGAATTTTCTAGAAGTATTGTTCTTTCCTGTATGTTGCAAATTACCTACAATTCATAGGAGCCATTATTGCCTGAGGTTTATAAACATGCACTCTGGATTGGACAGCCTGGAATCACTGCTGGCCCCATGATCCGCGCTGATCTGTGGCCACTCCTTGGCCTCTCTGGGCCTCTCTCTCCTGTTCTATGAGGTAAGGATTCTATGCATATGAAGTCAAACCTCCCTCCTAGGGCTGCGATCAGGACATGAGGAGGAAGCCCAGGTGAGCACGTCACGCTCCGGCACATACTAGAGCTGAATGAATGACAGCTCTCACAGTGAGCCAGTGTTGCTCTTAAAAATCACGGGGTATGGAGCATTTTTAGGGAATAATTTAAAAATAATTCAAAAGCCAGGGTTGAGAGGAGGAGAACTGAAACTTGTTCTAATCTTCAAAGCGTGTGATTTGGAGGCTTCTGCATTTGGAACATTTCAAAGCTTCCTGGAATCTATCTTCACTGGGTACCCAAGCACTGGGGAAAGATGATAAACAGGCCTGCGGGAAGAGAGGCAATTAGTAAGCCATGGCTGGGGGCTGCCCAGGAGCCTGCGGTGCTCTTGCTCCCATGTGTGTGCAGGCTTGTGTCTGTGGGAGTGTGTGGGCATGTGTGTGCTGTGTGACACGTGTTTTTTGAGTGTTTATTTGTATGTGTGATATACTGTGTAGTATATATGTGAGGTATATTATTGCAGTATGTGTGTATGTATGGGATGTGTTTTGTGTGTGGTGTTTGTGGGGACTGGAGTGTTTTGTGGTATGTGTGTAATGTGTGGGGGCTTTTGTATGTGTGGTATTTTGTGTGTTGTGTGTGCTGCTTCTGGTACAGGTCTATGTGTAGAGCTTGTTTTCTGTGTGGCGTTTGTGGTGTGTGTGATATGCAGGAAGGTGGGGGTGTTTTATGGTGAATCTGTGTGTGGTGTTTCTGGTGTGTTTGCATGTGCGGTGTGGGAGGGTGGGGTGTTCTGCGGGGTGTATGTGTATGGCGTGTGTAGCGTGTAGTGTTGTGAATGTGGGAGTTGTATGTGTGATGTACTGTGTGTGGTGTGTATGTGGTGTCTGTGGTTTGTATGTATGGAATGTGTTTCATGTGTGGTATATGGTATTTCTGACATGTGGTATGTGTAGTGTGTGCAGTGTGGTGTGGTGTGAGTGTGTTGTATATGTAATGTATTGTGTGTGGTGTGAGTGTGGAGTTATATATGTATTGTGTGTGGTGTGCGTGTGGAGGTGCATATGTAATGTACTGTGTGTGGTGTGAGTGTGGAGTTGTATATGTAATTTACTGTGTGTGGTGTGCGTGTGGTGTCTGTGGTATGTGTGAATGTATAGAATGTGTTTCATGTGTGGTGTGTGGTATTTCACGATGTGTGGTATTTGTGGTATGCGCAGTGTGTGTGGTGTGGTGTGTGTGGACTTGTATGTGTGGTGTGTGTGGTGTTTGTAGTATGTATTTATGGAATGTGTTTTTTGTGTGTGGTTTATGGTGTTTCTGATGTGTGGCATGTGTGGTGTGTGGAATGAGTTTTGTGTGTGTGCAGAATATGGTGTGTGATGTTTATGATGTGTGGTATGTGTGGTATGTGCAGTACGGTACATGTAGGGAGTTATATGTGTGACATATTGTGTGTGGTGTTTATAATATGTGTGTAGCATGGGATGTGTTTCATGTGTGTGGTATATGGTGTTTCTGACGTGTATGTGTGGTGTGTGCAGTGTGGTGTGTGTGTGTGTGGAGTTGTATGTGTGATACATTGTGTGTGGTGTCCATAGTACATGTGTATGTATGGAATGTGTTTTTGTGTGTGGGGTTTCTGACGTGTATGTGTGGTGTGTGCAGTGTGGTGTGTGTGTGTGTGGAGTTGTATGTGTGATACATTGTGTGCGGTGTCCATAGTACATGTGTATGTATGGAATGTTTTTTGTGTGTGGTATTTCTGACGTGTATGTGTGGTGTGTGGGATAAGGACATGGGTTTCCAGCACTGGCCCAGGCGGCAGTGGTGGCACACACATCTGGTTCCCCTCCTTCATTTGCCTGTGTGCTGTGCCATGTGTGGGCTGGGCGCTGGTGAGCCAGATGGATGGCAGGCACAGGGGTCAGACCAAAGCCACCTGATGACCCAGCCGCATCTGCAGTGGCTGCCCCAGGGACCCCTCGGGCTGCCTCTGAGGGACGATGGCCAACTAGACAGCCTGCACTGACTGTCCAAAGGCCGGGCTGAGCTGGGTGGGCCACGACTGCCTTGTCCACAGAGTGGATCCCCACAGCATCCACTTATCAGCCACTGATCATTGCTCAGCAGGTCTTTCCACCAAAGGCTCGTCTGCCCACCTCCACCCCCGGTGCTCATCTGAATCACCGGCTTCTGCAGACTGGCTGATTCTTCCCTCCTACACCAGAGAGGTCCAGGGGCCTGGCTTGGGCTCATTCTGGTCCCCGGTGCTCACACATGGGAAGTAGTGGGGAAGAGCATGGAACCTGGACCCAGCTGCCCGGCAACGTGTCAACACAGCTGTATGACGTGGCATGTGCATAGGTGACTTTCCTTCCCTGGGGACAGGTTTTATGAGGTCTAGACGAGGCCATGCATATCAAGTGCCTAGAAATGTGCCTGGCACATGGAGAACAGTCAACAGATGTTAGCCTAGGAGTCAACAACCAAAACACAAAGGCGTTGAGTAAAGGGATGCCAAGCACCCCTTCTTTCTGGCTCCCCAGATGGTCATTTGGGGCTCCCCAATCCGGCATGGCTTCTAAACCTCATACCTGAGCATGGATCACTCTTGTGGCAGCTCGTACCCAGCTGCAGGGGGACCCAGACAATCATGGAATGAGCGCTTCCCACCTTCCTCCAGGTGGACCACAGGACCAGGGTGGGACTGAAGCCAAGGCGGGAGGCAAGCACTTTGGGGTTCTGTGACAAGAGCTGGAGCCAAGGGCAGATGCAGAGTTCAAGACCAGACAAGGGATCCTGACAGTCTCCCAGCCCCAACCCAGCAGCCTGTGTCACTCACAGGGAATGGGAGGTCTGTGGGAAGGCAGCGTGCTGACAGTGGAAAGCTGTGTGGCCCCATGGATGGGAATGGAAGAGCAGCTAGCTCCTGTCCTGTTGGGCATGGCAGAGGGCATCACCACAGGAAGTCAGGGCAGGCAGGCAGAACCCAACAGACTCCCTGAGTTGAAGAGGCAGAGGTGAGAGTACAGGAGAGTTCACAGGACAGAGTACCACAGAAAAGGAGGCTGCAGGAGGCAGAAGCCCAGAGATCTGCAGAGTCCCTATGGGATGCCAAAGAATGGCTTCCAAAGATGGTTACATCCTCATCCTCAAAACCTGGGAACAGGTTACTTTCCATAGCAAAAGGGAATTAAAGTTGCAGAGGGAACTAAGGCTGCTCGTCATATGACCTTAAAATAGGGGGACGATCCTGGATTCTCTAACCCCAGTTGGGTCAGAGAGGTGAGAGGGAGGAGAGATTCGAAGTGTGAGAGGTGCTCAGCCACTATGGCTGGCTTGGGGATGGAGGAAGGGGCATAAGGAGGAATGCAGGCAGCCTTGGGAGGCCCCCCCAGCCAGGATGTGGGGATCTCACAGGTCACTGAATTCTGCCAAGAACCCCAGTAAGCAGGACATGAATTTCCACCTGAGCCTCTAGAAGGCACCATAACCTGCAGACATCTTGATCTCAGGCCAGTGGGACCTCATCAGACTTCTTGCATAGAGAACTGCAGGATAATAATTCTGTGTTGTATACATTACTAAGTGTGTGGTAGTTTGTGATGGCAGCAATAGAAAATTAATAAAACCCCCGGAGTACTCTCCTGCAGAGTACTAAAAAGCACATGGACACAACACCCTTGAGTACTCGCCCTGCACAGTATCGATGAGCACATGCACACAACGCCCTGGAGTACTCGGCCTGCAGCATATCGATGAGTATATGCACACAACGCCCTGAAGTACTCGCCCTGTAGAGTATCGATAAGCACATGCACACAATGCCCTGGAATGCTTCTCAGCCTGCAGAGTATCCATAAGCACATACACACAACACCCTGGAGTATTCACCCTGTGGAGTATCAATGAACACCTGCACACAACACCCTGGAGTACTTGACCTGCAGAATATCAATGAGGACATGCAGGTAACACCCTGGAGTACCTGCCCTGCAGAGTATCAATAAGGACATGTACACAACATTTTGGGGTACTTACCCTGTGGAGTACTGATCAGCACATGCACACAAGGCCCTGGAGTACTCACCCTGCAGAGTATGACACCCTGGAGTACTCGCCCTGTGGAGTACTGATCAGCACATGCACATGGGAGTACTCGGCCTGCAGTGTACCGACGGGCACGTGCGCATGGGAAAGAGAGGGAAAGAACCACCTGAAAGGATGAAAGGACACAGTGCCTGCTGACAGCATAGGACCCCACCTCATGCACTGACTCTGGGTGCAGAAGAAAGCAGAGACCAGTTTCCTGACCTGGCTTTGCTACTACCTCATCAGTGGCCCTGGGCAAGACACCACCCCTCAGTCTCCATTTCCTCATGTGGGAAGCATGGGCTTGGTCTGGGAGACTTCCAAAGCCCATTTCCCTCTGCAGGCCATCAACGTAGAGTAGCAGTCTATTCCCAGATTGGGTTTGATGCCACTGTTTCTTCAGTGGAGAACTGAACTCTGCATCCACAGAGCTGCCTGGATTCACTGCATCAGTGCTCAAAAATGGTCATTGGTCCTAAGGCTCTGCTGCTGAATGGACATGCCACAACACGGTGACTCAGTGCCTGGTGACCACTTCCCTTCACAGGCAAAACCCTGCCTTGAAGAGATACCTCAAGGAGTCTGTGGAAGAGCATGCAACAGTTTAAAAAGAATGTCCCCTGTAGCAAGCTCTCCATTCTCCAATATATATGGATGTTGAAAAGCAGGTTGCCAAGCAACACTGAGTGACAATGTTGATGTTTGAGAAAGATGCAAAGATTGTGTATTTATATTTAATATATGTATATATAAAACATGTAGGCATAAAAATGCATTGAAAAGAGGTCCATTTCCCAGAGAGTTGCCAAGCATTCCTTTCAAAACATAAGTCATCTCATGCCACTCCTCACTTCCAACCCTGCACAGGCTCCCAGCTCACTGGGAACCAAACACACAGCCTCTGATCCTCTCGACAGCTACTCT
This sequence comes from Macaca fascicularis, assembly GCF_037993035.2. Lineage (NCBI taxonomy): Eukaryota > Metazoa > Chordata > Mammalia > Primates > Cercopithecidae > Macaca > Macaca fascicularis. The sequence goes on from NC_088382.1 coordinate 144,098,538, forward strand.
CCACCTGACTGTGCTGCCCACTGTCCCTCCCTCCCTCTGTGTGTGCAGCCACCCGCCTCCCAGTGCCCCATGAGCAGGCTGTGCCTGTCCCTGCCTTGGCGCCTGTACCTGGTGGCCCCTGGCCAGGTGTCTGCCCACGCCCTCACTCCAGGCAGGCATGGCTGACCATTCTGTCTGAAGTAACACTTCTTCCCCAGCAGCTTCTCTCTCTTACCTCACTTTATTTTTCAATAGAGCACAAATCATCATTTAACTAATTTTAATCTCATCTGCATGCTTGCTTTTAGTTTTAGTCTATAAACCCTTTGAGTTTTATAAAATGTCATATCCCTAGGACACAGAGTAATGGCAGCACAGAGTAGGTCCTACATAAACATTTATTAAATGAATAAACAAATATAATATAGTAAACCACACCCGATGGATGCTTCATGGGGCTATTCTGGAAGGTGGTTAAGGGAAATCCTATCTTTATCTCTACAGTCTAAACTGTCTACGGTGAGAAGGTTATCATGGATTGCTTGTGAAATTAATACACATTTTAGAAAAAGACCACTATAATTCACTGTAACGAGTCCTGTTACAGTGGTGCTGCTTTGGGAACCCACGGGAGTCTGCACTGGGGTAACTGGGAACTGCAGGTGGGGCAGGGAGAGGAGCACAGAAAGACTGTTCCAGCCGGGCGCGGTGGCTCACACCTGTAATCCCAGCACTTTGGGAGGCCGAGGTGGGCAGATCACGAGGTCAGGAGATTGAGACCATCCTGGCTAACATGGCGAAACCCCATCACTACTAAAAGTACAAAAAATTAGCCAGGCGTGGTGGTGGGCGCCTGTAGTCCCAGCTACTCTGGAGGCTGAGGCAGGAGAATGGCGTAAACCCGGGAGACGGAGCTTGCAGTGAGCTGAGATCGCGCCGTTGTACTCCAGCCTGGGCAACAGAGTGAGACTCGTCTCAAAAAAAAAAAAAAAAAAAAAAAAAAAAAAAAAAAGGGTGTTCCAGGCAGGGCGACTAGCGTGAACGAAGGGCCAGGGGTGGAGTGAGCTTGCCCACCAACCCTCCCTAAGGGGATGGAGGCACTGCCCGGCCAACAGTCAGGCTGTGTAGAAACATCTGACTTGCCCCCTATGGCAATGCCACCCAAACCAGGCTGTGGGGGCACAGGGCGCAGGTGACAACATAGAAGCACAGAAACCCATGCACTGCTTCCCTGCTTCCTTCACTGAGAATGTCTCAATACAAAACAAACCCACAGAAATTCTCTCATGGGAATGCAGTGCTCTGAGTGATAAGCATGATTTTCATTCTGGCCTGGAGCAGCTCTTCCTCCCACCACAGACGGGAGCAAATGGTCTGTGACCTGGGACTAGTCCTCAGGCTCCCCTGAGCAGCCTCGGAGAGTCCACCTTCAGTCATGGGCTAAGGAGAGCGGTGTTTGGGTGTGGTGTGTGGGTGGTGTTTGTTTGGGGGCTGGTGGGAAGGAAGGGGCAGAGACTCACGCTGTGCTGTGTTCAGAGCTACGCAGCTGGGATATACGGAGCCCCACAGTCACTCTGGATTTCTGAAGGTGCTTCCCCACGCCCTCCCTTCTCCCCTTTCTCTGCCTGCCTTCCTAGTCTGACTTATTTCTTGCCTCTTCAGGCCTGTGTTGATTCCTTCCTTCTCACTGTTTCCTCTGGGTCATGCTCTCACTGGCCTCCAGGTCTCTGTGCCTGCCATACCCTTCATCTGCTCGATCCTGGACAACTTGGAGGACTCGGTTTGGGAAGGCCCAGTACCTCAAGGAAGCCTCGCCTGACTCTCCTCAGGGCTGCCACAGCCCTTGGAGAAACCTTTAGGCATTCCTCAGTTTCGTCATTTCCCAGTGGTCTGGGAGCCTTGGATGGAGGCCTTGGATGGAGTTATGTTCAGCTCTAGGTGCCCAGGTCTCTAGACAGAATTTCTCAGTAAATACTGCGTACATTTAAAAAATTAGATGGAATGTGCTAGAGTCAGTGAGGAAAACAGTAAGTAGAATGAATATTCCATCTACCGCCTGGGGAGGCGGACAGTGCGTCTCACCTGCAGGAGGCAACCCCTGCACAGCCAGGGCAGGGCAAAGGCAAGGCGCTCTGTGTTGAGGTTGGGATGCCACAGGTAGGGACAGGTCGAAATTCACATCCCACCCTGACGGGAGCTGGGGGTTGAGTGGACTTATTGGGGTGTGAGGTGTGGGATCTGTGGAGCTCAGAAATACCACCATAGAGTCTGAATTTTAGGATATTCCCTAGCCTCCCCGGGAAGGCAGCTGAACCAAACAGAGTCCCCACCCATGGCTGGGGCGGGAAGCATTAATTGCTTTTGCAAGCTTGAGAAAAATCATACAACTTAATTAAGCTTGGCCCATCCTGGGAACATCCATCAGCTGTGGGCGCAGCAGGAACAGGAGGGTGGCTTGAAGTGGGGGAGAGAAAGGAGACCCAGTGGGGAGTGGTTGCCGCAAGGAGACAAGACTCTCCCAACCCCCCCATCAAAGGGTTTGCTGAATGTCCCTGGGGGTCAGACCCCCGGTATCCACCATCAGGGAGAGCAGGGAACAGCGCAGCCTCTTAATTAATCCACAGAGAGAGCTGCGGCCTCGGCCTCACCCTGCGTTTCAATCATTCAATCCTTCTAATTTCCCAGCAATTTAATTAAAGGATCTTCCCCTTTACAATAATGTCTCATTTCCTCAGAGCAGCTTTAAAAGAATTAGAAGCCGCTAAAGCTGATTGGATTGTAGCTGTTTCCCTGAGACTTTGGTCTGGAATCTCAGGGCGCAAAGGTGCTAAAAGGATGTGGCCACACCCCAAAGCCCCTTCCACAAAGTAGAAGTTGAGGCCCAGAGGCCCAGAGTGAAGAGGGGCGCCTCCAGGGTCACATGCAGAACCAGGGGCAGCATAAGATCTTGGCTAAGTCCATCCCCTCCCATCTCCCATTCATCATAGCAGAAAGGTCTCTACTCTTCAACCAGGGACCTCGGTTTATTCTTCTTTAAAATGGCATGCCCTTTGTAAAAATTAAATTTGATTATGAGTGTAAAAGCGCTTGGTGGGTGGAAATCAAAATAAAACACAAATACCCTGGAAACTTCTGTGAGTCTGGCCCTGTAGACCAGAGCACCTATGATAGGGGTCAGTAAACTATGGTCTGTGGGCCAAATCTGGCTCATCACCTATTTTTATAAATAAAGCTTTATGAAAACACAACCATACTTATTCATTTGCATACTATCTATGGCTACTCTCATGTTACAATGGCGCTGTTGAATAGTTACAGTGGAGACCATGTGGCCAACAAAACAAAGTATCTACCTGGCTCTACCAAAAACATTTGCCAAACCCTACATGGTTGCAGAAGGCCATGACTCTATCAAGAATCCTCCAAGGACCGAAAAACCAAAACACTGTCTTTGAGCAAACAGTAGTATCAGCTACCAAATACTGAGTATGTGCTGTGTGCTAAGAATCCTAGATGACAAGGTGTAGAATACTGCATCAACCCTACCGATGGTGCAAACATCCCCATTTATAAACGAGCTAACTGAAGCTCAATGAGACTGAGCACACTGCCTGAGGCTGTGGAGCCAGCGAGCTGTGGAATGGAGCTTCATTCCATATCCATCACCCCAATCCCAGATTCCTCCATACTGAGCTGACATTCCTTCTCCAGGGCTAACACCACCCCAGAATGCATGAGAGCTGGGTGGGACCTCACAGATCCTCCAACTCCAAACCCCTAACTGTATGCCAGGGAAACTGAGGCCCAAACAATGCAAGGCCACTCAGAGAGTCCACGGCAGAGATGGGGAAAGAGACCACAGCTCCTGGCTCCCTAGAAAATGCCGTCACACTCAGGTGAGCACCTGCTCTGGGTCAGGTGAGGTGCTAGGCAGGTAATAGACCTTATACAACATCTGTAAGCATGTTACTACCCCCCTTTTTCAGATGAAGACACTGAGGCTCTGAAATCAAGGGATATGTGTCCCAGGGCACACAGCTAGTAGAGCTAAGGAATGGATGTAGGTTCCTCTGAGTTCAAAACTTGTTCTCTTCTCACCGCCCAGGCTGTAAAGTGGGGCCATCACAGAAGCAGAGAAGGGCCACACTCCTCTGCTCTTCAGGGCAGTCCATGAGTCCCCCACATCCACCTTCTGCTGGCAGCCAGCTGGGGTCGGTCAGCGTGGGTAGGGGAGCCCCGCGGCTGAGGCTGGCGTAATCAGCACTCAGGGAACACTCACTGTCATGGTCACCCTTCACTGAAAGGAAACTGCAGTGCCAGCAGCTCAAGTGACTTGCCCAAAGCTGCACAACTAATTTAAATTAGATCAAAAATCCTTCACTTGGGGCCCAAGAACGCCCTACAACTGTGCTCAAGTTTTGTGTGTGTACACATTTTTCTGGGGAGTAGGTTAATGGCTTTCATCAGAGCCCGCAAAGAGGTAAGTGGCCCTACAAAGTGAAGAGCTGCTGTTCAGATCCAGGGTTCTTGGCAGACGTACCCAGCACATTAGCTTCCAACGTCTGTGGGACGCTCTTTCTCCCTGCTCCCCTTAGCCCAGAACATTCTCCCAACCACAACCTCCTCCAGTCCTCCCTCTCTGTCATCTAGGACTTGGAGGAATGTCTGTGACTGGTACAAGCTTTATCTTTTGAGTCTCTGGAATCCAGGCATCATGAGGGCAGAATAAACACTGTTAATGGACCTGACCTGAACACGAAAGGCGGAGTGTGTACCTTGGTCCTCTTTGTCTTTCTGTCTGGCCTGCAGCGAGTGGGATCACCCTCCGCACACTTAAGGTGCCTGACAGTTCCTAGGGCTTCGGTCAAAAAAAATCTCCCAGTTACACTGCACTCAACCTGTAGATTTTGGCTATGTGAAAATACCTCCAGGAGACATGTTACATTCTAGAGATGCAGCAAACATTGTGTTACCTAGGGAGCCGAGCAGTGTGGACTGGGGATGCCGCATGAGGGGAGCAGGTGCTCCAGCCCTCCATGTGATCAGCCCCTGTTTGAGAAATGGCTCTGTTACCAGGAGTGGGATGCTGGTGGCTGCTCCAGGTCAGGCGTGCATCCTCTACCAGTGTGATTATGTGTGTGTCTCATACAGTCTTCCCCTCTACTGGTAGCTCAGTATCAACCTCCCACTTTAGAGACTTATAGAGGAAGGCCAGGGACAGATAAGGGGAAGAACAGAGGGAACAAATAGCTTTAGGTTTCTAGATACTCCAAGAAAATCTTTGCTTACCACAAATAAACAAGGCACTTTGGGACAGGTTTTAAAGTTCTGGTGGGCCAAGTGGACTTCTGGCCCGACAGGGTCCAAGGCTTAGGGTCCCTTCCCTCTGCAGGCTGCCAGAGCTCCCAGCACTGCAGACACGTGGTGCCTGAATCACACTGAAGGGAGGACTGAGTGGGCTCAGGATGTGAAAGTGACTGCTACTGCTTCTCACGGATGGCTGCACCTGCTCCAAGTGACCCCGCCCCCAGTGGGAGGGGCTTGTCCTTGCAGTGGGGGTGGATTTGCAATGACCCCTTCCCAGGTGTCTCTCCGAAAGGTCTGGGCAGTGAGTCAGTAACAGCCAGGAAGGAGGGTGCTCTCAGAGGGTGGAGCACCAGGAACAAGCCTTCCCGGGACTGCGGCAGGAATCTCAGACCCTTGAAGACACATGCCTCACTAATGGGGCCAAGCAGGAGTGTCTCAGAGAGTCACTTGCCCTGTGCCATCAGGGGAACCCCTTGCCCTCTTGGAGCCTCAGTTTGCTCACCTGTGAAACGAAGCAGCATGACTGTCTCCCTCAGTCCCGCCGGCCCTGGCCTTCTGGCCTTGCTTCGCAGTCTCTGCTCTGCATTCACGTTGCTCTCTGACCGTCGTTCCTCATCACTGCAATGCAGAAGCCCCTTCCACGCCCCCCCAGCCTCTGGGGCTCCTGCCAGAGAACTCGGCCTCCAGGTTGTTCTGCCACTCATGCATCCAACATGATTGCTATAGAATACAAATGATGGCAATACTCACAAGGACTGTAAGAATTAACCCTCCTTGGATGCCTGCACAGGCCAGAAAACTGGCATGCAACATCTTATCAAAGCCTCACAGCAATTTGATGAGGAAAGTGCTACTGTGACCCCCATTTTAGAAATGGAAAAACTGAGGCTCAGAGAGAACATGCGATGTTCCCAGCTCTTAAGGGGTGAACTGATGACTCCAACCTGGGATTCGGACCTCAGACACGGCCACGATTCAGTCGCTCACAACATATCCACACTTTTTTTTTTCTTTTTTTTTTTTTTTTGAGACAGAGTCTCGCTCTGTCACCCAGGCTGTAGTGGTGTGATCTCAGCTCACTGCAAGCTCCGCCTCCCGGGATTCTCCTGCTTCAGCCTCCTGAGTAGCTGGGATTACAGGTGTGCCACCAGCACCCCTGGCTAATTTTTGCATTTTTAGTAGCGACAAGGCTTCACCATGTTGGTCAGGCTGGTCTCGAACTCCTGCCCTTGTGATCTGCCCGCCTTGGCCTCCCAAAGTGCTGGGATTATCCACACTTCTTCTTTACAGAGTGCCAGCTGATAGGCTTCTAGATACGCCTGGCCTGGGTGGACTCTATTAATTATTACAGTCAATAATGCTATGATGTACACAGGACAGAAGCTGGGTGGGCACCCTTCCCCCAGGCCCTGCAGAATCTGTCTCTTGAGGCCAACTGCCCTCGAGGCACCTGCATGTGACCTAAGTGTTCACTGCAGGCAGTTCTGTCACTTGCACCTCCTTTATCAGTTTCACCTGGCCCATGACAATCCCCTGGGGTCAGGGCTGCTGTCTGGGGCATCTCTCTATGACCCATAGGTGTGATTCTGGATGCTCAGGAAAGAGGTGCAGAATGGAGGAGGTGAGGCAGCTGGGGCCCCTCTCCAGTCTGGTTCCCCCGTGGCCTCTGGCCTGACACAGCCTCCTTCTGTCTACACAGACCTTTCTTCTCCCTTTTGTCTGCTTTGTGATAGTTAATAAACCAAACCATCACTGCCTTCTTAGCCTGCAGGAAGTGTAACAACTGTTATCTACCACAAACCACCGAAGCCTTAAATTGCAGCAGGAATGGTGACAGTGATAGATTAGAATTTTTAAAATCAAACCCAAACATGTCCCCGTCATGGCTAAGAGAAGGGCTGAGCTGCCTTGAAAATAATGTACTTGGAATATTTTGTGATGCATGGTAAATTAAGTCTCCCCCCCAGCACTTTTCCCCTTTCCTCCAACAGAGTATTAGTCTAGTTAATTGATTGCCAAAGATTTCCCACTATGACCTAAAACTATTCCCACTGTGGGGAGACTGATGGAATCCTGGATTTCATCCAAGGGCAGGATGGACAGTTCATTTTGAACTTTAAAAGGGGTGGAGTGGGGAGATGGATTTGGAATCAAATGGTCTTTTTTTCTCCAGCCTTGAAAGATGGAACTGAAGAACAAGGGGAAAATCATCAGTGACAAGAGTTAATGAATTTTAAATACTTATTACAAGAAAAATTAATTTGTCAAATTAGCCCCATAGATACAGGTTATACAATGAGTCACTGTCTCCTTAAAGATGCGAAACTCAGAGCAACTAACGCATCTCAAACTTGCTGTTGCACAGCCAGGCTGCAAGGTCATGTTCATGTTTGAGCGCTATTAAGTGGAGCCTCTCCTCCATCCCAGAGACTGTGCTGCGCACATCACAAACATCTTCCCAGTAATTCTAACACTACGGTTATTTGATAAACTTCTACATCTATGCACTGGGTGAGAACACCCACCCTTCCCAATGCTGTCCTGAGAAGCAAATACCCAATGAACAGAAAGTCCTTTGCAAGTCCCTGATGTACAAGGAGCATCCGTGCCTTGCAGCAATTGTTATCTTATCACCCCCACTGCTAATGGGGGAGAGGTGGTGCAGCCTGCCCAAACTGACACACCTGCTGAGAGTGAGGTTGGGCCAGGTCTGTCTTGCCTGGGCTTCAGCTCTTTCATTCAAAAACTGCCCTTCTCCCCTTCCCTCAGTAGATGTGAGCCTGTAGCCCTGTCCACATGACAGAGGCAAAGCCCATCCACGTGCGAGGTGGGTGTCATCTGTGAAGGTGCGTCTGTGGGAAGTGCCAGGGCTCTTCCAGGGCGAGGCCAGCTGAATGCTGCCTTGGCCTCCTCCCCAGCCGAAGCATTACAGAGCACTCTGGGCTGGTCCCCATCTCGTGCCTCCACCCTGTCTCTGACCTTGGGCCAGCCCTCAGTCTCGTCCTTGCAATGACTTCTGCTCACACTTGGCCACATGGCCCTGGGCTTCAGCTCCCTGTAGTCAATCTGGCACTTCGCCTCTGTCCTCCATGTCCTGGTCCTGCACTGCCTTCCTGGTGTCAGGGCTGACAGACAAACAGGACAGCGCAGGGAGGGTAAAAAGTACCTGGGGGAACAAGAACTTCATACCTGCGTTCAAGTCCCACACGCATCCCTTTCTAGCCTCCAGTGCCCCCCAAAACAGGTTACTTACTGAGCCACTGTCTTCTCAGCTGTAAAAGCAAGAGAAGAGTTGGCAGAAGGCACGTTGGTTATGAGTGCAGATACTGCTTGAGCTCAATTCCTGGTTCTGCCACTTCCTGTGTGACCTCGAGCAAGTTACTAAACCTCCCTGTGCTAACAGTTCCCATCAATAAAATTCTAACAATAGCACCAAACTCCCTGGGTCGCTGTGATGTGAACACCCATAATCCCAACACAGAAGTGCCAGTGCTGTCTTAGGAAGACACAGGTGGACAGAAGTCCAAATAGGAAGATGCCCGTGAAAGGGCCTCGTATGGTATCTGGCACACAGTAGGTACTTAACACATATTCTAAAACAGAGAGGTAGACAATTCAGCCTTTTAGCACAAGCTTTCACCTTGCCTGACACAAAAAAATACCTGGGGTCAAAAAGCACCCGAGAACAACAGCCAAGGGGGTCGGGAGCAGTGAGAAGCTCCATCTCACAGTCACATGCATGGACCACTGGCTTTGAAAGCTTCCCCTCTGAGCCCAGCATCAGCTCCCCAGGAAAGAACCGCGGAGAACCAGGCCTGCTGCCTGCCCCACCCACACACCCACCAGGCCTGGTCAGCCAGGACCACTGGCAATGTCTCACCTCAGCTTTCTGCATTTCCTCGTAATCCAAGGAGACGGGAAGGGAAGGTAAGTACACAGGGTCTGCGTGTCCAGGCAGGGCAGGCTCCGCACTCAGGCTGCTCCGAGCACGGAGCACACCCTGGGAGTCCTCCCAGGTCACCTTCATGGCCCCCCTCTCCCGCTACCTTATGCCCTTGAGGGAGGAGTCTGAGGGATACTCAGGTGTAAGACCCCCATGCCAGGGATACAAGCAATCTGTGATATTTCCAGAGTGTGGGCCAGGACACTTCTAACAGCTTCAGAGGCTTCACTCATTTAATCCTCTTAATCATCAGGAGTCAGCAATTATCCTCAGACCCATTTCAGAGATGGGTAAACTAAGGCTGAGAGGTCTGGTGGCATGGCAAGGTCACGTGGATAAGTGACAGAGCAGGGTTGGAGCCCAGGTCCTCTGCCTGCGAGCTGGGCACTCACCCATCTCACCACAGACCACGCCGATGCATGGGCAAGATGTCCCATTCTGGAGAACCACCCTGACCTCCTCGCCCTTCCCCTCCTCTATCCAATGCCACTGCCTGCCCCACAGCGTACAGGGTAAAATCCACATCCACCATTTCGCATCCCTGCTCTTCTAGGATCTGGCTTCTGCTGATCTTTCTGCCCTTCCCTTTAGAGTTGCCCCCAGACAAACACAAATGCTCATGGCTTAAGTTCATCTCGGACACTGCCCGCCCCAGGGGGCGCTGTGACTCTTCTTTGGAATTCCTTTCTCGCTCCCTCCCACCCCAATCTCTGGAGGTACAAAGCCCATCTAGGTTCCCAGGCCCTATCACAGGTCACCTCCGCCGTGAAGCTTTCCCTAACTCATCCCAAGCCAGCAGCGTTCTCCCTCTTCCTTGCTTAAGGCAAGGAGTCACTGTCCTACTTGAATCAGAGCAGCAGCTTTTAAGCTTCCCCCAGGAGGTGCCCTCAGGCCCTGCTGGGGTGAGGTGAGAGGGCTGGTAACAGGGAGAGCCAAATAAACTCTGCCCTCTTCAACAGGGCGGCTACTCTTTTATTTGCTTCTGAACTTGCATCGGATTTCATTGCAAGAAAGGGTTCTCGGAGGAAGCAAACCTTGACGTCAGGGTGTGAGAAATGTCAAGACACCCCAGGGCTGGGCTGGGTATAGCAGGACTCAAGTCAATGCCCCCACAATGCTGGGCACAGAGCAGGAGTTCCAAACGTATGGCATCTATGTTGAGCACCCAGACTAGAAACCTTGGTCACACAGTCCTGTGTTATGACGCCTTTGATGGTCAGTGCATTGCTCCTCCCAAATACACAGTGGAGAAGAGGGCACTGCCACTTCTTGGCTGGCAGCAAATCAAATGCTGCTTGCCAGGAAATGGAAGGTGAGATCATTAACCTCAAAAAGTTTCCAAAGCAAACCTCGACGCAGAGGAAAGAGCCTCATCGTCTGCATTTTAAGGGCCTGGGTTTGGATGGGGTCCTTCTGGGTCGGCCCCAAATTCAAAATTTCAACTTGGGAAGGGGAAATGTAAGCCATTCCGCCTGAGGAACCAAAGCATTAGACAGGAACTGTTTTTATTCCATCCACCTCACCTCCTTAGAATGAGAGGTGAACAGTGAAATAGTGCATTTATCTTAAAAGCGAAATAATTCCAGGATGGTAGGGCGAGACCCTGTGATGGGGTGAATTTACCTCACTTGATAACAAGGGCACTCGATACTCAGGGAAGTGGGACTTTGTCGACAAAGCCAGGACAATCCCACTACGTCCACCCCACTCAGCAGTGATTAAAAACCCGTAAGGTCACTTTCTACGCGATGGCTGTCTCCCTCTCACCAGGCTGCAGAGCGGCTGCAGATAAACATTTGGCACCTAGATGGGGGTCAAGGAGCTGGGGCTGTGATTCAGGGAAGATGCTGAGGGGCACTGGGAGCCTCTGTTTGAATCCTGAGCAAGGGGTGAAGGCGTGGGGGCATGTGTAGGGGAGCTGATGCCGAAGTCTTTCAGGAAGCAGATGGTAAGGGTCAGGGGGTGTGTGTCTATGCTGGGGACAGGGTTCTGTGGTGTTGCTGGTGATGCTGACTGCCTTGCCCACCCCAAGTTGGACTAGGAGAGTCCCATCAGGCTGCCGGGCAGGGAGGGCAAAGGAGAGCACCATTCTGTGGGTCGGGCAGGAAGGGCGGCCTCCCCACCCTGGGTGCCTGCAGAGCCTGGCAGCCCCACCCTGTGGCCATCCGATGCCACATGTCCTCTAGAGTTCCTGGGCCGGCTGCTCCACAGCCTGCTCCTCCACAGGCTGCATGGCCTCCTGCACGTAGACGATGAACTCCGAGGCCTCCCCGCCCTGCGTGTAGACAGTCACCGTCTCAATGCCCTCCACGTCGTCGGAGGACACCACCAGGTGGTGCTGCTCGGCAAGCTCCACGGATGCTTGCTGGACCGTCTCCTGGATCATGACCGTGTGGTTGGAGCTGGGCTCCTCCTCGGTGACCTGTGGGAGAAGGGCAAGAGAAAGGTCACACAGCGCCTACTTCCCGGTCCAGCGTAACAACAAAGTCACAACTACAGCTTAGGAGCAACCAGTGCACTGTGGGAGCACGTCCATTCTCCACCGATCCTCTCTACAAGGCTGTGCGTGCTCTCATGCCCATTTTACAGACGATCAGAATGAGGTTCAGCAGTGTAGGGCAACATGGTCAGGTCCCCAGCTGTGGCAAATGGTGGAACCCAAGTTCAAATCCAGAGTCCAAGGTTGTTTCCTGATGCCAAGCTGCTTCCCGGGGCTTCCAGGAGGTGTGGGGCTACCTAGAGAATGAGGGCTGGAAGGCCTTGTGGGGGTTATTTACTGCAAGTGTCAGGGGTAGCGGTTGGGGGGTGCTCCTAGAAATTTATAACCGGTCCATCTGGCAGTGATAAAGGCATGAGGTCCATCCTGGGCCATGTTTCCACACTCAGGGAGCTTGCCTCTGTGTGAAGATCTGTTTCACACTAGGAAGCAGCAAAGGCCCGGCAGGCCTGATTTTCCCCAGGTGTCCTTCATCCAGCAACACTAATGCCTTAACTATTTGGGGGAAGGTCTGCTGGCAGAAACTCACTGCCACAGGGCTGGACAGGAGTCTTCTGGGTATCAGTCAGGGGACGGGACCTCATGGATTCTACGGCCAGGCCTTTCTCTGAAGCTCCAAGCTGCCAGATTCCAGGCAAGATCCAAATGCCAGCTGGTGCTAATACCCCACATCCCTCATGCTGCCAGCTCTGGGCTGTTTTTAAATAACAACTGTCTTTGACCTTGAGATGAGAAACAAAAGACACAGAATTGAGATCTTAGAGCTGCAAAAATGAGTGAAGGATTAGAAAACAGACACAAGAGGAAAGCAAAGGGGCCTGGAGTTACTTAGCTGGAGGATAAGAGAGCCTTCGGACTTACAGAGGGGTGTCAGGGACACCCGTTCATTTCCAGGTGAGTCTGAATGCCAAGGCGGAGAGAGCACGTGCTCTGTGCTGCGCTGACGGGGCTTCGCACATCAGTTCCACCATTTTTAAGCTATGAGGCCTGGGCAAGACACTTTTGCCCACAACCTTCAGTCTACTCATCTGTAAAACAGGGACTAAAATGTGTTCTCCAGAGGATTCCTGGGAGAATGGAAGGAGATTCTGTATGCAAAGTGGGTGCTCAATAACAGCACCGACCTTTCAATTCCTTCATTCATTCACTCATTCAACCACTTTTTTTTTTTTTTTTTTTTTTTTAGAGACAAGGTCTGACTCTGTTGCCCAGGCTGGAGTACAGTGGTGCGATCTCAGCTCACTGCATCCTCCGCCTCCTGGGCTCAAGCCATCCTCCTGCCTCAGCCTCCCAAGTAGCTAGTACTATAGGCATATGCCATCACACCTAATAAATTTTTGTATTTTTGATAGAAAAAGGGTTTCTCCATATTGCGCAGGCTGGTCTTGAACTCCTGAGCTCAAGTGATCCACCCGCCTTGGCCTCCTAAAGTGCTGGGATTACAGGCATGAGCCACTGCGCCCGGCCTCGACCACACTTTCTTAAATACCTGCTGCTGCCTGGAAGAGCAGTATTCTAGCATGTCAATCACTCATTCTTTCACCTACAGAACCTCTGTCATCTTACCAGCTACCAGTAGACTGCAAGCTCCACAAGGGCAGGACCATGTCTGCCTGGTCACAACTGTTTCCGCAGAGCCAAGCTGATTGCCTGGCGCACAGCATATGCTCAGTATTCACTGACTGATGATCCACTAGGTGTCAGATGCCACGCTGGGCACTAGAAAACCACAGTCCTCTGAGGAAGCCGAGTCTCACGGTGCAGGCACAGGGCACAGTGAATGACTGTGCTGTAGAGTAGCTGGGCTCCTGCAGGGCAGCCTGTGCCAGTGTTGGGGTCCCAGGGGAGGCATAGGGATGGGCTCCAGGCAGATCGGGGAGCAATGACTCCCAGGAGGTGTAGGGAGCAGCAAGTGTGCTCGGGCAGCCTCCATGAGGTCCCACTCACGACGCGTCCGGGCCCTTTCCTGGCCTGCAATTGGCATTGGGTGGCCTCCCGCTCCCCGCCTCTTCTGACTCTGTGCTCTCTCTGGGGAGGGCCCAACTGGCTTGGAGGGTCTCATCCTAACCCTGTGATTATTCCTGTCTCCGCGAGTGAGAAGGGCTGTGTCAACAGGTGGGTCATGTTTAATTCAGAGAGAAAAATGGAAAAGGTTCCTCCAGGCTGGGCTCCGGAGGTTCCAATATGATGGATTGGAAGGAACTTTTGATTTGGACGGATAGAATTCACCCGGAGCTGGAGAGCTATTCTGAGTGGAAACTATCAATACATTTAGACCGATTTGTGTTTTTAGAGTGAACTGAGATCTGTTTTTTCATCTTTTCCCATTTGTTTCCATTTCATTTAACTGGGAAAATATACCATGAACCAGGATTTTAGAAGTAAATATTAATTTATTTCACTTTGCAAGAGAGAACCTGACACAGAAGACTGGGAAAGGGGAGGCAACATGCAGCTAATCTTTTCTCCTCTTACCTGTCAGTAAATGCCACACAAAGGAAAGGGTGAGGGGATGGGAATGGTTTACACCCAGGGCCCCAGGGCCTCACACGTGCAAGCAAGCCCTCCACACTCCGGGAACAGACCACATACAACACAGGGAGACAAACCATCCATGAGCTTTAACACAGGCTCTGGGCCGTGGCACCATTCTGTGGACAGAGTGACTGCCACCGAAGCTAACCCTAAAGGGGACAGTGACTCCTTCACTGACGGAAATTTTCCACTGGCTAACAACTCTCACCCTTTAAAAACACTAACACCACAACGCCCAAGTATGGACAGTGGCTGAAGTCACTGCCAAGGACAAGGAGAACCATGCCAGGGCCAGGCCTTTTAGGAGGACAGGCTGCAGCCTCCTGTCCCCTGGCAGCACAGGGGACACACTCCAAGTTCTTAGGACCAACCGGAAGGAAACAGGAGGTCCCTCGCTGGCCTGGAAATGGCTACTGCCCATAGACACCGCAGGAGGCCAGCGTGCCTGACCTGAAGGTAAACGATGTGTTAATAACTCTGCAGCAGCAGCACCTGGGACCACTTCTTGGAAGGTGGCATCGGCCACAGAGGGTCTGTGGTGGGAAAGGACATCACAGGCAAGAGAAGAGAGTGAGCAAAGAAAAGGTGTGTTCCTGACAGCCCTGCCAAGGCCACCAACCACCTCCCAGTCACCAAACCCACTGGGCAGAGTCCCGTTTTCACCCTTCCAGAGCCCTCTCTACCATCCAGCATGAGATGCTCTCTTCGCTGCTTTCACCACTCTCCTCCCCAGCACTGGGCTCTGCTCCGCGCCCTCTCCCAGACTGCAGGGTCACTCACTGCCCTTCTCCTTCTGCCCATCACAAAGCCTGGAGGATTCCTGGGTCTCCCACCTTGACTTCTTCTCTGACCCCCCAGGCACTTTCACTCCCGGCTGAGCCAGACTCCAGCCATCACTCCTGAGCTCCAGATCATACCTCTGTCTGCAAGTGGGAGGCATTCAGGGATGTCTGTCAAACAATGCAAGAACAGGGCTGCGCAAAAGACACAGGAGAGAAGGCATTTGGGGGAGAAGCAGCAGGTGAGGCCTGAAACGAAGTTCACAGGTGGATCTTGAAAAGCCTTGGTCATGAGCTGAGAGATTGAGCCTTTATTTTACAAAGGAATGCACTAAAGGTTTTCAAAGGGCCCTGCGTCATCCAATCTGTGACATTTATGAATCAAAACTTGCCTAATGTGAGAAGACTTTCTGAGAAGTATGCCTCTCTCATTATCCCTCTAAATATTTACATTTATTTGCCCATAGTATCTTTTCTAAGTATTAAATCTATTTAAAGATAACCTTTCTCCATTTATTTTGTTTTGGTTTTTCAATTTTCAGCCTCCAGGGTTTGTCCAACAGAATCCCCTCGAAATTCACCCACTGCTAATTATCAGAGTACAAAAAAGTTTCCCAACATCATCCTTTGGGCTTAATTCACCAGAAAAAGCGACGGAGGCAATGGTAATGCGTATTTCACAAGTCCTGCAAAGAGCAGGCTTCCCGGTGTGCACATATGTGACAGGGAGGCACGCTGTTGCCCTATCGTGTTACTGAACGTCCAAGACACGGAGGGTTCCTGAAGGTTCCCTGCAGCCTGCTGGTGGGCCTCCTTTACACTCTCCCCAGTGTTCACGAGTGGCTCTGCTGGCCCTGCAGACGCTGCCCACACAGATGTCCATGTCACAAAAAGCTAACGTGTAGAGAGGATGAAGGAGGGAGAGGATGAAGGAGGGAGAGGATGAAGGAGGGAGAGGATGAAGGAGCTGCTTTACAGAAGGGGTTCATAAGGCTTTCTGCAGAGTGCACCCCTTTGTGCATTTCGTGGTACACGATCACATTCTGTTTGCTTTCAGGCAGTGTTTACAAATCACGCGCCTCCTTCCTGGCTCCCATGGCACCCAATATCCACCCAGCCACGTGCAGTTTACTGAACATTCTCCCACGCCTTGTCCCGATTCTTCACACACAATGTCTTGTGCCTTGGGCATTTGTGTTCCCACTTTATAAATGGGGGCGCTGAAGCTCCTCCTGGCCTGGTGACTTCTGTAAGGTCAAACAGCCAGAAAGAGTAGCAAAAGCTGGAACTCAGTCTGGGTGGTTCAGAGACCTCCTTCAGCTGGTGTAGTGTGACAGCGACTATTAGGATCCCATGTTATGAGTTGATATGATTATCACTCTTTACTCCTCCTGATTAGTCTCAGGCTGGCTGTAGAACTCTCAACAACTCTCTTTGTTCAAAATAATCACTCTAGTAGCTTAATCTATTAGCACAGGCTTAAAATTGTTCTTTGCCACAG
This sequence comes from Macaca fascicularis, assembly GCF_037993035.2. NCBI lineage: Eukaryota > Metazoa > Chordata > Mammalia > Primates > Cercopithecidae > Macaca > Macaca fascicularis. The sequence continues at coordinate 144,115,079 of NC_088382.1, forward strand.
AAATAATACGGCGTTCACAGGGTCATTATCCTGAGATGAGTACTCCATTTCCCCCAAATGCTGTATCTAACACATCTATCAGATAAATTAGCAGCAGCATAGATAGCTTGATAGAAACCCTTAACCCCTGGGATGTGCAGATGATTCACTGAATCGGGCACTGTGTTCTGCTGTTCTGCTGTCTCCAGCGTTCTGGAGTCTGGACAAGATCACTGTCAGGACCGGCACTTTGCTGGGCTCTCTTCATGCTGAAGGGCAGCTTCCCCTTGAGACCCCACGTCTTCCTTGGCTTTAACCTGTCACTATCCATTCATCCAGCAAACGTCGATGGATACTCCGCTGTGTGCCATGTAGCGGGCATGGCTCTGGCTGCCTCATTATCTTGCTTTTAAACTCCCCTGCCTGTTCTGCCTTCTCCTTCTCCTCCAGCTCCTCTCCTCACTTCCTTGGTAAAACCCATTCCTCTCAGGTTAAGCTTTCTTCCCCCAACATTTAAGAAAATCCCAGAAGTTCCTCTAGCTCAGGAAACCCTCCTTAAGGAAGGTGGGTCCTGCATTGCTCCCACAGTGCTCCAAGGGTGCCCTGAGGAGCCCGTGCACAATGGCTTTTACAATCTATCTCTGCACAGATCTCCCCAGAAGCAAGTACAGCGCTGGTTCCTCCGTAGCCAGCCCAGTGCCACGCTCTTGGTAGGCACATAGTGGGTGATGGTGATTTAGGTTGGTGCAAACTGCCTGCCCTTGGTTCAAACTCTGTCTGGCAGGAGCCCCCCGGATGATGTGAAAGTAGGAAAGACGGTGCACTGTCTATGGAGGAGAGTCCCTTTCGGCTCCAAAAGTCCCAAAGGTCTAATCACCTTATTCTACAGAAGGGAAGTCAAGGCTCAGAGAAAATAAACTGCCCAGGGCCTCATTGTTGGAAATAGAGCACAGATTTTTTGACTTCTGGTCTGCAAAATTCCCCAGCCTGCACGAGGCAACTTCACAACAAGCCACAAAGCACTTTGGTTACTGGAAGAACACAGCCAGAATGTCCAGCATGGCACCTGGGCAAAGAAGAACGCCAAGTAGATTTTCCCTGGAATAATAATATTATTTATAATAGTTGTAATGATTATTATTATTTTGAGACAAGGTCTCACCCTGTCACCCAGGCTGGAGTAAAGTGATGCAATCACAGCTCATTGCAGCCTCAAACTCCTGGACTTAAGAGTTCCTCCCGCCTCAGCTTCCAGAGCAGCTGGGAACATCCCTGGATGAACGAAGAAAGCAGTAAACACACAATGCTGATGCCGATGGAGACATTATCATCTGGACAGACCTAGGGCTCGGAGATTACAATCTGGAATAATAAGAAGTGCTTGTTGTGGATCAGGTGCTGTGTGAAGAGTTTACGTGTATTAGGTACTTAGTCTTCACAGCACCCTAAGAAGTCTTAGTGTCTCAGCTTTAGAGGAGGGGAGACACAGGGGAGGATGACAAGCTGCCCTGGGGGGCTCTGGGGAGGGTGCTGGGGAGTTACATAGTTGCTTCCCCCCTGCTCCCCCAGGCCTCTGAGCCTGATGGTTGCAGCAGCCAGGCCACTGTGCACAGCTCTGGGCGTGGCCAAGCAGGAGGCTGCAGTGTCAGAGTCCACGCAATCTTCTTGATTCTCCCACTGGCCTCCTGCATTTGACCCTAGCACAGTCTTTTTTCATACCTCTCTTTCCTCTCTAATGAGAAGGCACTGATGGACTCCTCTGTCAAAGTACCCTCTGCCTGGGAAAGATGTTCTCAAAAACGCCTGGAGGCTGGCTGAAGCAGGAAGGACAACCCCTCCTCACCTGCCACTGATGGGGAGGTGTCTTGCCGAACAGGAAGATTGTGGGGAAGGCAGCGGCCCATGGGGACACTTGACCTTAGTGTATAACCTGGCCGAGAGCCTCTGAAACCCAATCCCCTAACATAGGTCCTTCTGTGTCAGAGGCTGCACCAACACCCCTCCCCAGGACATTGAAACAGCCCCAGGACACATTCAAGGACATCAAAATACGACAAAGACTCATTAAGAGGAGAGAGAGCTGAATCTCATGGCTGAATCCCACAGAGGCGGCAACGAGAAAGGGAAAATGTTCTTATAGCTGGGTATTTAAAGTAACAATTTTTAAAACTGCTGGTAGAAAATGATAAACAACACAAATTGGCATCACAGCTTTTAAAACACAGTGCGGAGAACCTCCTGGGGCGTGAGTTCCCCACGTGCCTGTGCAGAGGGGCTCGGGCCGCCTGCCTGTTCAGTCATGACAGGGTATTGGAATTTCCAGGGTTCTATCAGACCACGCAAAACCTACCTAATTATTTGAACTTAGCTCCCAACACACAAATAAGTGAAGAATAAAGAAATTTAAAATAAAACCCCTGATGGCCCTAAAATGAAAAACCACAATGACAGTGGGATGGCATCAGTTACCCTCTTACTGGGTTTGTATACCTTTGAAACAAAGCTGCCGCCAGTGCAGCTGCCTTTAGATGCTGCCCACATTCCCAGTGCCCTCCCACAAGCCTGTGCCCTCCGTCAGGCACTGGGAGGAAGATGAACTGCCTTCACTTCGGGAATTCCAGCTGGGGGTCTCTTTAGGACAGGAATCATCCTTTAAGTTTTTCAGGGGAAAGAAACTCCACCGTCATCTCTGCCACCATCGCCACCACCACCAGGAGGTTGTTTCGCTTCAGGCATCCTTCATGTTTCAAATCCATTTTTAAATAAATTGAATCAGGTCCCTATTTATTAAACCATGTCTTGGAGAACAGCCCTCTCGCAGATGATATTAATGTCCTTGAAGGGGAAGGCACCTGGGGCTGTGGCTCAGGAAATGAACAGATAAGCCACAATTTCTTCTCCTCTTGTTGGCACTCCTATTGCTCTCAGGATCAGTTCTCAGAACCTGCTGGGAGGCAGCCCCAGATCCAGATCCGGCCTTCCGGGCTTCAGGGGAGGCAGACAGAACACAGAAAGCCACCAGGAGAACACAGCCACTGTCAAGATCATCACCACAGAGAATGCAGTGAGCACCATGATGAGCAGGACTTGATGAGATCAGGCATGGGAGAGGCAGTGATGCAAAGACAGGAGCCAGTCGAAGGCAAGATGCAGGCAGTGTGCACAGGGGTGGGGGGCGTGTGTGAGGGTTTGCTATGTACACATGCATGCCTGTGTGCAGGAACATGGGCGTGCCTGTGTATGTATGTGTGTTCATGTATGTATCGGTGTGTGCAGGTGTGTGTCCATGTGTGCATATGTACATGTGCATGTATATGGGTCTGTATGTGTCCATATATTTGCACTTGTCTACGTGGATATCCATGCGTATGTGGAGGTTTATGGTTGTGTGTGTACATGAATATTGCGCACATACGTGGATGTGATATGTGTGTGTACATGCACGTGGGTATGGGCATGGCTTTGTGTCTGTTGCTACAATGGGGTATCTCCATCTTTAAATCTCAACAAAGGCCTAATAGGTAGAAGAAATCTCTCCTCGCTCACACTTCCTTTCCTTCTTTCTCTTCTGTGGCCTGTGACACTACTTGCCCCCTAGTTTACAGTCACTTCTCATAATGACCTGAACAGGTCGGCCCCTCCCAGTTTACAGAGTGTTTGTGGATCCCATACCTCCTGTAATTCTCATGGAGCCCCGAGGAAGGCAGGGTAGAGGGGATTCCCATCACATCCCTTTGAGAAGAAGGGGTGGCTCAGAGAGTTGATGTGAGCCCTCAGCTAGTAACAGGTGATTCTGGAATTTGAAACCAAGTCAAAAACCTCCAAAGCCCACAGCCTTCTCTATAATATTCACGGCTTCCTGTAACCTTCAAAACAAAGTGCAAGTTCCCCTGTTGGACAGGCAAGGCCCTCCCTGCCTGACTCCCTCCCCCACACTCAATTTTGGTTACTGAACACACATGCTCTCTCGCCTCTGAACTTCCAACTGTGCTGGTCCATCTTTTCCCAAAGATCCCTTCTTGCCCTTGAGAACTCAGGTCCACGCCCTCTCCTCCAGGAGGCTCCGCCAGTGCCCCCTTACAACGCTGTGCTGACTCTTGTTATACACCAGCAGCACTGGATCCCAGCTAGCACTTTATGCCGCTCTGAGGAGGCGCGACCTGTGTCGTGCTCTCCCTCGCCTTCCCGGCACAATGGTGACAGTGAATGCTGCTTCTCCAATGAATCACTGGGATAAAGAGTGCAGAGTGGGGGTCTCGCTCAAATGACCACCAGATGAGGCACAGCTGGAGAGGAGGGAAGACGCCCCACCAGGACCTGACCTCCGTATTGAGCAACCACAGGAATAAGAGTTAGTTAGAGAGCGAATGCCGAAAACCCCAAGCAGGGCAGCTCAGGCACTGCGCTTCCAGTTCCAGGGGGACGTCTAAAGAAGAGTGGAGGTCTGACTTCGGGAGGCCCCTCACGGCCCAGACGCTGCTCAGCGGGGCCTTCGTACAGGTAAACAGCGCCCCCATGCTGAGCATTCGGTGGCCCTTTCTTTGCTAATGAAGTTGGCAGATGGGCAGGTTGGTTTTCTGGGGCCAGAAGTGACTGGGAAAGCAGAAGATGGATAGAAAACAAGGCTAACGTGGGGAACAGGTGTGAAAGGCCAGTGCTTGTGCTGAGCTGCTAGACTGGAAGGCTGTCACTTTTCTTGGGTGGAGTTACGAACGTGCAGTTACATAACATCAGCACCTGATTTGCAAGATGAATCGAGGTGGCCTCTGTGTTTAGACTCCATTAAGAGGTGGGCCATTTGTTGAATAAGCCATCTCTGAAAGCCACCCACTCTCTGCTTTGCAGTGTCACATCTCTCATGTGCTCAATTCCCGTATATACTTCAGACAACTTCTGGGCTCTCTCTTCTGTCTGTCCACTGAGAATTTAGCGTGTGTCAGATGCTCTGGTGGAGGCTGGAAACAGAACCATGAGGCCAGACACAGTCCCTGCCCCCAACAGGCTGCAGTCCAGGAGAGAAAAGGACAGGGGGCTTGTCCTGGGTTGCCAGGCTCGGGGGAAGGTGGGGTGGGAAGCAGCCGGTGGCCAGGAATGGTTTCCTGAAGATGATGGTCCTGGTCTAGAACACTGTGGGATTCCTGAAGAATGGGAGGAGGTATAAAGAGATGGGGAAAAGCACCAGGCAGAGGAAAGGGTGTAGCAACAGCCCAAGGGCTGGACAGATGCAATGAAATTCAGTATAGCCAGAGCACAGAACAAGATGCAGTGAAATTCAGTATAGCCAGAGCACAGAACAAGATGCAGTGAAATTCAGTATAGCCAGAGCACAGAACAAGTGGCAGGGGGAGGGTGTATGGAGGGGGAACAGATGAAACAAAGAGGAAAGAAAAAAGACTAGAGAGACCATCAGGACCCAGATGATGCAGGATCTTACAGGAATTTTAGCTTTACTCTGAAATTAATTGGAGCCTCTCTTTTAGACAGCAGAGACCTGATCAGACCCCCACGCTCACTCCCCTGAGGTGTAGGAGGGGGCTATGCGGAAGAGGAAACAGAAAGCCTGGAGGTAGGGAGAACAGGGACAGCCCGGTATCCTGTGAAGAGGACGGGCCAGAACATGGCAAGAGGGTGTAGTGATGGGGACCGGCAGAGGAGCCTCTATAGTCTATCTGAGCTGTGCCCATCCTCCTCAACCCATTCTAGGAGGCTCTTAGGCCCAGTGCTCCCCTGGCCTGCCCTCTTCCAAAGTGCAGTGACTGCCACCCTGGCCCAGCTCAACCCTCACAGCTCAGTCTGCTGCTTGCTCAGCCTCTGCAGCCTCTGCAGCCTCCAGCCCTCCCTTGCTCCTCTCCTGGGCCATTTTCTTCACTTGCCCCACAGTGCAGCTCCCTCCTCAGCATCCTCCCTGCTCCCTGGCTGCTCCCTCTCCATCTCTGCCGCATCTGTCTCCGCTTTCGGACCTCTAAGTGGCACAGGGCCCCAGAGTTCAGCCCCAGCAGGCTCTTCTCTCTCCACATCCCTTCCTTCCATCATCTCAGCCAGGCTCATGGCTTCAAATACCGACTTCAGGCTGACAACTCCCAAATGTATGTCTAGACCAAACCCTTCCCCTGAAATTCAAATGTGCATAGCATATTTCCTACTACACATATCCACGTGGGTGTCAAATAGTCATTTCTAAGTTAACGAAGCCAAAATGGAACTAGTCACTTTCTGCCAACCCAACCTGCTCCTCCCTCCTCTGTCCTCTTCTTGGTAGAAGGCACCACCATCCACCCTCTTCTCAAACCAAAAGGCTTAGGCATCAGCCCAGACTCTGCTCTCACACACACTCCACGTGCAGAGCATTGCGGGACCAGTCGGCTCCACCATGAAATGCAGGCCAGAGCGCTCCAGTCCTCGCCTCCCCACAGGGCTAGCCCGGCCAGGCCATGCTGTTTCTCACTCTAGGTCTGAAACCACAAAAGCCCTTAAGCAACTTCTTAGTTATGTGGATCAGCACAAAAGTCTGTGCCTCAGTTTACCACCTAATGTCACAAACACAGATGGGAGACACAGAATCTGAGAGTAGACATGTGAAAGAGATGCAGGGGTTTGAGGTGGCACCAAGATCAAGGTGAGTGAATGGTGAGCACGGCCACTGTAAAGGCAGCTTAGAGTACACCGAAAAGAGGGACAAAGTCCCATCCCAATCTCTTCCAACTGCCATCGGCTTCAGACCTCCCCTGGAGCCCATGCCTGGGCTCAACCATGAAGAGGACTAAAGACTCATCAGTCAATATTCCAAGAAGGCTGACCAGTTCTAGAAAAAAAAAAATGGCTGGGGTACTTGGAGATATCTGACCTAGAAAACAGAAGATGCAGGGCCCAAAAGATGCCCTGTGCCTTCAAATACACAAGGGGCCATCACATGAGGGGCCATCAGATGTACTGCTGGTTCTGGCAGGGGCCAGGGCTGACAGAGAGGCTACAGAAAACAGTGGGCTGCTGTCTGGAATGGACATAACCAACTCCCCATTGCTAAAGTTACACAAATAGCTGCTCCAAGACCATCATGCTGGATTCTTCCTCAGGATGGACACTGGAATTAACAGGAGAGTCTGCCCTTTACCCCTTCCTGGTAAAGTCCATAAAGCAGGAATTCCCACCCTTTCAGAAGTCTGAGAGGCACATCCTGCCTCCCTGCCGCCCTCTCACATACCTCGCTCAGAGGGCCTGGAGAAGAAACACAAGCCGGTGGCTTGGCCTCCTGTCTGCCCTGCTGTCCTCCCCCTGCCTAGAGCTCTCCTCCTCCACCATGCCTGAAGCCAGTGCACCTCAGTGGCAGAACCCTCCATCCCCTGTAGAGATCTTCTTGAAAGCTGCAGGTGTGGGTAACAATGTGTCAGGATGTCCCTCACAACCAATAATTGTTCTGTTCTCACCATGACTTCCAAATTTTTCCCCCAAACAGTCACAAGGGTAAAAATAAACAATAGCAACAACCTTATTTATGATGCTCTGAACCTAGAACCTAACTGTTTCCTGTATAAACACAGAGTAGAGTCTGTGTGCTGCATTCTTCTAGAAACACAACTGCTGTTTCCAGCGGGGGAAGACTGCACTTCATTTTCTTTAGGAAAGTCCTGCAGCATCAGCAATGCTGCTCACATGAGCGGCCTCACCCTCAAGTCACAACGTGCTCTCAGCCTGTGCCTGTGGCTGGTGCACCCAGAGTGGACACTATGCTTAGGAGAAGGCACCTGACCACATCGTAAGGCTTATTATTATTATTATTATTATTATTATTATTATATTATACTTTAAGTTCTAGGGTACATGTGCACAACATGCAGGTATGTTACATATGTATACATGTGCCATGTTGGTGTGCTGCACCCATTAACTCGTCATTTACATTAGGTATATCTCCTAATGTTATTCCTCCCCCCGTCCCCTCCCCACAATAGGACCCAGTGTGTGATGTTCCCCTTCCTGTGTCCAAGTGATCTCACTGTTCAGTTCCCACCTATGAGTGAGAACATGCGGTATGTGGTTTTCTGTTCTTGTGACAGTTTGCTGAGAATGATGGTTTCCAGCTGCATCCATGTCCCTACAAAGGACACGAACTCATCCTTTTTTATGGCTGCAGAGTATTCCATGGTGTACATGTGCCACATTTCCTTAATCCAGTCTGTCACTGATGGACATTTGGGTTGGTTCCAAGTCTTTGCTATTGTGAATAGTGCCGCAATAAACATACGTGTGCATGTGTCTTTATAGCAGCATAATTTATAATCCTGTGGGTATATCCCCAGTAATGGGATGGCTGGGTAAAATGGTATTTCTAGTTCTAGATCCTTGAGGAATCGCCACACTGTTTTCCACAATGGTTGAACTAGTTTACAGTCCTACCAACAGTGTAAAAGTGTTCCTATTTCTCCACACCCTCTCCAGCACCTGTTGTTTCCTGATTTTTTTTTTTTATTATTATTATACTTTGAGTTCTAGGGTACATGTGCATAACGTGCAGGTTTGTTACATATGTATACTTGTGCCATGTTGGTGTGCTGCACCCATCAACTCGTCAGCACCAATCAACTCGTCATTTACATCAGGTATAACTCCCAATACAATCCCTCCCCTCTCCCCCCTCCCCATGATAGGCCCCGGTGTATGATGTTCCCCGTCCCGAGTCCAAGTGATCTCATTGTTCAGTTCCCACCTATGAGTGAGAACATGCGGTGTTTGGTTTTCTGTTCTTGTGATAGTTTGCTAAGAATGATGGTTTCCAGCTGCATCCATGTCCCTACAAAGGACACAAACTCATCCTTTTTTATGGCTGCATAGTATTCCATGGTGTATATGTGCCACATTTTCTTAATCCAATCTGTCACTGATGGACATTTGGGTTGATTCCAAGTCTTTGCTATTGTGAATAGTGCCGCAATAAACATACGTGTGCATGTGTCTTTATAGCAGCATGATTTATAATCCTTTGGGTATATACCCAGTAATGGGATGGCTGGGTCATATGGTACATCTAGTTCTAGATCCTTGAGGAATCGCCATACTGTTTTCCATAATGGTTGAACTAGTTTACAATCCCACCAACAGTGTAAAAGTGTTCCTATTTCTCCACATCCTCTCCAGCACCTGTTGTTTCCTGACTTTTTAATGATTGCCATTCTAACTGGTGTGAGATGGTATCTCATTGTGGTTTTGATTTGAATTTCTCTGATGGCCAGTGATGATGAGCATTTTTTCATGTGTCTGTTGGCTGTATGAATGTTTTCTTTTGAGAAGTGTCTGTTCATATCCTTTGCCCACTTTTTGATGGGGTTGTTTGTTTTTTCTTGTAAATTTGATTGAGTTCTTTATAGGTTCTGGATATTAGCTCTTTGTCAGATGAGTAGATTGCAAAAATGTTCTCCCATTCTGTAGGTTGCCTGTTCACTCTGATGGTAGTTTCTTTTGCTGTGCAGAAGCTCTTTAGTTGAATTAGATCCCATTTGTCAATTTTGGCTTCTGTTGCCATTGCTTTTGGTGTTTTAGACATGAAGTCCTTGCCCATGCCTATGTCCTGAATGGTATTACTGAAGTTTTCTTCTAGGGTTTTTATGGTTTTAGGTCTAACATTTAAGTCTCTAATCCCAGCACCATTTATTAAATAGGGAATCCTTTCCCCATTTCTTGTTTCTCTCAGGTTTGTCAAAGATCAGATGGCTGTAGATGTGTGGTATTATTTCTGAGGACTCTATTCTGTTCCATTGGTCTATATCTCTGTTTTGGTACCAGTACCATGCTGTTTTGGTTACTGTAGCCTTGTAGTATAGTTTGAAGTCAGGTAGCGTGATGCCTCCAGCTTTGTTCTTTTGACTTAGGATTGTCTTGGAGATGCGGGCTCTTTTTTGGTTCCATATGAACTTTAAAGCAGTTTTTTCCAATTCTGTGAAGAAACTCATTGGTAGCTTGATGGGGATGGCATTGAATCTACAAATTACCTTGGGCAGTATGGCCCATTTTCACGATATTGATTCTTCCTATCCATGAGCATGGTATGTTCTTCCATTTGTTTGTGTCCTCTTTTATTTCACTGAGCAGTGGTTTGTAGTTCTCCTTGAAGAGGTCCTTTACATCCCTTGTAAGTTGGATTCCTAGGTATTTTATTCTCTTTGAAGCAATTGTGAATGGAAGTTCATTCCTGATTTGGCTCTCTGTTTGTCTGTTACTGGTGTATAAGAATGCTTGTGATTTTTGCACATTAATTTTGTATCCTGAGACTTTGCTGAAGTTGCTTATCAGCTTAAGGAGATTTTGGGCTGAGACAATGGGGTTTTCTAAATATACAATCATGTCATCTGCAAACAGGGACAATTTGGCTAGCCATAAGTAGAAAGCTGAAACTGGATCCTTTCCTTACTCCTTATACGAAAATTAATTCAAGATGGATTAGAGACTTAAATGTTAGACCTAATACCATAAAAATCCTAGAGGAAAACCTAGGTAGTACCATTCAGGACATAGGCATGGGCAAAGACTTCATGTCTAAAACACCAAAAGCAACGGCAGCAAAAGCCAAAATTGACAAATGAGATCTCATTAAACTAAAGAGCTTCTGCACAGCAAAAGAAACTACCATCAGAGTGAACAGGCAACCTACAGAATGGGAGAACATTTTTGCAATCTACTCATCTGACAAAGGGCTAATATCCAGAACCTACAAAGAACTCAAACAAATTTACAAGAAAAAAACAAACAACCCCATCAAAAAGTGGGCAAAGGATATGAACAGACACTTCTCAAAAGAAGACATTCATACAGCCAACAGACACATGAAAAAATGCTCATCATCACTGGCCATCAGAGAAATGCAAATCAAAACCACAATGAGATACCATCTCACACCAGTTAGAATGGCGATCATTAAAAAGTCAGGAAACAACAGGTGCTGGAGAGGATGTGGAGAAATAGGAACACTTTTACACTGTTGGTGGGATTGTAAACTAGTTCAACCATTATGGAAAACAGTATGGCGATTCCTCAAGGATCTAGAACTAGATGTACCATATGACCCAGCCATCCCATTACTGGGTATACACCCAAAGGATTATAAATTATGCTGCTATAAAGACACATGCACACGTATGTTTATTGCAGCACTGTTCACAACAGCAAAGACTTGGAATCAACCCAAATGTCCATCAGTGACAGATTGGATTAAGAAAATGTGGCACATATACACCATGGAATACTATGCAGCCATAAAAAAGGATGAGTTTGTGTCCTTTGTAGGGACATGGATGCAGCTGGAAACCATCATTCTTAGCAAACTATCACAAGAACAGAAAACCAAACACCGCATGTTCTCACTCATAGGTGGGAACTGAACAATGAGATCACTTGGACTCGGGACGGGGAACATCATACACCGGGGCCTATCATGCGGAGGGGGGAGGGGGGAGGGATTGCATTGGGAGTTATACCTAATGTAAATGACAAGTTGATGGGTGCAGCACACCAACATGGCACAAGTATACATATGTAACAAACCTGCACGTTATACACATGTACCCTACAACTTAAAGTATAATAATAATAAATAAATTTAAAAAAAAAAGTCTCTAATCCACCTTGAATTAATTTTCGTATAAAGAGTAAGGAAAGGGTTTAGTTTCCTGACCACATCGTTATGTTTTTATTTCATTTTCTCATTGTTGCTTTAACAAATTACTAGAAATTTAGCAGCTTAAAACAACACAAATGTATCATCTTTCAGTTCTAGAGTTCAGAAGTTTGAAATGGGTCTCACTGAGCTAAAATCAACACTTCAGCAGGGCTGTGTTCCCGGCTGGAGACCTTAGGAGAGAATCTACCTCCTTGGCTTTTCCAGCTTCTAAAGGCCCCTGCACCTCCTTGGCTTGTGGCCTGCTTCCATCTTCAAAGCCAACAACATTTGGTGGAGTCTTTCGTATGATGTCATCGCTCTGGTTCTGACCCTACTGCCTTCCTCTTCCCTGTTTAAGGACACATGTGATCACAGTAAGCCCATGTGCATAATCCAGGATAATCTCCCTATCTTGGATTCAGCTAATTAGCAACCTTAATTCCCGCCTGCCATGTAAAACCTAACATATTTGCAGGTTCTGGGGATAAGGACGTGGACATCTCTGGGGCACCATCGTCCTGCCTACCACTATATCTTGGTATTGTCATGTCTGAATATTAAAATGCTCAATTTCTTATTATTTTATTATTAATAACTTTCCATTTACTTCTCGTTATTTCAGTTAGGACACTAGAGTTTTTTGTTGCTGCTTTTTTGTTTTTAAGTCACGCATGTGTAGGAATGTACTCATTTCAAGAGAGTAAAAGGAGTGTTATAAGGTAGTCATTATTCAGTGGGAGTCCTGGGTCCATCAGGTTGAGACTCCATGTGCTACGGGCAAGCAACTGCCCTTCTAGGAAGAGCTGCCCTGCTGTTGCCCAGCCCTGCCTGTGACTAGATGGCTCAACTGGTCTCCAATTCCTCTTCCTCTCCTGTTGTTCTCATTACCATCTGATTCACTCATGTCTTGTTTCTCAGATGCCTTCATACCTCAAGAACAAAGGAAGGGGTGCAATTCATTATTTCCTCCCAAACGGCCAACATCTTCTACGGTCCCTTCCACTCAGAAATTCACAGACTCCATGTTATTGTTAGAATTAGAGGACTGCAGACAAAAATCCAAATACAACCCAACAACAAGAATGAAAAAAGAACACTGCAGTCGATTCTTGCAGGTAGAATATTCCCCTGTGTGTGTTGAAGCTCTGGGGAAGGAGCCTTATTTTTTCCAGTGATTAGGGTTTCACTCACTGCTTAAATTATAACCAAGTAATAGCTTCCTTTTCATTCTCAAAAGGGGGACTGGCAGCACCATTTTACAAGGTTAACAAGCAAGCACATTTGCTTTCACAACCCTAGGTGAGGAGTGGAGCTGTATAAGTCAGAAACAAAGGGAAACAGCAAACACAATCCTGAATTTATAGACGAAAGAAAAGGCATAAATGAATGTGGTTTGTAAAAAACATCATAAATTGCTAACTCCAGAAATACATACCTATACAGGACAAAAATAAGGGTATTCTGAGGGGGCATTATGTGCAAGAAACTTGTGGAAATATCAGAAGATATTCACAGGCAGGAAGAAACCACTCCATACATCAATGGAGATTTAAAGCCTTTTAAGGAGGAAAGAAAGCACAGGCAGTGAGGAAGGCCATGATTCGTTCCACTGTCAGGCTAGACACCTTCATGGAGGAAGACAGGGTAATGCTGCGTCTCCACCCTATTTTTCTCTTGGTTGTAAGTAGACAGCACACACATTTTCTTTCCCGAAAGTATAAATCCCATGCGCAGTCCAAAGCCTAGGTTGTAAAGGCAGCTTGCTAACAGCAGTCACCACCCATCTCCTGTGTCACCTGGGTCTCTGCAACACTGAGACTCCACTATCGCCAACACAGCTGCAACCCTGTTTCCTAAGCCCCAGGCACTGGAGAGCTCTGCTGCCACCTGCAATACGGACTTGTCCACCAGGTCCCTGGGCCTGAGGGGAACGGGAAGGGCCAGCTCTCTTCATTGAGAGAGAAGGACCTTGGAAACAGGAAGAGAGGAGCAATGCAGGCTTCTTGACCTCAGCGCTGTAAGAAGAGGATGAATAGGTTCCCATACTGGCCAAACCAACTCAGTGGGCAACAGAAAGAGGATGCCTATGACTAGAGCATCCTGTACCTTTTGCATGTCTTGGCAGTCTAGGCGTAGCTTAGTTTGGTCTGAATGATCATTTGACTAGAAAAGGAAACCTTCTCTCATAAATTGTGGGAAGCTAGAGAGATCCACATGGTAGAGAGAGTGTGTGGGAAAGAAAAGAGACAGCGGGGCGGGGGGCAGTGCCTGACACAGGGCAGGTGCGTGAGGTGCAACACTCATGACTGCTCCTGGATGCCGGCCCTCCCTGGAGGAAGTGTCTGCTGCCCCCTCCCCTCCCCAGCTAAGCCAAGCTCCCATGCACTTAAGCTGCTGCCTGTGTGCTTCACACATCCCCTCCACACCATCATGCCATAGCCACAGGGCACCCAGCTTATAGTAGGCGCTCAATAAACACTGAATTGAATTATTCAAATGTGGACCCCAGGAGATATTTCAAAGCTGTGCTGAAACAGTTCAGAGCAGATTCACCATGAAAGGGAAGGAGGCAGGCAGAGCTTCTCCCTCCTCACAAATATCTTTTGATATTCAGACACATTTATTATGCATAATACTTGACTTCCTTCACCTTTAAGCACACATACACTGAATCTCTATTTGATTTAGTGCCAGGCCTGGCGTGGCAGCTCTACAGCATTGCCTGGTCCTCACACAGGGAGCACTCTCTTCCCTACACATTCTCCTCTCTCCACACCCCTGTCTGGTGATCCCAGAACAGCTGTGCAGCTGTTGGGGTTGGGCAAATATTTCAGATTTTTTCTCACCCAAGTCCCCTCCACTGTACTTTAGGATTAGTTTCCTTTGTACATTTCCACCTTCCTGACTTTCACAAAATCACCCGTGTGACCATCCTTGCAGGCCCCAGCCTTTCTCATTGCTGGTGGCTCCGTCAACCTGAAGGGCAGGTGCTCGATAAAGCTGCGGGGATGGGATCGATCCTCTGCCCTTTCGTGGGCCACCTCGAGGACGCTGTCTTGGTGCCTGCTGGGGAAGGGCTTGGCTTCTTTCCCCAGCTGACGCACACTCTTCTCCCCGTAATTAAGCAATCTGCTTCCACTAGCAGTTTCTTTCCCAGTACTTTAACATGAGTGACCTGAAGCCTCCACAGAAACCCAATAGGGCCTTGCTGGTAACCGAGCAGAGAAGGAAAATGGAGCTGGCAGGACCCAGATCGTATTCCTCCCTGGACAACCACAGAGCGACATCCCTTGCCCAAGGTAGAAAAACCAAACTCCCCAGAATAAAGTGGTTTTTTGTTTGTTTGTTTAAAATATGTTTATCACAACAAAACACAAACCATTTAAATCACTCATCAAACTTATCGAGGTAAGTTCATTAGTAGCAAGCAGATCTAAGAACAGAAAAAGAAACTGGCTATCTCTTCTTATTTTGAGCACCAGTGAAGCTTGGACATTCACCCTACTGGTGTTGACATGACAGTCTCAGATCTTATGCTGAAACCCCAGAGAGACACCAGCTCCTGCTCTTCAAATCCACATGACCCACATACTTCTCTCTCAGAGTAGGAAGATCTACTTAATTCAACTTAATTCAACTCTCTTTTGGCCTAGTCATAAGTCCCTCTCACACAGAACCACCTCCTACCCAGCTCCTCTTACCTTGGGCAATGCTCTCAGCTCAGGCTGCTGTCACAAAGCAGCACAAGTTGAGTGACTCATAAGCAACAGCAATCTATCTCTTACAGTTCTGGCGGCTAGAAGTCTGAGATCAGGGAGCCAGCATGGTTAGGTTACAGTGCAGGCCCCCCTTCCAAGGGCAGATTATTGACCTGTAATTGTATTCTGACATGCTAGAAAGAGAGATCAAGCTCTCTCCCCTCTTATTAAGGCACTCGTCCTATTCATGGGGCTCCACCCGCATGACCTAATCACCTCCCAAAGAACCCACCTCCAAATACCATCATTTTGGGAATCAGATTGCGATCATATGAACTTAGGGGAGAACATGAACATTTGGTCCATCACAATGCCTCCCCCAGGGCCTCCTCTAAGGGAATTACAATGACTCAACTGAAAGGACACAAAGATAGATGTGTACCCGCCCCCCACCCGCTACACCCTTGTTCTGCTCTCTAATCTTTGCACATACCAGAGATTTCGTAAGTTCTGTGAGTACCTGGTTTTCTGCACGTACCAGAGATTTTGTTTTGCACATACCAGAGATTTTGTAAGTTCTGAGGCAAGGTCACAAGACGTGTTTAAGTAAGATAAACTCTTGCTGCCATAAACCTGCTCTCCCGCCTCAAAGTTTGAACCAAAATATCAGAAATGGCGGGAACCAATCATAGTTAGCCAAATCGCCTTGTTCAAACACTAGCCAATCATATATCTGATTTGTATAATAACTCTATGCCCACTTTTCTTAGACTATATAACACTGCTCGGAGCTCAGTGGGGGAGCTCTCCTGCCCGTCTCGTTTCACGAGCGAAGGAGAGTTCCAGGTTCGAACCTGTAATAAAGATCCTTGCTGCTTAGCTTTGACTCTGGACTCTGGTGGTCTTCTTCGAGGAATAAACGGTCTGGGCATAACACAACAACTGGAGTTTGTAAGGGGTCAAATGATTCTGAGCCACAATCATGTTAATTTGTATAACCTATGTGTTTACCTCCCTGGACCAAGCAACAAGCTCTGCCATGAGAGGTAGCATCTGGCACAGTGTGGTGGCTCACACCTGTAATCCCAACACTTCAGGAGGCCAAGGCGGGCAGATCACTTGAGCACGGTAGCTCGAGACCAGCCTGTGCAACATGGTGAAATCCTGTCTCTAGAAAAAATACAAAAATTAGCCAGGCACAGTGGTTCACACCTGTGGTCCCAGCTACTCTGGAGGCTGGAGTGGGAGGATCACTTGAGTTGGGGAGGTTGAGGGTGCAGTGACCCATAATCATGCCACTATACTCCAGCCTTGGTGACAGAGTGAGACCCTGTCTCAAAAAAAAAGGAAAAAAAAAGGTGGTGTCTTATCCACCCTGGACTCCTGATGCCAAGCACAGAGCCTAGACAATGCCACATCAGCACTCACCTGCTAAATGGAAGCGACCAGAAGCAGAAATGGCTGTGGCTGAATTCTACATGCACAGTGAGAGGTAAGGAGCTATGCTGTTTCCATGATCACAGGAGCTAAGATTTATTGACCCAGCCATGTGCCAGGCACAGGGCCAGTGGCTTCATCTTGCATAATTAGGTGTAATGCATACAACAGCCCCTTGGAGTAAGTTCCATGATCTTCCCATTATACAGATGGGGAAACACAAGTTCAAAGAAGAGAAGTATTTTGTCCAAGGTCACACACTATTATGTGACAGATCCAGGGTTCCAGCCCAAGCAGTCTGGCTGTCTTTCAGCCCCTTGCTACACCACTGGCTGTGCCAAGGGCTCCTCCATCCACTGTGACATGAGCTGGGGTGACTCCCATGAAACGGGCTTCTCCAGAGATACCCCCTTGTGCTGTCCATCTGGGGCAGGGGGACTCTGTCCCAGAGGCCTGCATCTCCTGTGGTAGGGTATGCACTGCCAGCCTGGAGAGTACGAGGCTGCTCAGCACAAGTCACACCCAGGGCAACTGTGCCCCACTAGCTCAGCTTTCCGACATCTGATCTGGCATTCATGGTTTTGAATGCCTATGAAGCCTCTAAAATGTACCAGGCCCTGAGCCAAGTGCTAGAGATCCCAGAGATGGGTGAGACCAAATTATCACCTGCTCTCATGGAGCTTCCAGTTTGCTGGGGGGAAAAGCCATGGGTGTCAACCACACTAGATATGGTCTGTGATACAGTTCCTAAGACCTGTGATGGGGTGAGGGAGGGTACTCCTCCTCTGCGGCCCCATCTTCACCACTGCCTGGAGAGGGAGGACAGCTTCTGCCCCTCTGAAAATATTCCCTTCCTAATTGCACCCTCAGGGCAGGAAGGACCTGACAATCCGAGAGCTGAAGCTGACCACAGGGTCTAACCTGATGTGTCCTAATGGGCAGGGTTATCCTGCCATGCAGGGACTCCCCCGTAGGTCGGGCTCCTTCTTGGAGTGTTTGCTTTTACGCAGAAGCAGCTGTTCCTGGATCCTGAGCCTCCCACAGTCAGCACGGGTGGGGTGGGTCTTCTTGAAACATCCCACCATGAAGCAAGAAGGAAAATGGAGGGAGAAAGGCGGGCACCTTGCTGTTGGGCCTTGTGGGCCATGGAGAGCTTCTATTCTAAGTTTACTGGAGACTTCCTGAGCTATTGGAGGATTTTAAAGTAAGGGTTACTGTGATGTAATGATACTTCTAAAAGATCGCTCTGGCTTCTATGTGAAAACTGGATCTCAGAGCAGCAGGATGGAAAGACAAGAGCATCCTCTGTAAGCCAGGGGAGGGGGACTGACAGCTGAGAACAGGCTTCTAAAATTCTAATGTGCAGGATGCCCCCGCTGCTGGTTACACACAGAGCCTGATTTGGGAGGGGTGCAGTGAAGCCAGGGACTCTGCATTTCTCACAAGCCCCCTGATGCTGACATCGCTGGCCCGGGGACCACATTTTGGGTAGCAAGGGCTTAAATGAAGGTGGTAGCTGGGAGCCAGAGGGACTATTTGAGGCCCCTTGTGAAGCAGGAGCCCACCACATGTGCTGACAGGGCAGACGTCCGGTGGGAGAGGCAAGGAGGCAAGAGGGCCTCCCAGGTTCTGGCATAGACACTGGAGTGGCCTGGAAGCCCTTCACCAGGTGGGGACACCAGATGGATAGGAGGAGTAGGAAGGAGGGGGACCCCAAGAGTTCTTGTTTCGGGGAATTCCTCTGGCCAGGATTGGAGACTACTGTTCTGGTGAGAATGAAAAACAAGGGCCACCCTGAGGTGCGACAAGTCCACAGAGGACCCACATCACTCTCCTCCATATGTGGGACAGCTCTCGCTTACTCTCGTCAGGGCTATTACAGCCTGGCCTTGGCCCCGAACTTGAACCAGACCAAGTGATCTCAGCCAGCAAGGACTACTTCCCAGGGTGAAGCTGCCTGGAGCAGAGATGTCAATTAAAACCGACCTGCCTTGGCTAAGGACATGGGTCAGGAAACAGGCACCAAGCAAACAGTAATAAACTCAGCAGTATTAAAACTCAAATAAAGTGGGATTCTGCAAATAGAACCAGTCAAGGCTGCAGCTTCTTGGGGCATAATAGCAGAAAGATGGGGACTTAGGAAAAGGAAGAAAAGCCAAGTTGAGTAGATGAGCATCCTCCGGTTAGCTAAGGATGGCTTGTATGGGAAAAAGGCATCATAATGAAAGAGAGAATAACCTTTGTTCTCTATGTTTTCAAACCATTTCTCATATGGCCACAGATATATCATGGGGTTTACTTTTACTTTAAAAATTTCACAAAGAAATGGAATTTTCTGTAACTACTATAGTGTAAGAGAGCTAAGCAAGTAATAAAAGAGCTTTGGGAGAGGATGCAACGTGGAGTAGCAGCCGTCCAAAGTCATACCAGAAGCAGAAGTCTCTGAAAGAAGTTTTAGTTAAGACAAAGAAAAAGAAAAGGTTCAAACAACGACAGGAGAACTAAGAAAGGCCTACAAAGGACAAGAGTCGGCATTAAGTGACAAGGGAGAGTAACCCATTGCCAAGACTGTGAACGAACTTTTTGTTTCTGAATCTCCACGCTAAAGGTCACCATTCCGCAACAACACAAAGAACATTCTATAAGGAATGTGAAGTATGAGAACACTTTTAAGAGGCTACCTGCATGTATAATTAGGACCTTCATACAATTAAAGTTGGCAGAGGCCCGGGATCAAACGAATTGCACTGCAGAGTTCATTAGGCAGGAGCCTAACCTCACCAGCCAACAAAAGCGTGCAGCTGAAAAGTGGTTGTCATAGTAAGGGCTACGATACAGGGAAAAAAACAAAAGTCATCAGTGAGACTTCAGGATTTTACCAAGATCAAAAGGACTTGGCATTAGAAGATAAAAGTAAAACCTGGATTATAGGTATCTATTAGAAATCCTGAGCATATGCCTAAGAATCTAGTATTAGATCATCTGAGGCCTAAGAAGCGCGCTGGGTGCATATGCTCTCAGTCCTGGAGATACGCAACCAATTTGACTGCCCACAGAGGACACATGCAGTTCTCTTGCCTGGGTCTTCCACAGGCATTTGAATCCATCGTGACTCATTACACTACAGAGTCTGCAAGCATGGAGTAGGGGTGACACCCAAATACAATGAAAAATAACAGAAAATACAAGCAGTTACGGCAGATGGAAACTGCTGTTACCATCAATTCTTTTACAATTATACATACTTTTAATCTTCTTGGAAGGATTTGATTCCTTAGATGAGCCACAATAACGACAGAAGAAAACTGTTAACAGGAAAGTGGAGTAAATGATACAACTGAAGATGCTAGGGTTCCATTATGGCGTGAGAGAATACAGGTCTGCTGTTGTAATGTACCACTCAGCACAGGCAAGATGAAATGAAGTCAAAGGAGGCTTTGAAGGGGAAAGGTGAGTGGAGAGAAAAGTAAGAGAAAAGCCAGCCAGGGACTCTCCTTTTATCTGCACTGTAAGAATTGTGTTGAACTTAGGGAGAGACTTGTTTACAGTAGAAGTCAAAAAAGTGCCTCTGTGGGAACAAGAAAAGGAAAATTCCATTAACTCACCAGTTATTTGAGCTTAGAGGGATAACAGAAAAATGGGATGGACTTCACTCAATCCTTTTTGTGGCTAGGATTAGAGAAGAGATCTCACCTCGGTCCCACTTTAAGACAATTCAGATGGCCAGGCTCTCTTACGCCACAATCTGTAAAGAGTTAGAAGAGTATCTTGCACCAATAGGGTTCTTCTGTCAGATCTTTTGCTGTGTAACTACAATCACAGTTGTAGAATAGAGCGCTTGTTTTTAAAAGTAAAAATAAAAATAGATTTTGAAGCCTCATATAAATCACTTTCTAGATACCCCTCCTCATTATTTCGTCACAAGTCTTATAAAATGTTCAACATCTGCCCCCCGACAGGAGGAGGCCGGTCTGAGCATCCCTTCAGGTGGCCCACAGGGCACCAGGCTTCTCTCAAGCCAGAGGCTGCACCTAAGAAGTCGCTTCCGCAGAGTGGCTTCTCCCCACCAGGAGCCCTTGTCCAGATGGGCAGGAGAAAGGGGTCAGGGGACCACATTACTCAGGGCCTTAAATTAAAACATGACAGACTGGACATGCACTTCCTTGCAAACAGGCAACTGATGTATGTGGTCTCCACTGAAGTAGAGTGCCCTTTCTTACAAAAAATAATGAACTGCAAATAACAAATAGCAATTCCAACGCTGGGTGGCAACCAACATATGTCTTCCAGCAAGAACTGCTACTTAAGCTCCCTCTCAGACTTCACACTGTATGCTGAGCCCAGGGTGGGAGCTCTGCCTGCTCTTCTCCCAACACTGCCAACCATCATGGGGACCCACCTGAAGGCTGAAGGTAGCAGAGGTTGTGTAGAAGCAGTTGGGAGAAGAAGGTGGGGTGATTTGGGCAAAGTTGGGGTTCCTGCTTGGTTTTCTGTTTGTTTCATTTTGATCAGTGGTTAAAGCATGTCGGAGGAGCACTTGGGTTTTTGAACAAGATTAAGGCAGAATAATTCTGTGCTGTGCCCAGCTAAGGGCCTGCATGGGGAAGAGGCCGGTGTCCATGGGTCTGAGGCAGTCCAAATTGCTCCTTCCCACTGAGGCCCCATGACACAGTGCGGAAGCATCCAGCACATTGCAGGGAAAACAACCAACAGAAGAGAGGGGCAACCCCAGGAGGCACTAAAACTGGCAGACAGTGTGTGTGACGCCCCATCCCCACCCCAGGCTCATAAGCCAGGGGCAGCCAACTCCCGGGCTGCTGGGAAAATGCCCCATGTGGACAGAGACACGGGCCTGCCACGTAGCGTGCTGCTAACACTAGTTCCTACTGGACATCTACTCCCATGCGGGCAGTGGCAACAATGGTCTGCTTGCTCATGGCCAGGAGGACTGAGTGGAGTGCTGGCGCTCCATGGGGGACTCCTGGGGGTCAGTGCACCGTGCTGGCACAGTCCTCAGCTGTGACTCTCTCAAAGACACGCAGGATGGAGCTGATTCCTGAACCCTGAACCAAAATCTCAACTGTGATAGAAATATGGATCTGCCAATGGATGTGTTTTCTGGAAGCTACTAAAACACCATGAAATCTGTCCACCAAAATTGTCTCTGTGAAACTGAGAATTTCACCCTTGAATCAAATAACACCCTTTCACTGACAAAGAGACACTCACACCCCGAAACACATTTGTACATGCGTAATAGTTTATTTTATGTGTCAACTTGACTGGGCCATGGGTGCCCAGATATTTGGTCATACATTATTCTAGGTATGGCTGTGATGGTGTTCTGGGATGAGATTAACATTTAAACTGGCAGACTCAATAAAGCAAATGGCCCTCGCTAGTGTGGGTGGGGCCCATCCAATCAGCTGATGGCCTAAATAGAATAAAAAAGTTGACCCTCCCCTTTTGAAAAGGAGGGAATTCTTCCTCCCAACAGCCTTCAAGCTGGCACACTGGTTTTTCCTGCCTTTGATCTCAAGCTGAAACACTGGCCCTTCCTGCGTCCCAAGCCTGCAGGCTTTCAAACTGGAGTCACACCATTGGCTCTCCTGGGACCCCAGCCTGCTGACAGCAGACATTGGGATTTGTCAGCTTCCACAGTCACATCAGCCAATTCCTTCTTTTACACACACACACACACACACACGCACACAAACACATACACACACCCCTGTGAGTTCTGTTTCTCTGAGCAACTCTTACAAACACAATGTATTTCTTATCAGGTCTCAGTAAAGCAAGAATGGTGACCAAGTCACAGAGAAGCAGGCTTGGCAAAGTGCATGCTTCTGGACAGCCTCACTTGGACGAGACTGCATCAGGTGAGCTTTTATACACAGGGGAATGTCCTGTCCATTCATACATGCACATGGACTGAAAAGCAACTTCTACAATGAACGAATGACTCACACCACTTCACTGGGAGCCCAACTCCCTCCCCCATCCTCAGAGGCTGATACCCCACAATGCCCCAGCACCCCCAGTCTGCTGTTTAGGGTAAACCCTCAGCAGTAAAAACAATACAAAATATAAAAAACACACAAAACTCAGAAAGACCGAAGATTATCACAAAGGCAAACTGTTCAATCATCCTGACCTTCTTAAAAAGAAGATGCAGTGTCATCATATGGTGTACTTATTACTTAAAACACCCCCAGGGAAAGAAGAAAGGGCATGGTGCAGTAGCTGGCTCAGTGGACCCAGGAACCACAGGCCAAGACAAATGTCAGTGACAGTCTTAGACAGGCACCGATTGTTCTGCTAAATATCAAAGGGCAGGAATGCTCAGTGCAGGTTCACTATTTGCAAAAACCAATATATAGTCACTTGTTAAAAATGCCAGTGTGACTTCAAGAGGGTAACATAGGTCAGGAAGCCGATGGCAAAAGGACATTATGCCCTAGGATATGCCATAAGGCCACAAAGTGTTTGGATTCCCAGTAGGCAGAAGGGAGAGACCAGGCTGAGATAATTCTGAGGCTTGGAATCCCTGTCCCATGTTACAACCAGGCAAGTCATTACTCTATGCAGGGCCTCTTTTACCACCCCTACCTCTGCCTCCAGTCACCCAGCTGGCACCAGCCACAAGCCCCTGCTCCCACCCTACACTCACAAAGCCTCCCTGCTCAGCACCTGCCCCTACCCCAGACCCAGGTCCATGGGCCCCTGGTGCTCCCCATAGCACTCCTGGGTCCCTGGGCCACCTCCCTGAAGCATTCATCACTCTCGATTGGAACTGCCTGTTTACGGCTGCATTTTCCATACCTCTCGGCCAGTTCTGCTTGTTCTTTTTTCCACTGCACTTTTTGCCGCTAACGTACTATTATAATTTACTTATTACATGTGTGTGAATTGGCTATCTACCCCAATTAAAACGTAAGCTTCTCAACCATATCATCCGTCTGATTCGTTCACTGAACTATCCCAAGTGTTGAGAACAGTGTCTGGCTGGTAAAAGCAGCTCAAGGAGTATTTGTTGTATGAAAAAATAAGTCATTTCCCTTGTTAGACCATTTGCCTCTTAAGAGTGGGAACTATCTTAATTCTGTAGCCGATTGGTGGGCACAGTGATGCCCATGGCTCTCAACCAAAGATGTCCACATCCTTATCTTTGAGGCCTGTGAATATGTGGCCTTACATAGTAAAGAAGAATGTGCAGATGTGATCACATTAAGGATCTGGTGATGGAGAAGCCATCCCAGATGGATAGTCCTGGATTATTTGGGTGGGTCCAATGTCATCAGAAGGGCCCTTAAAAAAGGGAGTAGGAAGGCTGGCAATTTGACCCCGGAAGCAGAGGTCAGAGTGAGTGGATGTGAGAACTTACCCTGCCGTTGGCGGTTCTGGGGATGCAGGAAGGGAGCCTTGGGTCAAGGAGTGCGGGTGGCCTCTAGATGCCAAAAAAGGCAAGAAAGGAATCTTTCCCAGAAACACTAGCTCTCTCGACACCTTGATTTTAGCACAGGAACCACTACAGACTTCTGACCTCCAGAATTGTAAGACAGTATAAGTTTGTGTTGTTTCAAACCATAAATTTGTGGTAATTTGTGGCAGTGGCGATAGGAAATCAACACAACCAGAGAGTGAACACATGGCAGTTGCTCAGTAAATGCCTACTAAATGACTGCCTGTCAACCATAAATACAGTGTTACTTTGTGTAGGGAAAAGAGAGAGAGATCAGACTGTTACTGTGGCTATGTAGAAAGGGAAGACATAAGAAATTCCACTTTGACCTGTACCTTGAACAATTGGTTTGCTGAGATGCTATTAATTTGTAACTTTGCCCCAGCCACTTTGCCCCAACTTTGAGCTCACAAAAACATGTGTTGTATGGAATCAAGGTTTAAGGGATCTAGGGCTGTGCAGGATGTGCCTTGTTAACAAAATGTTTACGAGCAGTATGCTTGGTAAAAGTCATCGCCATTCTCTAGTCTCAATAAACCAGGGGCACAATGCACTGCGGAGAGCCACAGGGACCTCTGCCTTGGAAAGCTGGGTATTGTCCACGGTTACTCCCCATGTGATAGTCCGAAATATGTCCTCGTGGGATGGGAAAGATCCGACTGTCCCCCAGCCCAACACCTGTAAAGCGTCTGTGCTGAGGTGGATTAGTAAAAGAGGAAGGCCTCTGTCTCCTGCCTGCCCCTGGGAACTGAAGGTCTCGTTATAAAACTCTATTGTACATCTGTTCAATTCTGAGATAGGAGAAAAACCGCCCTATGGCGGGAGGCGAGACATGTTGGCAGCCATGCTGCTTTGTTATTCTTTACTCCACTGAGATGTTTGGGCGGAGAAAAGCATAAATCTAGCCTACGTGCGCATCCAGGCATAGTACCTCCCCTTGAACTTAATTATGACATAGATTCTTTTGCTCACATGTTTTTGCTGACCTTATTATCACCCTGCTCTCCTACCGCATTCCTCTTGCTGAGATAGTGAAAATAATAATCAATAAAAACTGAGGGAACTCAGAGACCGGTGCCGGTGCAGCCCTTGGTATGCTGAGTGCTGGTCTCCTGGGCCCACTGTTGTTTCTCTATACTTTGTCTCTGTGTCTTATTTCTTTTCTCAGTCTCTTGTCCCACCTGACAAGATATACCCACAGGTGTGGAGGGGCACGCCACCCCTTCGAGTCTAAAATAAAATCCAATCCATAAGAACATCCACGAGTGATTTAAGCCATGAGCCACTGGTGATGACGGTTGCTGTTATTTTCTTTGGTTTTTCTTTTCCTTTAAATAACTAATTTTGACTCAGAGATGCTCATGATAGCATTTCCTGTGCGGCTAGCTGTCTTCCATCTACCTTCTTAGGCCGTTCTATTTATCGAATACAAATTTCCTCCTCGTAAAACCTTAACGCAAGATTTAACAACAATAACAAAAAGAATCACCTTATTTAATGAAAACTGTTAGGTTTAACAAACACACACTTAGTGGCACTCAGGTTCTCACGTGGGCCCTTCTACCAGGCTGGAAGCGGGGCACGCAAGCATGATTCTTTCTGAGCGTTTGGAGATGCTCAGGCCCCGTGAATCTATTTTTAATGATGACACTCAAGAAAAGAGAGAAAGTGACGAGAAGTCATTGAAAACACATTTCTGCGTCCAACAGAGAATTTAAATGGCCTCAATTATGGGCAAAATCTTTTCCTTGTCTCTTCAAAGAGCAAGAAGCAAATCGTTTTTTTCCCAGCTCTCTTCTCTCCAACCCTGCCAGCCCCACACCAGGCCTGCCATTACTTTCATCCCAGAAGCTAAAAACTCCAAAAGACTTGGGATTAATCACTCTCAGTGATTATTGATGAATTTTGATATATAAGATTTTTTCAGTTAACATTAATAAATCACGAAAATTATAAATAGAGTATATATCTATTTGTTTATATGAGAAATAAATTTTGAAATGTTTAACCCTCCAGAAGCAACTATGGACAATGTAGAATTTGTTTTGTTTTTGGTCTTGTGGAAGATGTATATAAAAGAGATATAAAAAGATCTCAAAACATGCTATCCCATAGTAATTTGAAACATTGTTCTGCAATATAAATCACATACTTCATGATGAGGAATTCTTGCTTTTTTCTCTCCGGCAATACTGATTTATAGGATACAGCTGAAGAATCAAAACCTCCAACATAGTCAATTCTATTTCATAACACGCATTAAGCAACTACTATGTGTGATGTCTTGGGTTGGAGCAAGAGAAAGCCCCCGATATCAAGGTGCCTCCCACAGTAGGAAAAGCTTTCCTCTTTCCAACTGGTGCACCAGGGTTCACATGTCAGTGCTTCAGCACAGCTATCAAGCAGGCATAATTTCTTGACTAAAAAACCCTAAGCCAGAGTTTAATTAAAAGAAAAAGGTTGAAACCAATTTTTCTAATAAATACAGCTATATTTCAACTTAAACTATAGGACAATGGAATTCAGAGGGCATCTTTTCACCTGGGAGAGCCTGAAACACTTCATTTCCTTTGCTATAGGAGTGGTGCTTAGCGTCTACCCACCCATCAGTCTGTCCATCCACTCTCCTCTCTGTCATTTACCAAGAGCTGCCTTGAGCGAGGTGCAGGGCCAGGCAGACAAGATAATGGCCAGGACATACACCTTCTTGGGGAACATTTCCAAATGCAGTTCCCCACGACTGTGTTCAACAGCACTCTTTGCTGTGTTTGCAATAAGAAAGAAGATCCTCGGAAGGGCGGCACTCTTTTCTCCTCCTGCAAACACATTTAGCTTGTTGACACTGGTGGTTCTGGATGCTTATCTGCCTCATCCCTTGTTGTGCTGTCAGTCTAATGCCTCGAAGCATATCTAAGCTGTAACCCAAACCCTGTGACCTCGTGTATCACTGCATTGCCTGCGAGGCTCAATAAATCATGTCTCCCAGCAGCAGCAAATCAATCTAGTTCTTAGAAAGAAGACACAAGTCACAATCAGAGGCGCCTTCCTGCACTCTCAAAAGGATTTCATGTGTATGAAACATTCAAATTCCTCCTGATACCATCTCAGAGAGACCCTCCTAAAGCACCAGGTCCAGGTGGGGACTCCACATGTCAAGATGCAAATGAGGAGTTTCGGAAGAGATTCATGAGACAATCTGAAGACGGCAACCTAGTAAACACCAAGAAAAGCTAAAAAGGTACTTAGCCTGGAAGGATATGAATCTTTTCTCAGCCAATGCAGACACCAGATTGCTACAGACTGAAGCATCCCGCTGCTGACTCTCCAGCTCGACTCCTGAGAGAAACCACACTGTGGAGGAGGGATTTTAGGACATGCAATCCAAACATTCATCTAGATATGCTAAGTCTTGTCCGTAGGTCAAGAAACTCAAGAGCTGAAACCGAATGTACTTACTAATTCCCCCAGAGAATTACTTGGCCTGAATTTCATGCTTTGCATTGTGCCCTGGGCACACTCAGGGGACAGTTGTGGAGATACCACTGGGATGTCCCCTCCTGGCTCATCAGGCCACCAGAGACACATCACTCAGGCGTCCCTATGTCAGTGCCTCATTAAGAAATATCTTGTTAGTGCCAGGAAAAGCTAACACCCTTCCTGAATTAACTGTTTAACGCCTCCTTTCTGTTTTCTGTTATACAATTCGGTAACAAATGTAATCAATTTCAGACAACTCTAGTAATACACACCTCTTCCAGGTCTCTCCTCACATGTCAGAGATCTTCCCCAACAACCCTTTACAAAATCATCCCAACCCACACTCCTGGATCCCACTCCTCTCCTGCTTCTCTTGCTTTACTTTTCTCCTGGCACTTGTTCACCATCTGACATCCTTTATGTCATACTGGTTTATTCGTGCTTTATCCTTTTCCCCACTGGAAAGTAACCACCATGATGGCAGACACTGGTTCTCTCCTAGACCCCAGCAACTAGAACTCTGCCTGACAACAGTAGGCACTCAATAAATACCAAATGAGTCAATACAGGAGTGGCTAAATGTGAGAAACTCCATGGTTTGCATTTCTACTTTCTCTGTGAACTTGAACTTTGATTTCAGATTATAAATTTCCCTGGTTTTGATGCATTTACTGTTTTGGTTTTCTGTTTTTAAAGTATTTGTGTAAGCCAGCTAAAATCTTTTGTAAAATGAAACAACAGGTAGTAGATAGAGAGATAGGTATAAACAGATAAAAAGGATGACCTAATTATCAAACACATTGCATTTTAACAGATGGTAACGTCTCCACTGAGGACAGAAAAGGAAATGAGCCAAGCAGATAAAGGATTAATTAAGTGGAGTAACCTTTATTCCAAAACTGACCATCTCTTCCTACCAGAGCAGTATCCTGTGTTGATCTGATCAGGTGTTTACTATTTAGGAAGGCCAGTCCACTGGGAAATCCTCCTGGCTTCTCTGGCTACCCCCATGCATCCTACTAGCTCAATTTACTGATGGGGACTTAGGCACTGAGAGCTGTTTTCACCAGAGATGTGTCTCAATGGTCCACATCATGCTCATTCTCACTCTGGGAATCTTTGAAAGAAAATGAACGGAGAGTTTCCAGAATTTTTTTTTTAAATATACTATACCTCTCCCCCAAACACCTCCCACATATAGAGATATTGAAGAAGCACTCCCATGACATCAGAGGTAGAAAAGAAAAGGTGTGAGACTGACCAATTTCATTCCAAGTTCTACCTCAGGTAAGTTAAAGACTTAGAAACACACGGAAGAGGACAGAACCTGACTGTGAGACACACAGGGATGAATACTCACAGGAGGGTCCCTACCTGTTTAACCACAGTCACCGTCCCTGGTGCCATGGCAACCACCGAGGCAAGGGCAGTGGCGTCGTGGGTCTCAGCGCCCAGCTCAATGATCTGCTGCAGGATGTTCACGGCTGTGGGGTCCAGTCGGTCGCCTTAAGAGGAAGAAGCAAAGAGGACACCATTCAGGCCACTGGTGCTGAAGGACATGGAATGCAAAACCAGCCCGTCTGTTCCCTCGGGTGATGCCTTCTCCACAGGATGCATGGGCTCTCTGTAATCGCTCATTTTGACAACAGAAATAATCTGTATGGTGCTTTATAGCTTACAAAGCATTTTCTATAAGAATATCTCAAAACCCTAAGCAACCCTGTGAGGATGGGACATTGAGATGTTATTTGCATTTTGTAGGATCCTCATTTGGGTCACTGAGTCAGTTACACCACAAAGCCAGAACTCGAACCCATGTGCTCTGAGTCCTAACATGCGGACACGTGGCTGCCCTCGAAGCTGAACTGCTGAGGAGTGCCAGCCAGCCCGTTCAGCTGCACACTCAATGAAAGTGTGTGCCAAGAAATTCCACAAGTTATGGGCAAAACATCCAAGGATGTCTCAATTATTCAACCAGTGGGCTTTAGAACTCCAAACCAACTGAAGCTGGGGGTTCTATTTTAACCATCTCTAAAGACGGGATTCTGCATCATCAGGGCAGCTATTTAGTATCCCTGCCTGCTCCCACCATCTGCCGGGCCATCTGCAACTGTCCTGAGCATACCCTGACCCTGATCATTAATTTACTAAAAGAGAAATGACTGCTTGATCTCCACCTTAGCATAATATTTTGCAGGCTCTGCCAACATTTTCATCCTCATGGGCAGCTTTTTGTGGGCCGTGTTCCAATATGAGTCAATCAATAAGAGATAAGAGAAGGGGAACTCAACGTGTCTCATGAAGAAGGTAGGACAAGCCGGTGGCTGAGGCAGTGGCCAGCTTATATTCACAATGCATCGCCTGGTACTCCCCAAACACATGTCCCTTAAGGGAAATGGTGCAAATGTACCTTGCAGCCAACCACTCTGAACATGCAAGGACAAAAACATTTACCTGTGCAACTTACTGAGGCGAGGTTCTAATTCCGCATCCACAGACTCCCTCAATGACCATTTATCAAACCCTAGGAACTATTGCTCCTGATAAGAATAAAGACAAAGTCCTACCCCTTCCCCCTCACCCCCCAACTCCTCCCAGGGCACACAGGCTCCTAAGCCAGACTGTAAGCAAATCCTTACAGACCCTGGCAGGTCCCATGTCAGGAGTGCAATTAGGAAACAGTGCAGAAAAGGGGGTGTTCTCAGGAGGTGACCTGCAGCCTGAGTACTGCAGATGAGGATGAGTTTGGCAGGAAAAGGCTGTGAGGGAGAAGAAACCAGGCCATACCCCAGGGAGCACTGGAGTGTGTGTCCCTTCTGAGAGCTGCAGATCTGGCTGAGGGCAGCACAGCCCAGGAGTGGGGTGGCAAGAGACAGTGACACGGCCAGGCAGGAGCCAGAGAAGCTGAACCTGGCCTTTTCAGCTGCAAAGTTAAGAGCTATGAAGAGACATTGGAGGGCCTTAGAAGATGTGAGAGAGTGAATGAGTCTGAGCATCAGCCTGTGTGTGTGTTGGGGGGTGTGTGTGTGCATATGTGCTGTGTGTGTGCTCATAGGGGATGAAGACAGACGGGCTGCATCTTGCAGGTCCTGAGCAATCACTGATGTCACTGGATCATGGAAGGAAACTCAAGTCCTGAAGGAAACTCAAGTCCTGAAGGAAACTAAAGTTCTGACAGGACCTCAGCGCGGAGAGCCATGTTTAACAGCCTGGGCCTCGACTCTCCCGTCTGCAAAAGTGGAGGCGCTGCCTCCCGAATTCCCTGCAGCTCAGCAGGCAGTGAACACAGCCCTGCCAATTAGTCTTCCCTAAACCAACTGGCCCACCGGAGTTTTCTGTGCAGCTTCCTTAACAATCTGGAGTTTGGGGGTTTAAGAACTGGAGGAAAATGGTGTCTTCCTAACTCCTATTTCCTATCACCATTGCATTTTACCTAATGCTTCCTCTTTAACCCAACCTGCTTGACCTCTGCCCTTGTACAGGGCTGTGGTATGAAACATCAGCTTGTGTTTTGTTCATCTTTTAAAAACAGCATCAAGAAAAACTGTTTTCTAAGCATAATGCCCCAACTGCCACTAGGCTGGTACAGTGGCTTGGTTTTTTTTTTTAGAACTGATCTAACATTTGAAAATCATGACATTTCATATAAAAATCCTGACTGCGCCTTTTGGGAAGGACTTGGAGAATGAGTGACCTGGCCTTGCAGGTCTGCAAAGTGAACTCCCACACGCCAGAGTCTCTGCCACTCTCTACCACCCACTGAGCCCACACCACCTCCTGCCACTGCCTGCCTGGCCCCTGTAGGCCCTGGAGGAGATGTCCCTGAGGAATCACGGAATGGGACGATGCCATGACAAGAAGTTAGGAGACCCAGATTCCAGGATGAGCTCCAACATCCTAAAGTGGGTGACCTTCAGCCAACCACTAACAACCATGAACTATTAGCCAACCATTAACAATGAAAAGCAACATTCCGCATCCGTGAAGTGAGAATAATCAGATCTCCTCCCCTCACAAGGCTGTTCCGAGAATTAAATGTGATAAGATGCAGGGGAATCTTGCAGTCCTGTTGTAAGGCCTCCCCTCTGCTTTGGCTTTCTTCTAGAGCATTTCTGGAGGCAGAGATCTCTGGTGCCTGACAATGGGGCTGCTTCTGCAGTCTGAATGCTGGGTCAGGGATTTGGAAGTAGATCACCTGATGGACATCATTCATCTGCAAATGCATTCATTCAGCATGTCTAGGAAAGACAGTTCTGAGATGGCAAAGGAAGAGCAGGTGTCCTCACCACTCTCAGAGGTGTATCTCAGGTCCTGGAGCGCGGCCACTGCTGCCTGTGTCCCTTGAGCATCTTCTTCCGCCTCTGTGATGTGGAGATACTGGGTGGAGGGCTCCTCAGGAGCTTCTGTTGCTGTCTAAATAAAAACATAATGTCTAAGTCATCTCCTAAAAGATTGACTGTTGCCCAGAATTTCCAAGAATATGTATTAAGATAGAACAAATACATATAAGA
Organism: Macaca fascicularis; assembly: GCF_037993035.2. Lineage (NCBI taxonomy): Eukaryota > Metazoa > Chordata > Mammalia > Primates > Cercopithecidae > Macaca > Macaca fascicularis. The sequence continues at coordinate 144,147,293 of NC_088382.1, forward strand.
AAGCAATACATTGCAACATCTCGTTTATCTGGCACCCCTGAGGAACCAGTTGCTCCCATAAATATACTTCCCAAAGAGAAAATTTCTCTGTGAGGATCAAGACCTTTAAAAACCAGCTTTGGTAAAAAGCCCCTGCTGTACATTTTTGTGGTGGGAAACAGAGTTTATGTATGCTGTTCACAATTAGAGACTTGACCAGCTCAGATATTCTTGCATACGCTTTTCTAACGGCTCCTCTGTCTCCTCCTGCTGCTACCAACACTACCTCTGATCTGTGCCTTACCCTGGGGATTGGGTGCCATGTGGCCAACAGAGGAAGGGGCATAGCCACGGGGCAGCTGAGGGTGGAAGGGGTAGGGCGGGTGATTATACAGAGGAAGGGGCACAGCCACGGGGCAGCTGATGGTGGAAGGGGTAGGGCGGGTGATTATACAGAGGAAGGGGCACAGCCACAGGGCAGCTGATGGTGGAAGGGAGAGAACCAGTGATCACACAGCACATGGACAGCGCAGGTCCTGGCAGAGTAAGAGTTCAGCAAATCTTAGCTATTTGTGCCATTGTTTTTTTTTTTTTTTTTTTTTTGAGATGGAGTCTCGCTCTGTCACCCAGGCTGGAGTGCAGTGTCGTGATCTCAGCTCACTGCAAGCTCCACCTCCTGAGTTCAAGCGATTCTTCTGCCTCAGCCTCCCGAGTAGCTGGGATTACAGGCATGCACCACCACACTCAGCTAATTTTTGTGTTTTTGTAGAGACAGGGTTTCACCATGTTGGCCAGGATGGTCTCCATCTCCTGACCTTGTGATCCACCCGCCTCAGCCTCCCAAAGTGTGACCCACCACGCCCAGCCACACCATTCTTATTCGTACATGAAGGTGTAAGAAACAAAACTGACTACAAGAAATATATTTGCACAAAACCAGGACTTGTGAGGGTAGGAGGAGTTAAAGTGGCATTCACAGGTACCTCGTGCCTCAAAGAGAGAAGAGGTGGAACAGAATTTTTATAGAACTAGATGTTAATAATTATCTTTTTCTGGAAGGGATGGAAAGTGGAAGCAAAACTATAAGGATGGATGCATGAATGTCACCAATCAAGAAGAACAAAAAGAAGGACTTCAGACAAAATGTACAGGAGTCAAGTTATGCTCTATAAGCACATATCAGTAAATGACATAGAGGTTCAGAATAGCATATAATATTTCTTCACAGCCAACCGGCCAAGTCCGTTTAGGTGTTTCCATCCTGAAATACGGTAGACACCCCAAAAATATTCAATGAATGCATAAATGAACAAAAAGAATATTTTGTTCTCAGTACCATGAGGCAACAGATTAGCCGTCAGTAGATCCAGGCAATGCCTGAGCCTGTGAAAGGACAGGACACAGCCTGAAAGGTTTCTCCTCGTTCTGGGGAAAGCATGTCATAATTGCTGTCAGGAAGGGTGGTACTTGTTGCAAGGCATTCCTGGGAGCCAGGTGACATGCACATTGCTGGAAGAGGAGGCTTGTTACTCCACTGGTGACCCCTGCATGGCAGCTTCCTGGCTGCTCACCATCTCATGGAGATGAGTATGGAGTCAACTACCTGGCTTTATGTCAACTATTTCTGTTGTGTTCATGGCTCTGCATAAGATGCTAGCATCTGCTGGAAGCGAGGCCTTCAGTGGAGATAGGGCATCACTGCATGCATTTATAAAAGCACCGACTGACAAGATGGATTGAGTTTTACATCGGTAATTGACATTCAAGTGTCTATTTTGTTAATGAAGAGTAAATTCTTCCAGTATGTATTAATACTTGAAACACTAGGTGATTAATTGTTTTTGCATAGATGAAGATGTAACAGTGATCATCATCAACATCTGCAATAATCATAGCAGCTGCCATTTTCTGAGGGCCTCCAGGGGGCTCTTTCAGGCCTCAGCATTTTACACATGGTTTCTCTCAGTGCTTCTGAGCTCTCAGGGATTATTAGCCTACTATACAGACGAGAACACTAAGCCATGAGGGTTAAACAATGGCTCAAGGGCAAGTAGTTTATAGGTGACAGAGGATTCAAAGTTAAGTCTGTCAGACTCCAAAACTCTTTTTAAAAGAATTTTTATAAAAAAAAAAATTTAAACACACAAAAGCAGAGAGACAGATCTAATAAACCTCCATGCATCCACTAACCAATTTCAGCAATTATCAATCATGGCAAGTCTTTCCTTTTTTAATTATAAGTTCTGGGGTACACGTGCAGAACATGCAGGTTTGTTACATAGGTATACGTGTGCCATGGTGGTTTGCTGCACCCATCAACTCATCATCTACATTAGGTACTTCTCCTAATGCTGTCCCTCCCCTAGCCCCCTACCCCCAACAGGCCCTGGTGTTTGATGTTCCCCTCCCTGTGTCCATGTGTTCCCATTGTTCAGCTCCCATTTATGAGAACATGTGGTGTTTGGTTTTCTGTTCCTGTGTTAATTTGCTGAGAATGATGGTTTTCAGCTTCATCCATGTCCCTGCAAAGGATATGAACTCATCCTTTTTTATGGCTGCATAGCATTCCATGGTGCATGCATACCACATTTTCTCTATCCAGTCTATCATTGATGGGCATTTGGATTGGTTCTAAGTCTTTGCTATTGTGAATAGTGCTGCCATAAACATACGTGTGTGCATGTGTCTTTACGTACAATTATTTATAATCCTTTGGGTATATGCCCAGTAATGGGATTGCTGGGTCAAATGGTATTTCTGGTTCTGGATCCTTGAGGAATCACCTCACTGTCTTCCACAATCGGTAAACTAATTTACACTCCCATTGACAGTGTAAAAGCATTCCTATTTCTCCACATCCTCTCCACCATCTGTTGTTTCCTGACGTTTTAATGATCACCATGCTAACTGGCGTGAGATGGTATCTCATTGTGGTTTTGATTTGCTTTTCTCTAATGACCACTGATGATGAGCTTTTTCTCATATGTTTGTTAGCCACATAAATGTCTTCTTTTGAGAAGTATGTGTTCATATCCTTTGCCTACTTTTTGATGGGGTTGTTTTTTTCTTGTAAATTTGTTTAAGTTCCTTGTAGATTCTGGATATTAGCCTTTTGTCAGATGGATAGATGGCAAAAATTTTCTCCCATTCTGTAGGTTGAATCATGGCCAGACTTTCTTGGACTATGTTCCCACATACTCCATGCCCTGCTCTGGGATTATTCTGAAGCAAATCCTGAAATAATTATTTCCCCTATAAATATTTCATACTGTATCTCTAAAAAATAAAACTCATCCAAAAAAGAACTACAATGCTTCTGTCGCACTCAAAAACTTTACAATAAATCCTTAATATCATCAAAGGTCTAGACAATGTTTAAATTTCCCCAATTGCCTCATTTTTTAGGTTTGTTCAAATCAAATCTAAATGAGGTTCACACACTAGAACTGATTAATGTGTCTCATAAGACTTAAAACCCATATGCTCTTCCTCCATTTCTGGCTTTTCTCCCCTTGTAGTTATTTGTTGAAGACAGCAGGGGTTTTGCCTTACAGAGCTGTCAGCAATCTAAGTTTCGCTGATTGTATCACCATGGAATTGACCAATGTTCCTCCATCCATGGTGTCTTCTGTAAACTGGTCATTGGATATAAATACAAATATTTAAGTAGATTCAGGTTCCCTTTTTGTCAAGAATGCTGCATGGGTGATATTGGGCAGTTCTTTCAGGAGACATGCTTTGGATGGTGGTCTCTTTTATGTAAGGTCAGCAGTAACTGATGATCATTGTTAAACCCATGACACCACTAGAAGGCTGCAACATGGTAATATTCTTATTTTTCATGGGTTAGTTGAAATATTTCAAAAGAAAAAACTTCCCCTCATCAAATGTTTGGTTATGTTTACACAGGGTTTTGTTTTGTTCTGTTTTGTTTTGTTTTTAAAGGTAGAATAGGGCTGGGTATGGTCGCTCATGCTTGTGATTCCCAGCATTTTGGGAAGTCAGGGTGGGAAGATCACTTGAGGCCAGGAGTTTGAGACCAGCCTAGGCAACAAAGAGAAATCCTGTCCCTATTTAAAACTTTTTTCAAAAAATTAGCCAGGCATAGTGGTGCTTGCCTATAGTCCTATCTACTTGGAAGATAGTAGAAAGGACTATCTACTGTCTCCTGAGGTAAGAAAATTGCTTGAGCCCAGGAGTTCGAGGTTGCAGTGAGCTATGAAGGGAGGCTCCAAGGCATGCCAACCTGGGTAGCTAGACCCTATCTCTCAAAAAAATTAAAAAATAAAGATAGAACAATTACTTGATTCTTGGTCTTAATTTACCGATTTTCAAAAATAAAGAGTTGATTCTCTAACATTCTACAAAAATGACTAAGTTGTTTTTTCCAAATATCACTATAAACTTACAGAATTAAACATATTTTATGTGTTTCACTGTCATTATTAAACACTAGTAACAGCCTCAGAATCACAAGATCATCCCTACTACCAACAACAGAATACTTGAAAAGTGCAGTTTGTGCAGTCTGTTTTGCCCTTAGGTTACATCCCCATCGAACAACTGTTTTGAAATCTCTTGAAACTGTTCCTCTCCATGTAGTTAGGTCACCAATTTGATATACAGTTAGAATCATTTATTTCATTTTACTCACAATGTTTAAGACTTGCTTTTTAAGTTAAATTTTGTTTTTATTATTATATAAAATACTTTTACAATATTTTATATAATCAGAGTCAAAGCTACACAGCAGGGTATTTTGAGAAATTTAGCTTCTCCCCGTCCCTTCCATCTTGCTCTCTGCCTCCTTTCCCTACATATAATGACCCCATTTCTTATTTTTTGTAACTACTTTACTTTGAAATAATTTTAGACTTACACAAGAGTTCCAAAGATGTAAAGAGCTGCAACAAAGTTCCTGGAGACCCTTTACCCAGCCTCCCCTAAGCTTGACATCTTTCGTAATCATGGCGCAATGATCAAAACAAGAAATTAACATTGGGACACTATTACTAATTAAACAACAGGCTTTCTCCAGATTCCTCTGGTTTTCTCATTAATGTCCTTTCTCTGTTCCAGGATCTAATCGTGCATCCCACAGCACATTTAGCCATCATGCTTCCATTGTCTCCTCCTGGCTGTGAAAATTCTCACTTTCCTTATCTTTCATGACCCTGACACTTCTGAGGAGTACAGATGAGGAATTTGACCACGCATATCATTTGGATTTGTCCGATGGTTTCTGATAATTAGACTGAGGTCGAAGATTTTAGTTAAGAATACCATGAGATGAAGTGTCTTCTCATCTGATCACATAACAGCATGCTTCATTACTGATGTCAGCGTGCCTCACTACTGATGACGCCAACCTCTATTGCTTGTGAAGGTGGTGCCTCCACTGTAAAGCTTCTATTTTTGCCTTTTGTAATTAATAAATATTTTGAAGGAGATATCCAGAGTTTATGTGAGTATCTCATTTCTCCTTAAACTTTTGCCTACTAACCTAGCACTCATTAATGGATCTCACCTGCTAAGATTGTTACTGCAGTATTCTAATAGTAATTTTCTATTTCCCTCATTCCTTCTACATTTATTAATCATTATTTTTGGGGGGAAATACATAGTTCCTTCTCCCACATTTACTTATTCAATCATTTATTTATGTCAGTATGGACACATAGTGTCCCAGTGAAACTATGGGATGGTTTCCAAACAGTGGGATTATTGAGTTAATGGATAAATAAATGCATATGTAATTTTGTTACGTATTGCTATTCCCTTCATCGGGTTGGGCCATTTTACATTCCCACCAGCAACGTAGGAGAGCAGATTTCTCCACAGCCTTTCCAGCAGAGATAATGTCAAACTTTTGGATCTCTGTCAAGCTAGTAGGTGAGAAATTCCATCTCGGGCTAATTTTAATGAAAATTTATTTCCTTACATGTGAGGCTGATCATGTTCTCAGTTATTCAAGGTTATTTACATTTCCTTTTCCCTGAACCTTTCTTATCTCTTGTCCATTTTTCTAATGGGTTGATCTTTCTCATCACTATTTTTTATAGGCCTTTGATAAAGATATTAATTTTTTCTATGTGACAAAAAATATTTTTATCATTTATCTTTTTACTTATGAGCTCTTTTCTATAAGACTTTTAAAGTTTTTCTATGCAGTCAATTTTTTTAAAGTATTTTTCCTTATTGAGTCTGGATTTTGAATTATAGTTACAAAAGGTCTCCACACTCTCAGTTTATAGATGAATTCACTTATGTTTTCTTCTAGTATTTGTAAAATATTATTGTTTCTACATTTAAATATCTGATCCTTTTGAAATTTGTCTCATATAACTTTATATGTTATAATAAACAGATTCAATTTTATCTTTTTTCAGCTAGCTATTTAGTTATCCTATGTCACTTATCAAAAAGCCCACCTTTCTCTTACCAACTTGAGACACCATCTTTATCATATACTAAATTTCCATGTCATTGAGTCTATTCTAAATTTTCTGTTCTATTCCATTAGACCATCTATTCATGCACACTGTCTTATTTAGAGAGATTTCATAATATGTTTTAATATTTGGTAGGATTCTCCTCTTATGGTTGTTATTCCCAAGGGTTTCCCTAGCTAATTCTACTTATTCTTCCAAATGAACTTTAGAAATCAACTTGATTAGCTCCAGAAAAAAATCTAATGGTATTTAGATTACATGTAATATGTAATAGATCATATCACATTGATAAATTATTGTATAAATTACCTTCAGGGGAATTAACATCTTTATGATATTGAGTATTCCCATAAATTTGCTCAACTCTAGGTTTATGTCTCTTTCAAGAGTGTTTTATAGTTTCCCATATTTACACTTTGGGCATTTTTATAAGGTTTATGCCTAGATTTATCTTGGTTTTGTTTCCTGTATCAAATGGGGGTTTTATTTCCATTGTAACTGATTTTATGTATGTATGTATGTGTGCATATATTGGCATATACATATTCTTATATTTACACATATGGGTATACACATTCATATGTGCAGGTGTACATGTATCTACAACTAACTGTTGTATGTTGACTTTTAATCTCCTTTTTGTTTGTATTAGCTTTTCATTCATTCTTTTGGATTTTCTGAAAATATCATCATCTTATATGCATAGAGAGATACTTTTACTTCTTTCCTTCCAGTTCTAGGTCTCCATATGCTTTGCCTGGTCTAGCCACACTGACTGATGCCTCCACATGCTGTTAAAGAACAGCAGAGCCACTGGGCACTCTTGTCTGCTTCTGACTTCAGTGCAAACACTCTAGTGTTTCCCAACGAAGTAAGACAAACACTCTAGTGTTTCCCAACGAAGTAAGACAAACACTCTAGTGTTTCCCAACGAAGTAAGACAAACACTCTAGTGTTTCCCAACGAAGTAAGATGCTGGTGTTTGGGTGACACACATTTTTTTTTTCAACTTAAGGATGTATCCATCAAATTTTATTTACTCTTTTTCATCAGTGAACACTGAATTTTGTCAAATGCCTTTTCTGCATCTATGAAGGTGACTGTTTCATATTATAATGGATGTTAACATGTTACCTTTCCATGAGACCACTTGTCCCTTGCATTCCAGAATAATCCCCACAATATCATGATGTATTATTTTTTTCATATGTTGTGGATTCTGTTTAAAAAACCTTCTCCTAACCATTGGATGCTCTGTAAAGTCCTTAGATAAAGTGAGGGTGATTTTTACCCCCAGGAAATGCTGAGCATTGGCAATGTCTGGAGACATTTTTCAGTATCTCAACAGGGGATGGGGTTGGGGGGATGATGCTACTATTAACTAGTGGGAAGAGACCAGAAATGCAGCTAAACAGGCTGCAGGGCACAGGACAGCCTTCCACAACAAAGGATTGTCCAGATCAAAATGTCGACAGCACGCTGAGTCTGAGAAACCCTGCCTTAGGTATCTGCAATTAGTCCGTGGTGGTGATACCTAGTATCTGAAAAGAGAGATGGTTATTGGCTCTTATAATGAAGGTGTGTTTTCAGCAGATGAATGGTTCCAACGCCTAAGGAAAAAAAAAACAAAACAAAACCAAAAAAGCAGCTGGGAGCATGAGATCTCCACAGAAGGAGAGCAGCGCCTAGAATCCGGAAATGGAGCCTTGTCCAATTCTCTCAATAAGGATGGCAATACAATAGAATCCTTGCCTTCCACTCTTTCAGATGCAACATCTGAAACTCTGGATTTGTGAATAACATAAGTAAAAGTGTCAAGGTTAATACAAACTTTCACAAAAGAGTTTAAATTCAACCCAGAACAAGAATTCATAGGCTTGGCCCAGATCTTACCCAGTTATACCCCTCAGACACGAGACATAATTTGAAAACATTTCAGAAGTTTCCCAACCAGAAAATCTAATGTTCTGAGGAATGACTGTCTGTGCCCAGTATTTGGGCTGGCCTAGCTTGTCATTTGTGTTTAGAAATGTCAAGATTAATACCACACTTAAAAAAATTACCTCCCACTTGGGGTCTCCATCAATTTCCACCACCTTCAAGCCATGTTTGTTCTTCAAGTGCCTATTGAACTCCCATTTGGTGCCATACACAAAGCTGCAAACGGGACACTTCAAACCACCTGAAAGCACAGACAGACGTTAAAAAAAAATGTGTTCGTAATACATAAAAATGCAACAGTTCCTCCTTCTATTCAAATGCCTCAAATCTAGTAAGTATTATTTTGTCTCCAGCACTTATATTCAATTCAAGCTTACCGTAGTATTGAACACAATAGCAACAGTGTATGTTTTTCAAGGCAGAGATTTTAAAACTTAACGTACTTTTTTTATTTGTTGAATAAGCTTTTGCAGAAAGCCCAATATGTGCCCAACAGTTTAAATGCCAGAGAGAACTAAGATAACTAACATAATTCCCTTGGCCAGTGAGTAAGTGGCTTAAATCATTCTTTCATTTTTTTTTTTCACTTGTAAATAACAAATAATTTAGAAAACAAGAACAACGGAAAGGGAGTGTCTGCTTTTCTTAATCTCTTTTGTCCCAAAACACTAAGACCAGGAGCCAGATTCTCAGTCTCCTTCACGTCAGAAGCTAAGTCACTGGCATCAATTCCCATGCGAATTTCCCAGTAAAGAACAAATTTAAAAGCTGGTCACATCCTGAAATGTCATTATTTATTGAACTGATTAAATTTTACACATGGTCCAGGAAGTGTTTAGATGCTTTAATTAAGAGAATGTACAACTCTAGGTTTTAAAAAAACCCCCAAAACTGGAGAGTCACACAAAAGAGTATCTTTCTACAATTATATTAGAAGCAGCAACTAAATTGCAGCCTAGACAAAAGTCTCTTTGAACAGGTTGTGCCTTCAGAAGCAAATTCCAGCCTCGGGAGACTAAGGGTAGTGCTGATGCCAGGCCTCTAGTCTACTGGCCTGAGCTAGGCTGACTGCTGGCACCACCGGGCCACCACCCTGAGCTGGGCCAGGGGAATGAGCCCTCTCACCAACATCCCCAACACCACAGCTGCCTGGAACTGTGGGCTACCCGATTCCAGCAGTCATTCCCTAGTCGCAAACTCTGGCCTCCTGTCCTTCTCTGCCATGTCTTCTCTATGGTCCGCATGGTCTCTCCTCTATGCCAGTGCTTCTGCAGCATCCCGGAATCTCAGACCTCCTGGCCAACAAAATCCCCAACATGCACCTTGTCAGACAGTGCGCTGCTTCCCTCTCTTTCTTTGACCACACTCTCCTCTAAGGCCTCTCAGGTGGAGGCTGCTTATGCTCTTGAGCCCCAGGTAAGGAGGATGCCAAGCCCGGGCAGGGCAGCAACGCCACCTCCATGGTAGAACAGGGGCATTTCCCCATCCTGTCCCTGCTACCCACAGTGCCAGACCCATCAGACAATTTGGCACCTGGCCCTCTCCACTTAGATACTGCAATATCCATTCACTTCAAGGCCAAGAACCTTCCCTACCATTTCACAATCTGTGGAGTTTCATTCAGTCATGCATATGATTATTCAGCACCACCCACGGGGCTAAATCCAAGCATCCCACTCTGACGACTATCGGCCCTCTGGCCCTCTCTTACTTTCACTATCATTATTCTTCGATTTTGGGAGGAGCTTCAGTTTGGATCCCCTCCCATTTTCTCTCAACCTACCCCTAACTCTGCTCCCCTCTCCAGAGCACACTCCGGAGCCCAAAACTTACAACTTTTATTGGCAAAGCCCTCCACATCCTCAGCCACTTCTCTTTCTCTCAAACCTGCCTGGCAAATCCACAGTCCGGCATTGATCCAAGCCCCAGCCCTCCCTGCTCTGATCCTGGGATGCTGAGGCAAATCACAAAGCCATATGTATTCTCATGGCCACACTTCCAACCTCAAGTATTTCCCTAGTCAACTCTGTTCAGTTATCCAGAAGAAGAACTGCAATTCTCCATCCATCACATTAAGTCCCCTACATTATTGTTGACTTCCTCTTTCAATCTCATCCTCAGTTCTGGTTTCCTGCTTCATAATGAGAATATCAGGTAAGAACTTTCCAGACCTTCTTGTACTATACATTTCTGTCCCTCTGCACCTGCCTATGCCTGGCCTGATGCCAGTTGTGGGTGAGAGTTCCCCTCTGCCTTCCAAGACCCCTTTCTCCTCCTTCTAGAGCACTGATCCTCAGCCCTGTTAGACTCAATGCCCCTTTCTACAACAAGCAGTTTAAGATTCCTCCATCATCCTGAAGTTTTTTCAAAGCCCCTCAAGTTTTGAAATCCTGCATGGGTGCAAGTACCACTCCACTGAACACTCTGTTCCTCCAGCCTCCACACCTTTCTGCTTTCCCTGTCCCATGGCTGGGTGGCTGCACCCTCCTACTCTGTCCCATGTCCCCTAGGCTGGGTATTCAGACATCCTTCAGGCTCTTCCTCCTGCCCAGGGCATATATTATCCACAAACTAATGACTTTCCTATTTGTAGCTCCAGCCCAGACTCCTGTCCCAAACTCCAGCCTGGGATGCCTCCCCACAGGTAGAGAGGACTGTGCATCCCAGTGCCTCCCACACCTCCTGGCCTGGCCACTGCAGGCTTCTGCACAGATAGGAGCAACCATCTCCTAAGTGCTCTCTCAGCAGCTATTGTCTGTCCTCCACTGCTGGTCCACTTCCCACCCAGCACACAACATGGTCTTTTGAAAACACAGACTAGATCACAGCCTTAGAGGTACAAACCCTTCCAATGGTCTTCTGTCTCACCTACAATAAAATCCTGACTCCTCCCTGTGGCCTGCGAGTCCCACCTCCCTCCCTCTCTTCCTCATTCTCTCCCTTCTCTGTCTTTTGCACTGACCAAGTTCATTCCCTTCCTGGGACACCTGCTGTGCCTCCTGGTTCACAAACTCTTCCCCAAGATCTCCATTTGACCTTCTCCTCCTCTTTAAGCACCACCTCTTCAGAAAGGCCCTCCTGGGACTCCTAGCGAAAGCAGCCCCACCAAACACACAGAGCCATCAGTAGGATTTCCCTACTGCCATCAAATTGTCAGTCTGACATTGTATTATTATCTTTCCTACACGTCTTCATTGTCCTTCCTCCCTTCTAAAGTGGCACCTTCCTAGAGTGGGAACTTTAGGGGCATCATCCACTTATTCGCTGTTCAAGCCGTAGCACCCGGCATCTAGCTTCTCCTCAATCACTCTGTCTTGCATCACTGACTCTGGGTCTTGGCAAATCCTCTTCTTTCTTTAGCTCCATCTACAACCATCCCCCTGCTCTCCTTGGACTTCTGCACCTCCCCTCTGTACGCATCTGTCCCCTCACCAAGTAAGTGTGTTTGGTGTTATCCAGGGGCCTGCCTCGGTGCTATCGTATCTTCCCCTTTCCTTCACAGCCACGATTCTGTGGAGTCTCCACTTCCAAGAACTCACCAGAAAGAGGTGCCGTTAGTGATGCCTGGGGTAGACAACAGGCTGGGATGCAAGTGGTGGAGGACAGCATTCACGTCTCCTCCATCTTTCAAATTTTATTCCATGGGAGAGTAACTGCCCTATTCAAAATAATTACTGAAATTAAGATTATAAATCTAAACTAGAAAAATAATATGAAGTAATTGCTTCCCTGTCTCTCTTCATTACTTAGTCCAGTGGTTCTAAACTATGGGCAATCTTCCTCCCAGACAGGCAATGTATGGAGGAACTTTTGGTTGTCACAACTGGGGGGTGCCTAAGGCATCCAGTGGGTAGAGGCCAGGGATGCTGCTAAATACCCTACAACACACAGCACAGCCCCCAAAACAAACACTGGCCTGGCCCCAGTTGTGAGCAGTACTGACGTTGAGAAGCCCTGCCTCACACCATAGCATGCTGCTTCCTGCACTCAGTTCTCTCCTGGCATTGCACATGTCAAGATCAGTTAACGTCCTCATTGGTTAATCCAATGAATACTCTTCACTCTTTATCTTACCACTAGTACCATCACCAATACTACTAATAACAATAACAACAAACGTCTTCCACTAACTGGGCAGTTACCACACATCAGGCACCTCATAAATCAAGTCATGGTTTCTTCCCAATAGCCCAATGACACAGGCATGCTTAGCTTGATTTATACAGAGGCTTGGGATGGTAAAGTAAACCTTCTGAGGTCACACTGCAAAGCTAAGAACTGAATCTAAGTCCAACACACATCCTTAACCCCAGGCTTTGCTACTGTCCAGTGTGACTTCTGTGCATTATATGGCGATGCTGATCACATTCTCCAGTCAAGATCTAGTCTTCTGGGGTTTCTATGACACCACTCACTCCTGGTTCTTCTACTAAGCACCTCTCCAACTCAAATCCCTGTACAGCCTCCTCATCCTCTGTGTGGAGTCCTAAAGCCTCACAAACAGTCCCCTCTATATGTCTGATATGCAGGTCCCGTGATGTCCCAAAGTATCCCACCTCCCCAATATACATGTGAACTGAACAAACCACTAAGATGCTCTTACTTAGGCAACAAAAGAGCTGAGCTGACCACTGAGTGTATCTCCGGCTACCATGTTTATGTATTGCTCATTAGGGTACTCGGGAAGAAATGGAGGAATTCTGTCCTGATATCAAGGTTGTGTGGACAAATTATACCAGATAAACCTCACAGGAATGTGGTCCACATTTAATCATCTCCCAGATGCAGTCTGGATGTGCTCAATCTCCAAATCAATTCCATGTCAGTGGAATCAAGAGAGAGCACTGTTCTATTATTAGGGTTTCTGTTCTACCAGCTGAGGTGGTGGGTGATTTTCCAAACAGTCACTAGTACAGAGGCCAACCTGTCAGCCACTATGCAGCCCCAGCACCTCCGCCCACTATTTCCCGACCCCAACCCTGGTAGAGGCGGAGGGCACCGAGGCAGAAGGCACCCACTGTCAGCAGAAAGACTGGCAACTAACACCAAATTCTTAAATTCTAGAACATTCTGCAGAAAAGACAGCTCAGATGGATGTTTATTTTCTGAAACTCAAACATAATGTGCTCTTTTTTCACACAAAAACAAACGAGCTTCTTTCTTGCCCAGAGGATAATTAAACTTCATTTTTAACTTCCTTGGTTATCGCTTTTTAAAATCACATAAAATCGTGTCTTTTCCTTCAATCATCTTTTAAAAACCTCTAAGGTATGAGGACCTCTACTTTTTTTTTTTTTTTTTTTTTTTGCTAAACTGATGCTGCTTCTCCTATAAAGACTTAATATGTGATGATGAACAAAGGCAAACTTTTAAAGGTTAAACTTAGGCTTTAAAATGAAATTAAAGATTCCCTCTGGGGTATTCTTTAGTGGAAACTAATTCAGAGAGGAAAACATTCTTATATTATGTTTAAATTAAACTTAATATGATAATGCCCCCACATTAATTAAAACTTCAGCCTTTGCCACAGTGACTTTAATTAAAGAACAACAAATGAAAATATGTAATCTAGACTGAATGTATAACTATGCCAGTTAATTGATATCAAAGCTGAGATAAATTAATTTCTATTTGAATTCAGTAAATTATTAGGCAATGCACAGTAAAGGTCAACGGAAGACTTGGTGAATCTACTCATGGCACTGATATTAAGTGCACACCATAAAAACCAGGAATCCTCAAATCACAGTTTCCTCACATGGACTGATTAACCAGGAAAAGTATAAAATTTCAAGAGCAATTTAAAAAAACGGATCACGGTATCCTTTGCTCTTTTTGGAATGCAATATATTCTGGAGGAGTTTCAGGCATTAAAATATCTCTGCTCCTTTGTGGTGCTTGGCGTTATTGAAAATTCAATTTCATTTTCAATAATATAACTCCCAGAATGGCATACAACACTGGGCTGGGCAGTCACAAGACCTGAATCTGGCACTTGCTCAGGTGAGCCAAAGCTTCCTGAAACTCTCGGGTCTTGGTTTTCTCTTCCAGTAAGGTGAAGATGCTAAAGTTCATATTCTTTTTTTTTTTTTTCTTTGAGAGGACCACTGCACTAAAGTTCATATTCTTAAAAAAGACACTGAGTGCAGTAGGCAGAATAATGAGCCCCTGAAGACAGCCACATCCTAATCCCCAGAACATGTGAGTATGTTACCTTACATAGCAAAAACGATGTGATTTCAGTTCAGGATCTTGAGAGGGGGAGGTCATTCTGGTTTCTCCGAGCGGGCCTAATGCTATTACAGAGGTCATCAGAAGAAGAAGGCAGGAGAGAGCACAGACATGCAGTTTGAGAGAAGCTCCACTGGCCATTTCTGGCTTTGAAGATAGAGGAGGGGGCCACAAGGCAAGGAATGTAGGTAGCCTCTAGAGGCTAGAAAAGGCCAGGAGAGGGATTCTCCCCTAGAGTCTCCAGAAGGAGTATTTGTTAGTACTTTGATGTTAACTTGGTGAGACTCATTTTGGACTTCTGACCTTCAGAACTAAGATAATAAATCTGTGGGGCCTGTTGTGGGGTCAGCGGGGCCTGTTGTGGGGTCAGGGTGGGGAGGGAGGGATAGCATTAGGAGATATACCTAATGTAAATGACGAGTTAATGGGTGCATCACACCAACACGGCACATGTATACATATGTAACAAACCTGCACTTTGTGCACATGTACCCTAGAACATAAAGCATAATAAAAAAAATAGATCTGTGTTGTTTTAATCCACCACGAAGTATGCGGTGACTTGTTACAGTAGCTACAGGCAACTAACACAGGCACTGATGGATGCGAATATGGGTAAGGACAAGGAACAAAAGCAGGTGAATTATCCGAGGAAAGTGGATATGGAATAATTGTACTACACAGATTAACAAGTGAAATATGGAATAGAACTTTGTTGACATTTCACTTCCTATTGTCTCTTAACTTAGTGTCTGTTCTAGGGCCCAGCCAGAGCCCCAGTTCAGAGCTAGGAAATGCTTAAGGGTAGAAATTAACTGGAAGTCACATGTAAGCACTGAAGAGGAGGGTTCCTGGTGACACAGCATGCAATATTAGATCCTACCTGGGACTATCTTAATCCTGTTTCAAATCCCAGCCCCTCTTCCCACAGGATCCTCAAGAAAAAGAGCAAAAGGGAAAATGCAGCGGAGGAACAAAGTACATTTTATTATTAGCCAAGCTGAGGTCCCAAACCCCACGAGAAACACTTGGTAGAGGAGCGTAAGTGAGGTCTTCCCATCTGCCCACTCCCCTCACACACGCCCCAAATTTTGGGATCTGAGACACTCTGGATAACCACAGGGAAGGGCTTGGAAAGAGACAGGTCCCAGAGTCAGTCTTCGATCAAATTAGTAACTAGCCTTGGGGATGAAGAAATAAGAGAAAATAAACAGTACCCATGTGTGTGACTTTTCCACAAACTACTATATGACCACCAGCAAATGTGGCCCAATTGCTTAAGAGATGACTACGCCTCTTCCTTCTCCTCCCCTTTCTTCTCCTCCTCTCTACCAAGTGCAAACATCTACAAACTTCAGGGGACATCAAACATGTGAGCGGCAAGGCACAGACATTGAATCAGGAGACAAGGTTTGGCTTGGCCACTTGCAGGCTTGGTGTGACCTGAGGTCAGTTATTAGCACTCCTTTCATTTCATTATTTTACAATAGGAATGATTATGCCAAGCTCACAGGGCCATTGTGAGAGATAAATTAACACGTAATATAATAATCAATAACACAGCATTATATCACATCACTAGAAGCATGTGCCAACAACTTATTGAATCCGGGCCCTAATAAAAACAATTTTAAAATTAAGATGTCTAAAAATCAAATACATCACCTGTGGGTTACCTCACAGTTTCTGGATTTCCTGCTAAGCTATTTTCCCTGAATCTGGTGTAAAAAACTCATATATGAACATACATCCAAGGTACACATGCATACATATTTACATTTTTCTAATATAGCACTTCGAAGTAACATAAAGATTTTAGCAGATGCCAAATACTAAGACTTCTCAACACTTCTCCTCTTACTGCTTTCTCTTGCTCCAGTTACCCACCCTTACACTTCAATGACTCTCTAAAACTGGGGGACACAGTACCCTGGGAGAAGCAGCTAACTCTGCTCCAGGCCACAGCTGAAGGGGATGTATTCCTTCTGCTATAATTAGAATACAGAGTTTTGGCGGGAGCTGCCTAGCCCTGGTCCCCAACCTGGGCAGGAATAACAATAATATCAACAATGACTGCCTTGTTTGACACCAAGTCCCAGTGTCTAGCATGGTGCCAGGCCCACTGTAGGCGCTTGGGAGATACATGCTCAAAGTAGAAATATGTGGATAAACGTAATAGTGGATTTGAGCCATTCATCAAGAACTTACTGTTGGCACTCTCTGGGAATCTTAGAGAATGACATCTAATCTTTGCAACTGCTATGGAGGTATATAAACCAAGATTCAGAGAGGTTAAGTACCTGGCCCAAGGTCCACAGTGATCAGAAATCCCAGCCCAGGTCCATCTGACTCCCAAGCCTGTGTTCACTCCAAGTCTCTAGAAAGACTTGAGGGACGGCTTGGAAGCCATTGGAAAGCCCGCTAAACCCCATTTTCACCCTGCTACATGCTCTAGGAGTGAGCAAAAGATTTCGTAAAGCTTAGCACCAAAGTATCTGATGTCTCTCATAGCCTGTGATTTACTGAACCAGTTCTTGAGCTAGTTTAATCAGGTGTATTTTAAGGGGAGGAAAGGGGCAGGCCCACTGAAGCAATACAAGTATTTCTACCTTAAACAGCATGAAATGTGCATTTGTGTGAGAGAATGCCTCAAATCCATATTAATGAATAAGTGATGGCTAAGAGGAATCTGTCTTCAAAGCATCAGATGCACATAAAATATAAGCCAGGAGTACAATATTTACATAGTGCTCAGTACTACCTTAATTACTACAAAGTATCCGAGTTCTGAGGGATCAGTGCATCCAGACAGGCCCTGGTGGCAGAGACCTGGCAATGTCACCCAGTGCTCTCAGGGTGAAAGGTACGTGGGAGCCAAGATACGCAAGCTCGTAAGCCAAATGTGCACACGTCCCCCAGCTCCATGTTGAGTGACATCATGTTAGCAGCTTAAACTTGGCCATGGTAGAAATATTTACACGACAGAAATTGGCAAATTCTACAAGTCAGGTTTCTCCTCCCTCCTACTTGGGAAGAGCCTATGCAGCCATCCTTCCCAGCAAGCTTTGGGAACACACAGTAAACCACCCAAACTCCATGGAGAATGCCATAGTGCCTTCCTTTAGAAACCTGCAAAGAACAGAAGTGTCTGATGTGGGAACTCTCGGCTCCTTTTAGGCCATTCTCCTGACCTCCTCTGCAGCACTGTGCACTGAACCCCTCCCTGGAATCCCGGGATCCTTGTGGCATGGCAGGCAGGAGGGTCTTTCCTAGGAATCAATAGCTGCACATATCACAGTGTCACACCGTTTAATACAGCTGATACACAAGGGATCCCTGCACGTGGTTTAAAGGAGACTGTAAAATCCTTCTGAGAAAAATACATGTTATTTGTGTTTTTTATGATGTTATTTTAAGACATCTTCCTCTATATCAAAACATGAAATCATAAAGTATAAAGATATTTTTGGGAGAGTAGAAGAGGAAAATAAAACCAAATGGGGATGGAGAGAGTTACTTGAAATTAATCAAAAGAAAATGAAAAATTGCAGTGGTTCCAAACAATTCAACATTTCCAAACAGTAATTGAATCTGGTTTCATGTTCTCCTTTCATTCTGCTCCGCTCTCCCAGACATAAAAACAACGTGAACTTTGTGCTTCTGAGATTTCTAAACTGTGTTCATACTCCACCAGCCATCTGATTTCAGAGACTGTTCTCCTGCCAGAGCACAGCGGCGCAACGTCTCTTTAAGAGTCGAGAGACACGACTTGAAGGGAATGGGGGGATAAACATATATACATACATATGCACACAAGTGTATTTGCATATGCAAATAATACATCTATATATATGCACAGATGGCCCTCCATATCCATGGGTTCAACCAACTGCAGATTGAAAATATTCAGGAAAAATAAATAAAAAATAACAATACAAAAATCAAAAATAATATAAATTAAAAACCAAACTATGATAACTACTCACATAGCATTTACATTGTATAAGTTATTATAAGTAATCTGGAGATGATTTAAAGTACATAGGAGGATGTGTGTAGGCTATATCCAAACACCATGCCATTTTATATAATGGACTTGAGCCATCTGTGGATTGTGGTATCTGCAGAGGGTCCTGGAACCAATCCCCCATGGATGCCTAGGAACAACTGTGAATATATATCTGTGTGTGTGTGCGTGTGTATGTGTATCTCTGAAAGAGGAACCAAAAGCACCCCTGCAAAGATAAAACATAAAAACCCTGCTCCTGTCAGGGAATAACGACTGATTACAGAGAGTCTTAGGAAGTTAACTGGAAACTTAGGGCATGAAACAGTTCAACCTCAGCAAATTTTTCGCAAGGCAATGATGAAAGTTTGGAAGCACAGGGCAATGATGGTATCATCACTCAGATCCTCACGCCTGTCCCAACAGCCACAGTAAACATCTATTTCCTGGCAATCCAAACCAAGAGTGTGAAGGATGTGAAAAAGAATCCCTAACCTGCAACTCCAGTTATTTACTGGGGCTGTAAGCCAATCTATTCTCCCCTCTGTAATTCCTGGACATGGGGCACTGGCATGGGTCATAAAAAATAATGTGATGGCTCCACAAGTCCTAGATATGTTCAGAAAAAAATATACAAAAGCAAGGACTGAACATGTACTGCATGCACGTGTTTTTTCATTTAATCCTCTCCACCATCGTGGAAGATGACTGCTGTGAACTCCATTCTACAGGTGAAGGGCCTGAGAGCTTGCCCAAGATGGCGCAGCTAAAAAAGAAGAATGCAGATTGGAGCCAGGGCCCTTCCCACAGCATATCCTGCTCCCCAGTTCCATAAAACTGCCATTAGGAAAACGAAGACGCAAGCTCACCATTACCCCCAGATGGATGGCTTTAAAATTATCCTGAGTCTTCTGTGCTGCTCATCTATTTCCGTGCATCAGCCCTGTCACTGAAAGTGCTGAAGGATATAGTCAATTCATTTGTTTTACATTAAGATGCATTTCATGGCTATTACGGCGAGCGGAGCTTCACGCTGAAACAAAACTCCAAGCCTCCCCAGCTGCAGCAGTCTACAATTCCACATCTCTGTTTACTGGGGGCAGATTTCTAAATCTGTCTTCAGCTTCAAATAGTCACAGGACTTAGGAAAGAGGAGCAGTAAACAGTGTGCTGCAATCAGTTTTTAGCTGAATTATTGAAGTGCAGATATAAATACAACAGAATTCTCTGTATGGTAACAACACATAAGCTAAGTCCTCTCAAGTGGGAATGTGATTATTTATTGAAATAAAACAACAAAAAACCCCACAAAGTTGTAATAATTTAAAATGAAAAGAGGCTTTCATCAATTCTCATCAGTTTAAATGTTCTAGAATGCCTTTTTTTCTTTTCAGGATGAATAAGTAACAAGCTTACTCAATAAATATTTTTAGATAATCCGAAAAAGTTCACCTATAAATATGCCTACAATAGCATTAGTTATAACTGCAAAGAAAGAAAAAATCTAAAAACCCCACAATGTTCAATAACAGAATTGTCAGTGTTTCCATTCAATATTGAATTACAAAAAGCCCTTAGAAGTCATAATTAGGAAGA
The DNA here is from genome assembly GCF_037993035.2 of Macaca fascicularis. Taxonomy (NCBI): domain Eukaryota; kingdom Metazoa; phylum Chordata; class Mammalia; order Primates; family Cercopithecidae; genus Macaca; species Macaca fascicularis. The sequence continues at coordinate 144,167,498 of NC_088382.1, forward strand.
CAATGTACCAAAGAAAAACAAAACGTTCCTGTTAATATGAAGTAAAGAAAGACAACTGAACTTTCATCTCTGCGAACTTTATGCACCGACGAAGAATGGAAGGCAATGCTGACAAATAAGCATTGCTGAGGGTAGTAGAATCTGTGGGTGAATTTTCACTTGTCATTTTAGACTTCCACTAAGGTTGTTATAATACTAACCAGGCAGGAGGTAATGCTGACAATGATAAGGATGATGATGACAACAATGATGACAAGGAAGAACGAACATCACTGGCACATTTAGGTGTGAGAACTGAACTGCAGGATGTCAGCAGCTCTTCCCACTGGGGGACTTGGTATACAAGGAAGCAGGCAGGGCCCCAGCTTGCTGGCCCCTTGCCTACCTTGCTGGATGAGCACCTCCGCCGCCAGCTCCCCAGTGCCCACGTTGGCGTACTCCTCGTTGGGGTGCTTCCTGTTGTAGTGCCGCTTCAGAGAGCCAGATATGTTGCAGGAGTAATGGCAGTGGGCACAGCGGAAAGGCTGTGGGGACAATGAGGAGGCGTTAGAGAAGGTGGGCCCCAGATGTCTGCCTTCGCTGCTGCTCCCACCTGATGAGCATCTGACACCCAGAAGGTCTAAAATGAGCAGACCCCATCACCTGTGATATGTTCTAGGGAAAACCACTAAGGCAAGAATGCTGAGACCTGACTCTGCAGTGACCAACCAAGGGACCAGGACAAGCTGCCTCAGAGGAGGAGCTGTCTCTACTGAATGAATTTGCTTTTGTTACTTCTTTTCTGTTTTCATCCACCTCAGAATTTAGTTTTTGTTCAAGAAGAAGACCAAAAAAGCAATATAGTAATCTATCATTTTTTTAAGCGAATGACATTAAAAGTAGCTCTCATTACAGTTAGTTCCCTGATCTACAGTCAGGAGTCACATAATGACGTTTCACTCAACCTCAGACTGCATATACAACAGCGGTCACAGCAGTAGGTTCTACCATACAGCCTGCAAGCGCAGGTAGGCTATACCTTCTACATCTGTGTAAGTCCATTCTATGATGTTCTACAACTAAGAGTTTGCTTAAGGACGCATTTCTCAGAACGTATCCCTGCTATTCAGTGATGCGTCACTGTATTTGCTTCTTTAGCTAAATCAATTCCTCCGCAGTATTTGCCTGCAAGCACCGGCATACACAAGTGTCAACCATTAGAGAAGTCTAGCAGGTAAAATCTATTTCTCACGCCCACCTGGTCAAGACAAGGCACTTTTGGGATGAGGCCACGAATGAGTCATGCAGCCTTGTCTTTCCCCTGGCACAATGCCTTGGAGGCTGCATAAACAGTGAGGCTGGGGAAAGAGGCACCTGCTGGGCCCCTGGGGAAGCTCAATGAGACCTGGCCTTTGGCTGCTCAATGGAGGCGCATCTCCATCACTGTTAAATTCCATGCCACGGCCCCTGGTCAGGAGCTGCCAGCATGCCCCTGTAATCCACATGCTGTATGATTCTGACAGTGCTCCAGGGTCATTCGGGCCTGTTTGATGACCCAGCAGCCTTCTAGCCCAGGAGGAGCAGAAGAGCATGCAGCAGCCAAAATGGGAGCAGCACTCTGCCTGGTGCAGGGGACTCAGATGGAGCAAGTCCAGCCACACCTCTGGCCTTGACCAATGATAGAACCTCAGGCAAGTCGTGAAACTTCTCTTAGCATGGATCTTTACATGAGGCAAATGAGGATCATGCCCATGTCATAAGGTTGTTGTGAGAATTAAATGGTATCATATCAAGTGATACCTAAAATGCCGTGCAAAGCATTTCTTACTGATTTTATCAGCAATTCTATCACAATTCTTACCGGGCATCTGGAAGCTGATGTACCACTGCATCTATTAAGACCTCAAACAATACCTTTACTCCTTGACTGTCCAATTCATCACTTTTTTCATCACTGTTACCTATAAGAGCTAAACCAGCAACAGAAATGTCTGAATGTGAAGTACACCAACAGTAGAGAAAATGTCCTCTCATCTTTGAAGCTTAGATCAGTCCCTCTTTCAACGTTTCTTCCCTTCAAGTATAAAACTGTGATGCAGTCTTCCCATAGAGGCAGATGGGAGAGAGGGAGAAGGGGAGGAGGAGAGAGGGGGAGAGAGAGAAGGGACAGAGGGAGAGAGGGGAGAAAAGGAAAGGCAGGGGGAGAGGGAGAGAAGGGAGAGAAAGAGAGAGGGAAAGGGAGAGGGGGAGAAGGATAGAGGGAGACAGAGAAAGAGAGAGAGAGAGAGAGGGAAAGGGAGAGGGGGAGAGGGAGAGAGGGAGACAGAGAAAGAGAGAGAGAGAGGAGGGAGGAAAAGAAGAAAATGAAGAGGAAAATCTTCCACCTCACCCCCTGCTTAAGTCATACTCCTTCCTCGTAGGCCCCTTGCCCACCACCTGCTCCAAGAGCTGTTCCCCCTTCAGCCTTCATGCTGTCACCTCCCTTTCTCAGGCCTCTGCCATCTCCTAGCAAGCAACTCCTGGGGGTGCCTTCTGCTCAGACCTCATGCTCCTCCATCCCATCTCCTTAGGCTGGTTGCCCTATCCCACTGTGGCAGGTGTGACATCGTCATGCCACTGTCACCAGGTTCTGCCATGGCTCAGCTTTCTAGACTTATTTATGGGATCTGCAACACAGACTTAATGTCAAATGCTGGATCTTTCTAAGGTGCTGGCCTTGGGCTGGATTTGTTCTTCTGCTCTGATTCCAATTATCATTTTTGCATTGCTGATTGGTGGATCTATATGTTTTGTTGGGTCCTCTCTCCCGAACCATAGATGGGAATTTTCAACTGCCTTCCAGGTATCTCCGCAGGGACGTTCTATAGACCCCTTAAACTTTGGACTCGTATCTTTCTGCAAAATCAGTTAGTCATCAAAGACAGAAACCCACAGCCATCTTTTCGTTTTTCCTTCTTTCTTACTGTTCAACTGATCACGGAGTCTTGTCCAACCTTCCTGGGAAGCTTTTCCAGAGCGCCCCTGTCCTCCTCTCTCTCTCTCCAGCACAGAGAAGGAGACCCTCCCAGCCTATAAAGGGAATACTGCCATCCCCAGAAGGGCCATTCTTGGAAAGATACAGGGCAGTTAATCTGGTTGGTCAACCAGCTCTAAAACATTCCTCAGGGACTTCGCCCTACACCAAGGCTCACACTCTGGTTACCAGATGCTCTGTGCCGCACCGTACGTGCTGTGTTTCTACATTAAGTCCCTCGGGTAAAGAATCCTTGGAGTTTGGCCCAGAGCATTTACTAAACAAAAGGACCTGGAACAAAGGCAAAATTTGTCTGGCTTTCTCATCTATCTAGTGCATAGAGAACAAAAGGTCTAAAATTCTAATATATGATTACTGCAAAGCTAAAATAAAAGTTAAACCATTTTCAAGTGCTTTCATCTCTAAATAAGCAAACAGCATGCAGATATTATTTTTGGAATGTTAGCATTTACACAGAAATCAAAAAGTGAAAATGCTATATCGCCAGCATCGGGCAGTCAGTGGGCATAAAACGCAGGAAGAAAAAGGGTGATGAAAATAAGAAATGGTCCTGCAAACCTAGCTTCAGACTCGAGAGCCAATTTCACCCTTCTTGCAGCAAAGCAGATAAACAGCTTCCTGTGAGTTCAGCTCCTTTTCTTCCCCATGCCCATCCATTGGCAGAATTGCTAATGAGAAGAAAAATTGCCAGAATGTGAGCATATTGGCAAAAAATGTACGTGAGAGCCCAAATGAGGATTCAGTCTCTGAGCTAGCAATTTCTATCAAAATTTTCAATTCTGAGAGTTGAAAGAAACACTTGACTTGGAGAAATCTTCTCCCCATGGAAGCCTTCCTTCTGCAGCCTCTCCAGCAGTCTGCTGTCTACTTAGTCTCTGCTTTGATGCACGGGGTTCAAAACATGCCCCGGCAGTCTTTTCACTGCTGAACAGTGCAGGGGGAGTTAGGAAGATAAACCTCCCAGTCCCTTTCCTTCACTGGTCTTGCTTCTATCCTTCATATCCATTAGAACCTCTACATGAAGTCCATTACCACCCATTTTCTGCTGGGGATCTTCTCTCCCGAAGTGTGGGAACTGAGCCCCATCTAGGCTCTTCAAGCAAAACAAGATCTGATATGTGAGGCACTGCCACAGGCCAGCAGAGAATTCTCCTGGGGCTGACGCAGGGGAGGAGACAGGCAGAGGGAGGGAACAGCATCGGTAAGCCACTGCCAGACATAAAGCCTGCTGCCTTATCAATACTGCAAGTCTCAAGGTTTCATTTATGGAGCATATATTTACTGACCTCTGACTGTCCTCTGACCCCCAGGGATACATGGTGAATGAGGCAGATTTGTGATTCCCTAAATATATACACGTTTGGGGACTTAAATATCAACTCCAAAGATTAAACGCTATCTGGGAAAACTAAATCATAGAACTTGGTTTCTAAGTCAGAAACTCGCAAACAACAAATGACACTAGATCTCAAAAGGGAAATTATTTATTCAGAGCTTTCAGGACAGAATCCAGCCTAGAGTTGGGAGGAAGATATAAGTTGGCTCCATAGCTCATTTGGAACGCAACATCGAAGTTCTTATCGTGGTCCAAAAAGCAAGACAGGGAGCCCATCAGCATAGCTATTATTCAATGTTGCACATAAGTTCTTAACCAAAGTAATGAGATCTAACATGATAAATATTACTGATTTCTCTCATTTTCACTGATAGCTACTATATGCCAGATAGCTCTAAATGTTTTGCATGGATTAATTCCTATAAGTCTTACATCAAACTCATACGGTACGTGCAATGATTATCCTCATTTTTACAGGTAAGGAAACTGAGACACAGAATGGTTTAGAGACTTGCCAAAGTTTCACGGTCTCCTAGCCTGGCTACTTGATTTGCATCAGATATGGGGCCCCAGGCCCAGCCAACAATAAAGAGATTATCTGGTTTTCCACTAGCCATTTTTTCCCCTAGCATATATCCCCCTAAAACTCCAACTGAGAGGGGCACAGGTTGGTATTCTTGGGTCTCCTGGACATAAGGTGGCCCAGATCTAAGTATCAACCTCTAGACCAAGGAACCCCATGGTTGACCGGGAGAGATGTGGGCAGTTACTGGGCTATCACTATGAGGCAAGGACTGGGCAGAGGAGATGAAGAGGGTCAATGCCAGCCAGGTCAACACAGTGTGCTGTGTGCTGGGTCAGGAAAGTCATGTTAGGCAATGGGAGCCCCTGGGAGGTGTCAGGTGGGACAATGGCCAACTTCCCATTTTGAAATATCACTCTGGATACTTGGAAGTTAAATGGAAAATGGACCTTGAAAGGAACAAGACTGGAGGCCGGGAATCAATTATCCAGTTAACTGCAGTGGCATGGACGAGAGATACTAAAGGCCTAAAATGAGGCAGGGGAATAAAAATATGGGAAAAGAAGACAACATTTAAGAGAGATGAAGAAGGTAAAATCAGCCAGACCTCACGGCTGGGATGATGTGTGAGAGGGAAGAGATGGAGCCTCTAGGATGACTCCCAAGCTTCCAGCATGGATGGCAGAAGGCAAGGAAGGCCACCAGCAAAAAGGAAGTTATATGGATAATGGGAGGGAGAGGATGTATTCCTAGAACTCTGAACATCCCACAGGGTGGGTCTAGAACTCAGAGGACAGCTCTGGGCTGCAAACACAGATCAGAGGACAGGCAACTAGCAGAGGTCCTAAGACTGAGTGTGGCCATGGAAAGAGTATATCAAGTGAGAAGAGAAGCAGGATTGGAACAGCATCCTGGAACACAGGAGCAGGCAGGCAAAAGAAGGTGGACTTGGAAGAGGGATGACAGAGGATAGCAGGTGTGGGGATCAGGGGAGTCTGGAATCATGGGATCTGAGGAATAAGGTCCTCCAGGTAGAGGAGGATAATGGAGCTGAGTGCTCTAAGAAATCCAACAGGAAGGGGCCTCCCCTGTGTCCACTGGACCTGGCAATCAGGGGGTGGCACCGGTAACCTACCAAGAAGAGGTTCAGCAGCATGAGACAGGCAAAAGTCAGGCTTCAGCAAGTCAAGGAGAAAAGATGAGGAGCACAGGCTGGGTCATGTTCCTTTTTCCAAAAGGTGACATCAAAAAAAAATCTTTCTCAAAAGGTACATTGGGCCAGGCACAGTGACTCACGCCTGCAATCCCAGCACTTTGGGAGGCTGAGGTGGGCGGATCACTTGGGGTCAGGAGTTCAAGACTGGCCTGGGTAACATGGCGAAACCTGTTCTCTACTAAAAATACAAAAATTAGCCAGGCGTGGTGATACATGCCTGTAGTCCCAGCTATTTGTGGGGCTGAGGCACGAGAATTGCTCGAATCTGGGAGGCAGAGGTCACAGTGAGCCAAGATTGCGCCCCTGTGTTCCAGCCTGGATGACAAAATGAGACCCTGTCGCCAAAAAAAAAAAAAAAAAGAAGAAGATTAAAAAAAGGTACAGTGAAGATTTGTTAAAGCTGAAATTCTTTAAGTCCTTATTTTTATGTCAAGCAAGCAAGATGTCACCACCATAGTAAAAGTCTGGGTGATAGAGCGAGACCCTATTGCCTCTTAAAAATAAAAAGCTGGTAAAATACACATTTTCATAATTTGAGAATTTGCTGTTTTGGTTCTTTAAACAAAAAGAAAGAGAATAGAAGAGGACAGGGAATCATATCTCACACATGAAACTGGGTTCTGAAAAGCCTGATTAGAAGACATCTAAAAACCTCTAACTACATTAAAGTGATCGCATTTCCCATCGGCATCAAGGAACAGACCTAGAGGAACGTTGTAAAGCAGATGAGAAGCTGGTGATGAGGTAATGTGCAAGGTCATGACATTGGCAACTGACTGCAATGTAGAGGATGGCTTTTTGGTAAAACGAGGAGTTGCTCGGTTGGCTCCTATTCACAGCAAGCAAGAAGGCTGTCATCAGGTAAGGTTTTTGCAGTCTAATTTGTGCAACCAAGTATGGTATTAAGGTGGCACATATATCAAAAGGCTCAAAGATCAGATGTGAATCCGCCCCTTTGTTGACAGGCCTACCTTGGAGAGGGTGAAGAAGAATAAAGGCAAAACAGAAAGTGCTCGATGCCACTAGTGTGTGAAACCTGGGGCCATACATCACTATTTCAACCTTAGTTTAACAACCTGGCTGGTGTAGTAATCAAGATACAGACAGAGACAGACATACAGAAGGAGACTAACCACCCATCTGGTATCAGAAAATTTGGATTCAAATGCAGAAAAAGGCCATGTAATGGTTATGACCTACATGAAGTGGACTGGTTGGTACAAGACTATTTATACACTGCTGATAGACAGAAGTGGTGGACACCTTTACAACACAGAAGGACCTTCTCAAGGACATGATTGCATTCTATGTCAAGCAAGGGTAGAAGAACGGAGTGCGGCAGCATGAATGAACCGGGAGCAGGAGAAGAGGGTCAGGCGTTAGGCCCACCACTAACAGTGGAGTCACCCTCGCCAAGTCATTACACCTCCACTGCTTTTGATTCCGTATCTGTGAAATGGGACAGCAAACCTTTCCTGCCTACCTGATGGAGTTTAGATGGGGCACCAAAAACAGAGCACGACTGTGCTTTGAGAATCAAAAAACACCATAGGCCTCACTACTGTGGTCTTTAATCAGTTCATTAGCGTATTAGCACAGGAAACTAGCAGATGCCCTAAGACTGAACGCAGCCATAGAAAGAGAGTGTATAAAGTGAGAAGAGAAGCAGGATTGGAAGAGCGCCCTGGGGTGCAGGGGCAGGCAGCCAAAAGGAGATGGGCTTGGAAGAAGGACAAGAGAGGACAGACAGTAGGTGAGAGGATCAGGGGAGTCTGGAGTCTGGAGCTCCATCTCCTCCCTCTCACACATCATCTCAGCCCTCAGGATTGGCTGGTTTTACTGGCTCTATCTCTTTTAAATGTTCTCTTTTAAAATGTTCCCACATTTTTATTCCCCTATCTAATGTGGTCATCTGAGGCTCCAAGAAACCTCCTGGTGGGTGTCCTCTCAATTTTCCCTATGACAAGGACATTCCCTTCCCTTCTAGAGAAGCTCTTCTCTTCATACGGCCTGGGACCCTGTGTAGGAGGCTGCCTGCCCACGCATGGAGGCACAGAGTCCCTCCACCACCTTCAAAGGCTACAAAAAGTCCCACCTACATCACCATGACCCAATTAAACTGCACCCACTCATACATCAACTGCCCTGGACTCACTCCTGTAAATATAAGTAAAAAGACTTTCATAATATTGCATGTTAAGTCACTTAGAAACACTAACCGTCACTCTCATATGCCGTTATTCCTCAATGGCCATCTAGCGGACTGGGAAATTCTGAAAAAGTGAAAAAACTCTAACCTAAAAAATAGATTTCAGGTGTCATAAAGTTTTTATGAACTATATTTAACCATCAGTTAAGTTAAACTTTGGCCTGTAGGCATTTGTTCATCTTGATTTTGTAGTTTTCCTGTAGTTTGGGGTCATTTTTTAGGCTCATGAAAATGTGCTCAGGGTTCCATGGATCAAGTGGCCCTGCCCACTGGCACCAGAGGGGAGAGGGGCCAGTTCTCGTAGGTCCAGCAGGACTCCGGGCACTGGGTTCCATGAGCTGGCCAGGACAGCAGGCTCTGTCAGGGCTTCCTCATGTGACCTTAAGGGAAATCTTGGACTTCAGATTTGGAGACAGTCATGCATAGAGTTTGAATATTTTTCCCTCCAGAACTCATGCTGAAATTTAATATTATGGAGTATTGAGGGGTATTGAGAGTTTGGGCATTTAAGATGTGACTGAATAATGAGGGCTCTGTCCTTATGCATGGATTTACCCATTCAAGGATTGACGGATTAATGAGTTGTCATGGGAAAGGAATTGGTGGCTTTATTAAGAAGAGGAAGGGGACATGCACTAGCACACGAACACTCAGCCCCCTCACCATGAGATATCCTGCACTGCCTTGGGACTCTGCAGAGTCCCCACCAGCAAGAAGGCTCTCAACCAGATGCAGCCCCTTGACCCTGAACTTCACAGCCTCCAGAACTGTGAGAAATAAATTCCTTTTCTTTATAAATTACCCGGTTTCAAGTATTATGTTATAAGCAACAGAAAATGGACTAATACAAGCCAATCATCAGTTTATCTTCATTTACCACAAGTAAAAAGACACACACAAAAAAAGAGATGAGGAAAGGAAGAAAGAAAAAAGGAAAGAAAAGAGAGAGAGAGGGAGAGGAAGAGAATGGAGAAATTAATGCCAGTGTCTGAGTTTGAGGAATGACAATCACAGGATCCATCAACGATGATCCACTGAGAGATAAGAAAAATAGGCAAAATATGTCATCACCTCACATAAAACTTAAATGTCAAATCATGCTGCCATTTCTTTCCAAAAAGATCTCTTATCTTTACTCATAAATAAAGTATCTGCTGAGCATCTACTACATGCCAAGCAATATGTTACGAACTGGAGGTGGCTGGCACCACACTCACAGGCATTCCACTAAATCCTCTTACCTCGTTCACCACCATCTACTAGAGGTCCTGAATGTTTACATCTTACCTCCTCCCTCCCAGATGCCAGGACCTTGAAGGCCAGGCCAGCTGGTAACTTTCTTCTCTACAAGGCTTGCCTGATCCAGACCTGCCCACTTCTCTGACCACATCCCTCTCCATGGTCATCTTCGGCCAATGGACTCGAACCATACGGCTCCTTTCTCATTTGCATTCTCACTCTCTCTCTATCCAGAACACCCCATCACCCCATCAGCAGATTTCCCTCGGGCAGCTGTGTCCTGGACCAAAGTCTCCAAACCGCCCTTCTTATCCTAGTCTTGATCCTGCCATTCTCTCTACAACAAGTGTCTTTCTTTTCTTTCTAACTTTTATTTTAGGCTTAAGGGGTACATGTGCAGATTTGTCACATGGGTAAATGCATGTCACAGAGGTTTGGTGTACAGATAATTTTGTTACCGTAATTAGCATAATACCCAACAGGTAGTTTTTCAATCCTCATCCTCCTCCCACCAGCCTCAAGCAGGCCCCAGTGTGTACTGTCCCCTTCTTTGTGTCCACGTGTACTAAGTACCCACGTATAAGTGACAATATGTGGTATTTGGTTTTGTGTTCTTGCACTAATTCACTTAGGATAATGGCCTCCAGCTTGATCCATGTTGCTGCACAGGACATGATCTCACACAACAAGTGTCTTTATCAGCCCCCTGCTCAGAGCCTTCAAGGTCTGCCAGAGCCTGTGGAGAGCCCCAGATGACCTGTCCACATCTCTCTGTAATAGTGAGCCAAGTACATGCAGGTATTGTACAGAAGTGAGGGCGGGGGGGCAGTGGAAGGAGAGCATGTACCAAGCCCCAAATAACCTGCCCACACCTCTCTGTGACCCTCAGCCAGGCACATGCAATTCCTGCACAGAAGAAGAGATGGGGTCATGTACAAATCCCCAGACGACCTGCCACACCTCTCTGTGATAGTCAGCCAGGTACATGCAGTTACTGCAGAGAAGAAGAGATGTGGTCACGTACAAATCCCCAGAGACCTGCCCACTACCTCTCTGTGACAGTCAGCCAATTACATGTACTTACTTCACAGAAGAGATGGGGTCATGTACAAATCCCCAGATGACCTGCCACACCTCTCTGTGATAGTCAGCCAGGCACACTGGGAGATGTGCAGGAGCTTGCTCCAAACCATCTCACTCCTGCAACTGCCACTCCTGTTTGCAAGCCATTCCTTTTTCGTTAAGAACACTCCCCACCTGCTTTCTCTACTTCACTAACTTTCAGAACAACTTCAGCACACAGGAAGTTCCTGCCCCTTAGTGGATCTCTCAACTGTTGTGTGCAGGCATCCACTTCTGTCCTTCTGATATTGCTCTATTCTACTGAGTTCCTTGGGTCAGGCTCTGTGTATCTTCCCCTCAATACCCTCGAGAAAGAATCTATTGATTCTAATACTAGATGACACCAAAGTGAGAAGGGGCTATGGTTATCTAGTGAAACATGCCACTGACAGTGAAAATCAGCCAAACTTGTCTGAATGAACAAGTTGATCACATTGGATTCAACGCTGACCCACTCATTCCAAGCAACGCATCAAGCCTTAGATCTCCAAAGCATAAATCATGGGATGACACTGTATAAATACCCACCTCCTCACTTAAAACAATGCCCCCTCTTACGCTTTGAAAGAAGACAATGTTATTATGCTTCACAGATTTGAGCCAAACTTGATGAGTTCAACATTTTCTTTATCCCCAAGTTACTAAAAATGTCGACCCATTGTCTTGTGGTACTGAGAGTGGGAAAGTTCATCAGCTAGGCCCCCATCCATTCTTCACGAGCCTCAGCTTGCTCTTTACTCGCCCCACCTTCACCCTGAAATTTTGTCTAACTCTCCCAGGAAGATGTAAGTTCTTCTTCTCATCTGTCCCCCAACACCTGGTAAAGCTGTGGTACGAATCCTGCTATGGTGTAACTGCCACCTGCCTCTCCACGTCCACCCTCCACAGGCTGCAAATCCTTTGAGAGTACAGACTACATCAGAACCCGCTCACCTATGCTCCCCTGGCAGCCAGTGCAGTGCCCAGCACAGGCAGACGCTCAAATACAGTTATGTGGCTAAAAGAGAAAGGAAGATTGCCTGCCCCTTTCTGTTAACGATTCATGTGCAGTTAGTCCAGCAAACCCTCCTAACAACAACAACAACAACAAAAGAAAAAAGCCAAAAATCTGGTTACAATTTTTTTTAAAAAAAAACAACATTAAATTTAAGAACTTTAAGAGACATCACAAAGAAAGTGAAGTAAAGCCAAATAAGGATAAACTGTATCCCTAACATATAACCAAAAATGACCCACACTTAAGAGAGATAAAGAATTCCTGAAGACAAGTAAGAAAACAACAAAATCTCCCAATAGAACAATGAAAAACTAGCTGAACAGACACTTTACTAGAAAAAAAGGTGGAGGAGGGAGGGAAGGAGAGTAAAAGAAAGTAAAGAAATCCAAGCAGCTAAAAAACATATGAAAAGGGGCCCAACCTCATTAACAATCATGAAGATAAAAGTAAAACCACATAGAAGGTCACTGCACAGCTACCAGACTGGCAACACGGAAAGTTCACACCAAGATATGGACCAAGAGAGGCTAATGCATGCTGCTGCAAACTGGTGCAACCACTTTGGAAAACAATTGAGCATCACCTAGCAAAGCTGAAGCTGTGTATATCCCATGGCCTGCAAGTCCTCTGTGGGTGTATGTATCTTGAAGAAACTGGTGGACAAGCATACCAGAACACATGTGTCATGAGTCCAGAGCAGCTGAGCTCATAAAAGCAACAAAACAGAAAGAACCCAATTATTCACTGCAATTAAATGAATAATAACATCATGCTAGGTTCACATGGGGGAGTCATATTTCACACAATGGCATATGTGCTGCAAAGAAATGAGTGAACTAGGGTTATACGTGAGAACTGGTCAGTCTGACCAATATAACTCTGAGTAAAGAAGCAAACTTCAAAACAAATATACAAGGCCAGGTGCAGTGGCTCACACCTGTAATCCCAACACTTCGGGAGGCTGAGGTGGGAGAAATGGTTAAGCCCAGGAGTTCAAGACCAGCCTGGGCAACATACTGAGACTCTGTCTCTAACAAAAAAAAATTTTTTTAATTAGCTAGAAGTGGGGCACATGTCCTCCTTGTAGTCCCAGCTAGTCAGGGGGCCAAGGTGAGAGGATCCCTGGAGCCCAGGAGTTCAAGACCAGCCTGGGCAACACAGCGAGACTCTGTCCCTAGAAAAAGTAATTTAAAAAAATTACTTAGATGTGGTTTAGATATGCATACATGGTTGGCAAAACTATAATGAAATAAAAAAGTATTAGGTTGATGCAAAAGTAATTACGGTTTTTGCCATTAAAAATAATGCCATCCATGTATACATCTCTAAACAAGGTGCTTTAGCATGTGTTTTACTGGCAAAAACCACAATTACTTTTGTACCAACCTAATAATTGTCATTGAAGTCGGGAAGTGGTGACTTTTGGGACAGAGAAAGGGTGGTCTCAGGAACATCCTGCAGGAGGGTGTCCGGTAATGGTCTATTTCTGGGCAGCAGCTATGCAAGTGTTCACCTTATAATTATTCATCACACCACATCTTCATGTCATATGTACTATTCTGGACATACATTCTATTTCACAATAAGAAAAGTAAAGAAAGAAAGACAGTAAAAAGAAATGTATGGCCAAATGGGTAAATAGGCAACAGAGGTCCCCTTCACAAGGTTTTTATGAGGATTATACAGAACTTACATTAAATGCCTAGAATGATACATAGCATCCAACTGGTAGTTATTACTAACATTAATAACACTGATGACAACACCACTTATCGCGGCACATGCAGAGTCATTTTTAGGTTTATTTTCTTTCATCTGTGTGATGAAAACTGCACTGAAACTATAACATATTCCAAAAGGGAGGCTTAGTAGGAATTTCTCTCTAAAGACCCAGTGACAGGCCTAGAGGAAATATTAACTATAACTCTGGCACTGCCAAGCTTTTATCAAGTTACCCAGGTGGAGAGACGGTCTTGATCATGCAAGTGCTTCCCGAGGGGTTTTGGTGGTAGGACACCTGTAAGATTTACGACAGCACTTCTGTAGCTGAGGAAATGCGACAGGAAGATGAAGTTCTTTTTCATTAATGTCTGGGGTGGCCAAGAATCCCCTAAAATGCAAGCTAGCACCAAGTCACCCTGAGAAGTGTGTAGCTGGGCTGGGGGAGGGCGGGATACCAAGTTCTTGAGAACTTTGAATTCAGACTTAATTCAGTTACTTCTGAGACTTATAAAGCAATTTTATCTAATCTGAGCCCATAAAGGATGAAGTGATAGCTTCTTCAGTCTTACCTCCTTTTATTTCTGGGGAAAAAAAACAGCCAGAACAGATGCTTCCGACAAATATTCCCCACCATGTACAGTGGAGAGGTCTGTGGCCTGGGACACTTCTCACAACCCCTAATTGGCAGGGGTTTCTGGAGTCAGACCTCAATCTAGCTCTACTGCCTAACAGCTCTGCAACTTTGAGAATGTTTGCTCCTTTAATTGCAAGGAATGGAGATAATGTATACAGAGCAGTCTGCATGGAGATGTTCATCAAATTATTACCACTGACAGTTTACACAAAGAACAGTGGAAACTGCCTCAGGTAAAGGAAAAGAACCAACGGTATTCCTTTAACTGGTATTCCTTTAACTTGCATTTGGAGTTTCAACACTTCCTGTTTACATTTGCAGCAATAGAGGAAGACGAGCTTAAGGAGGGGACCCCAAATTCGCAACAGATAATGACAGCTATCACTGAGTGTTTATTAGATGCCTCAGTCGCCTAGGGTAAAGATGGAGATATTAACATCCTCTTCTTGCTGACAAGGCCCTGGGAAGTTAAGTGGCTTGCTGCAGGTCATGCAGTTAGTCACCAGCCAAACCAGTGTTCTAGCTAAGGTCTGTCGGATCCTAATGTTCACACCCCAGTCTCCTTGGCCGCTGGGGCACTGATCACCAAGGCTCACCACAAACAAGCTCCACCTCAGCAATAATCTCTCCTGCTAATGGATCAGATGGATGATTTCTGCAACTTTTGCTTTTATACTGCAGATGAATTTGCATTTCAAATCACAGCATCAACAAGATGGTGCTGTTTTCACAGTAGCAATTCCAGCTCCCAAAGTTCTAGTAGCATAACCTTCTCACCATTTCTTCCCCTTCCCTCTCTATTCCCGCCTCAGGACCTGGCTCTGTACAGACCCCCATCTAAACTGCCCACAGAACTACCAAACACTGCAGGTCAGAGTTAACACCACTGCAGCAGTGAAGATTGACTGTGACTGCATTTGCACAGATTTCCAAAGAACACACCAGAAACAGATCACACGCACTCCCTCTTACAGGAATCTCCATCGAGGCTTCTTGAACATAACACAATAATGAAGCTAGGTTTGCTGTGCTCAACATAAGACAACAATACACTTACAGATAGTAAACCGGCTCTTTGCTAAGAGGAGGGCTCCTGGTGGGCTGCAGTGAACCTCTGCTGTGATCCTTCAGCATCCTCCAGGGCCTGGCTCACTGCATCTGGCGAGTGTGAAGAATCCCATGAGCCTTGGGACCATGCTTGGTTATCCTGGGCTGAGCACCTCCTTTCTAAAGCACTTACACATGTTTTATCTTGTATTAACCTCAAGAGGCCTCTGGCAACTGTGAGAAGAGGGAAGAACTGAGAGTTCAAAGCCACAGAACGGAGTAAAGGACCAGGCATGGCCCAGTAACAGAGGATCTGTTGAACGCTGTGCCCTTGTGGCTCCAAGCCCTTGAAGGAGCTCAGTCCCACCTCCACCTGGAAGTTGGCCATGATAAATCTATCACACTAAATTTCTACAGAACCTATTCATTTACTGATTTGTTCATTCAGCAAGTATTTATTAAGCACGGCATAGATGCTGGGAGTAGGATAAAAACTAAACAAAGGGCTTCAAAGAATTTACATTCTAACATCATGAACAAGTAAATATATAACCCACTGATGCTGTTAAACACATCAAAATAAAGCGTTTGAGCCAAGACCTGAAGGAGGTGAAAGAAGCACCGTGTGGCTACCTGGGAGAAAAGCAGAATGAGAAGTGGGAAGAGCAGGTGCAACCAAGCGTGGAGATGGAGTGGGACGCGCCACATCTGCAACGGAGGGTGGGGGGCAAGGCAGCGCAGGAACCAGGGACCAGGCAGGGCAGGTGCTTGTGGCCACCTGTAGGATTTCTGCTTTAACTCTGAGTGTGACCAGAAACCACTAAAGTGACAGACATACATGGGGTTCATTATACTATCTTCTCTACTTCTGGGTTCTCGTGTTTCCCAAAGTCTGTTTAAGTGCTGGCAGGCACTTTGGGAAAAATAGGAGAGGGACTTCTCCAGCCAAAATGAGACTGAAAATCACTATGTACTGTGTCTCTACCACCTAACACCTGCCGACATCCCAGGGAACTAGTGTTCTAGAGAGCACAGCGTGGAAAACACTGACTGACGGCCTCTTCCAGGGAGGGTCTATCTTGTCTCCCAGGTAGGCTGAGCTTCCTTAGGCCAAAAGCCATGTCTTCTGCTACTGCTGGGTTCCACCATAGCCAGTGGAGCACTGGGCACTAGAGACTCAGAATGGAACACACGAAAACAAAAACGTGATTGGCTGACTGCCGGACTCACCTCGCTATTGCATGTTAACTGTGCCCACGATAAACTTCTTTTCCACTCGGAGGAATTCCATCACATTGAATTTCTGAACCCCAAGGCCCATTATCTACCCAGGGTCACCCAGTAAAGCTTGTGACTCTTCCAGAATGCTCTGGATGATGACACAGGCTGACAGATGGAAATGTTTCATAGAAATATGAGTTTATCCCCAGAGGCTGCTCAGTGCCTGAGAGTCATTGCAGCACGGCCACATGAAGGCTCCCCACCCTGAAGCAAGAAGAATATTGATCACCAGGCCAATGGCCAAAGATCTGCACCCCTAGACTGGGCAGCGGGCAACTTGAGAAAAAATGCATATTCATAATAAAGGACCAAGACTGTAAATTACAAGATACATGGTGATGCTCATAAGGAAAATTCCTAAAGAACATTTGCACCTAGAATGCTCATCATCTTCTCCAGCCTGAGCTCAGTGGGAATGTGAACCATGTGTACACAGGACAATGTGCGGGACCGGTGCACTCCACCTGACCCAAACAACCACACCCAGACCCCCGTGACCCACAGACAGTCACAGGAGACAGACAAGGGGAAAGAAACACAGAGGCAGAAGCCAAGAGACATGAAGAGACACACGCCCGAAAGGAAGAGGCCCTCGGACCAAGGAGCGAGGGGGAAGCAGATTTTCATGGGCTCATGTTAGCATGTAAAGAAGTTTGTACTAAAGATTTCAAAGTAATGGTGATGTTTACAGGGTATCTGGTGATGAGAACATCATTCCCTTCTCCTCGTCCCAGTGGCCAAATATAATTCAGGCAGATTTGGTAGGTCACACTCTGGTCTATAATCCAAGTCTTCCTGAAAGCAGACAGGCTCAAAGCCAAGTCCACTGGGCACCATCCATGCTGGGAGAGAAAAATCTTTTAATTTTTTTTTTTTTTTTTTTGCCTTATCTCTTCAGGATTTATAAACCTGAGAGCATGAGGCTGGGACTTACATTCCATCCAAGGTTAGTCACAACAGGGGGAAAAAAAAAAACAACAACAGCGTGCGGTAAAGATCAAGAGAGAAAACGCCAGGTCTTCATATAATTTAGTAAGCACAAAGCTATCTTGGTTTTAAAATAAGGCCAGAGACAAATTAAACAATTTAAGAAAATAAATGTTTTAAAACCGTGGCATACCACAAGTTCAAAAATGGCTTGTGTTGAGGCAATTATCTCATCACAATAAATAACAGTAAATCAATCCACACTAATTGCTTTTAGTGCAAGGGCTTAGAAGACTCTTTAGCGTTCTCTGATTATTGATTTTTTTGTAATCGCTTGTGTCAAAAATGCAATATTTCCAGAGAATATACTGCACACTCTTAGACAGGATTTTAATGTAACATAAAACAACCCCATTTCCTCTTTTTTTTCCAGAGGTGCTTTAAACATCTAAAATAGAATGAAGCTGAAGATGGCACTAAGATGGCTAAAAAGCAGAGACACTACATTTCAAACCAATTTAACAAACGGCCCCTGTTACCACCACCACATGGCCGTGCTGTGCATCCCACCCCCAACCCCACCCGCCACGTTCAAAATTAACAAGAAAACCATGTGGAATCTCAGATTCTCCATTTTCTTGCAAATTCAGAACCAAAAAGCAAGACAAACACCACCAACAGAAACTCTGTGCTTTACTTCTTTCTCTCTGCCCCTTGGTTCAGTAATTTCCACTGAACCTAGAAAATGCTCTGGCTGCTAACTTCACACTCCATCAGCATTTTGTTTGAAGATTTTGCTTTAGTCTTGAGAGCTAAACATATAGCTCCAGGCTTAAATAAGCAAAGCAGTGAGAGGAAAAAGGACAAAGGGGTAAGTAAGTTCCTCTGCTTCACTTGAAAATGAGAAAGCGTGGACTAACACAGACAGAGTAGCTTTCACTACAGAGACATGGATCAAAATCCCAACTCTAGCTCACAGAAATTGTGATACTCCTGAGCACATTACTAAACAAGACTCTGGGCCTCAGTGTCCTCATCCATAAAATGGGGATGTTAATACCTACCTGGTAGAGTTTTTCAGGGCAAAATAAGGTAATGCACAGGAAATACCTGTGTAACGCCAAGCACATGGCCATTACAAAGAAACCAGCCCACCTGTCTTACTTATTCTAATGCTAGATATTTAAACATTCAACCTTGTGGTGGAACTTTCTCGTGGAAAGATAAAAGCATCTTCTGGGTAACAGGAGGAGTTGTAGTATAAATAAAACCGCAATGCCATAAGCAATGCCAGATGACTCAGCATTTTGAGGTGGTACTGAGACTCTCAGGCTATTACTTTGAACTATTTATAAATGTGTGGCTTCCAAACAATCTGCTTATTTGAGATCATTTTATTGCTTTCACTCCCTTGCTGACAAAGTTTAGACTGGAAACTAGGAGCAAATTACCAGGCCACATCCTCAGCTGACCTCATCCAAACATCACCTTTGTTCAACTGAGCACCCAAGCTCCTTAAGCATTCTAGGTGCTCAGATGCCTCGTGTCTTTTGTACATACAACCATTTCCCTTTCACACCGACACATTATAAAGGCCTTTGGGACCTATTTCATCATCAGGAATGCAAAAAGAGGTTACACTAATTCCCTTTGACTTGTGGGTAACAGTCAATCGGCGAGCTTTCTGGTTGCTACAGGTTTTTTAAGCTACAGGTTTTACACAACAGGATAATATATTAATCCAATTAAAACATAATTTTTAAAAACCGATAAAGTTGGAATAATTAGTTTGCTGGTTTTCTGGGTTCCCACAGAACCTTGCACATAACTTTTTGGATCATTTAACATATTTGCTGTTGCTTTTGATGTCTACTTGGCTCTCCCCAGACTTGTAACCCTGGCAGACCAGAGGCCTGGCTTCATCCTGAAATCCTCTGACCCGTCATGGTGCCTGACACAGACGTGCCTGCTATCCAGAAAAAAAATGTGTTGAATACATAAGTAAACATTTCATATGGTTTGCATCAAAAAAACAAATGAACATTCAGTACTTTATTTGTACTTATGTTTTTTCTTAAAATTCTGAATGTCAAATCGTGGTATCATGTATTCTATATGGCATTCTCAGGAAAAGTTTCTCAATGATAATGACATCGGTGATTGAGATCTCCCTTGCCTCTCACTAGTTTTATGAAAATACTTTTAGTTATGCAAATTTTAGGCTGACAACAGCCAATAGATTTCTCTGGCTTCATAGTGCACATTTTTGAAGATTCAATTGCATTTAGAGATACATCAAACATAAATTTTAAATAGTGTCTTTTCAAGATGAAGGCGTGGATGGTTTCCCTTGTGAAACAGCATACACATCTATACCAAAAGGCTGATGGCTACAGAAGAGAAGGCCAGTCTCATCTTCTGGAGGTCAGGGGCAGAGGAGTGATCTGAGCTATTTGTCAAACAGTGGAGAGGGTTATTCTGTTTCAGAAGCAAAAAAAGTGTCTAAAGTAAGAAGCAAGGGTCAGCATCAAGTCACGCTGAAGAGTCTCCAAAATGCACAAATCTCAAAAACTGTGAATTTCAGAACTGAATTCTTTTGTGGACTTGCACATTCACACACCAAATTTTGACATGCTTTCCATAAATCAGGAAAAGCTCTTGGTGCACTTGGAGCTTCACAGAGGAATGAGTCAAAGGGCAAACTTCCTACAGTGCTGGGGCCTTGTGGCATGTCCTGTGCAATGCAAAAAATGGGTGAGAGGTAGTGACGAGGAAAGAATGGCAGGGCAAGGGCAGAACAAGGCCCTTCTGCAGGAGAATCACACTTTTTGGAAGCATAGGCAGCAGGTCCAGCAGTGAAGGGCAGGGCCGCTGAGGAGAGAGACATTCGCTGTTAGAAGGAGGCCATTTATTAAGAACTCTGTGTGGGAGACACAACTGGTAAAAGCTTCTTGGCCGGGTGCAGTGGCTCACGCCTGTAATCCCAACACTTTGGGAGGCTGAGGCAGGTGGATCAAGAGGTCAGGAGTTCAAGACCAGCCTGGCCAAGATGGTGAAATCCCATCTCTACTAAAAACACAAAAATTAGCCAGGTGCAGTGGCAGGCACCTGTAATCCCAGCTACTCAGGAGGCTGAGGCAGAAGAATTGCTTGAACCTGGGTGGCAGAGGTTTCAGTGAGCCGAGATCACGCCACCGCACTACAGTCTGGGCGACAGAGTGAGACTCTGTCTCAGTGACATATTTATGTGGTCAGGTACATCATGAAAGAATGTGCCACATTAGAGGAATTAGGTGAATATGACTCTGTGAACAAAAAGAACATGCCACAGGCACCAAGAATCTTAAACAAAGTCATGAAAGAAAAGAAGATTGTAGAGTCAGGGCAGTCCTGTGATGAAAAAAGCAAGAAACCAGGATGGAGTCTCTAGAGAACTAACATTTGAGAACAACGTGACAAGCCCTCTTTACTTACTTCCTGACTAATCACAATGTGTATAGTGGCAAGAAGAGGTACTTCTTTCATCTCTGTGCTACAGGTAAGCTGCAGAGGGGGGATTGCCTGCCCAAGGCCACGCAGGTAATAAGTGGGAAGCCAGGATTCTATGATAGTCTGACCGTAGAGCCACAATCTCTAACGTCAAAAAAGAAAGGTCTTGTGCTATAGGAATTCAGGCCTTTCATCAAACCTGTGCACTGTTGTTTCTCCCATGGGTACAATCCCAAGGGTCCATGAATCTCCCAGTCTTTCCTGAACTACCCACAGGTAATGCTGCATTGATAATACCCTTGCATGACAGCTGGCAGTGAATTCTCTCCTCGTGACTCTGCACCCACCCAGATTACTCACATCAGCCAGTCTGCTGTCTCAGTCACCCTCCTTGCTCCTTACTCCCAGCTTCAAGTTCTGTGTATGTTGGTGCAGGGGCAATAGGTACATCTGATAGGCACCCTATTGTGCAGGCACTGACAGGCACTGTGAGAATCACAGGGGTGGAGTATTCCTGCTTCCAGCTAGGATGCAGAAAACCACAAGAGACCACTGCTCTCACACTAACAACTTGACAGAGCTATCAGATTGCTGAGGATACAAAGAAATCTAAGTGAACTAATTCTAGAAAAAGACAAGAGGTGGATAGGTCGCTGTGCTAGAGACCAAGGTATCCACCAGTTCCTTTTCTCCTACTTTTATCTTCAGCATAGTGACCCATAAACCTCTTCCCTGTGAAATGGAGAACTTCACCACGTGCAAGAGGGTTGGGGGCTGAAGCTACAGCCAGTGATGAAAGGGGAGAGGAAATCCATCCCTTACAAAGTACACAAGGCCTTCATCAAGTGCACCGCCAACTCTCCAAAGAGTTCCCTGGGTAGGGCAAGGCGGGAGAGAGATGTCTAATAAACAGAAAGCCCGGGGTGGAGCTGGAGAGAAACAGAAACTCTGCAGCATCCCGAGATGCTGGCAGCCGACCTGATGAAAGCTGGTAGAGAGCCTGTATGACTGAGAAGGCCAGTGCTGGGCTGTAAAACACAACGTGATTTCTGGAATCTCACTGGTGCTCAGATGGTCAACCTTGCTGAAAGCAAAGTCCTGATCCTGTTCTCAGAATATCCGAAGATAGTGAAAACCAACTCTAGAGCTGTTCAGAGCCCAGACCCAGACCCAGCTCAACTACAAATTAGATTTATTCATTCTTGAGTTGCCAAGACCACCCTCAGGTTCAGTGACTCACTGAGAAGATTTGCAAGACTCAGCATATAGTCATACTCATGGCTACACTTTATTACAGTAAAAGAAGACAAAGCAAAATCAGCAAAGGGAAGAGACACATGGGGTGAAGGCTAGGGGAAACCAGATGCAAGCTGCCAAGGGTCTTCTCCAAGTGGAGCCACAGAGCACATGCTTAACCCCCCAGCAAGGATCTGTGACAATACTTATGAAATGCTGTCAACCAGAGATGCTTGTTAGAAGCTCAGTGACCAGAGATTTTAGTGATGGCTGATCATGTAAGTACCCTCTGCCTAGCATGTACCAAAATTCTATACTCCCAGAAAAAAGGCAGGTATTCAGCATAAATTGCACTGTTTGTATAAATACTTTAGAAAGTGTAAGCTCCTCTTAACAGTGAGGTGCTACAAATTCTCTTGGAAGTCCATGTTCTCAGATGCCAGCCCAAGCTTGTAAGCAGATCTTTCAAAGGAGAGCAGCCAAGCCTGCTATATTAACTCTTTTCTGCACAGTCCCCCACACTAGTAACATATACTTTCCCAAGGCCAACTACTGTTTACCTCAGTCTACTGTTTTTTCACATACAATGTCTGGCATATGTGGCATAATGTCTGGCATTAAAACATTGTGAGGCATGCAAAGAAGCAAGAAAAGATGACATCAAATCAAGAAGAAAAACATCTCTGCAGCCCTGCAGGGAAAAAAGAAAAAGGAAAAAAAACTCAATAGAAACTGATGTGCAGGTGCCCCAGATGTTAAAATTATTAAACAAAAACATCAAAGTAACTAGAACAAATATGTTAAAGGCTCTAGGAAAAACATTAAAAACAAGTGAGAACAGATGATAAAATGTAACAGAGAAACAAAAACTACAAAAAAAAAATGCTACGTGGGAAGCTGAGGCAGGAGGATCATTTGAGCCCAGGAGCTCAAGCAAGATACAAAAAGAAGAAAGGAGGGAGGGAGGGAGGGAGGAAGGAAGGAAGGAAGGAAGGAGGGAAGGAGGGAAGGAGGGAAGGAGGGAAGGAGGGAAGGAGGGAAGGAGGGAAGGAAGGAAGGAAGGAAGGAAGGAAGGAAGGAAGGAAGGAAGGAAGGAAGGAAGGAAGGAAGGAAAAAAGAAAAGGAAAGGGAAAGGAAAAGGAAAAGATAAGAGAACCAAATGATCCTAGAAATTAAAACATCGTATTTGGTGGTCTTAATAGCAGATTTAATATATCCTAAGAAAGGATAAGTAAGCTTGAAGAAAGGCAAGTAGAAATCATATGAACTACATAAACTGAAACATAAAAAGAAAGAAGAATTAAAGGGAGAGAGAGAGAGATCACCTGAATGTGAGGTGCTATTAGTGCCTCACATATATGTATTAATATATATTTGTTAATATATGTGGTATTATAGTCCTAGAGGGAAAGGAGAGAACAAATGAAGCAGAAGGAATAAAGAGATAACGGTTGAGAATAGTCCAAAACTGATGAAAAATATCAACCCACAGATCCAAAAGCTCAACAAACCCCAAGTAAGGTAAATATAAAGGAAAGCATACCTAGACTTGCTGACGTTAATAAGATGAAAACCGAAAAAAAAAAAAGAGGAAAATCTTAAAGCCAACTAGAAGAAAAAGACTCTTTACACATAGAGAAACAACGTGGTTAGAAACAAGAAAGGGTTAGAAACAAGAAAGGATGAAAAGGGATGGAACATTTTTAGAGTGATGTCCCCCTAGAAGTCTATGGCTATCAAAATATTTTTCAAAAGTGAAGACCATATACAGACATTCTCAAATAGACAAAAATCGAGAGAATTCAATTCTAGCCTACCAGCACACAACAAATGCTAAAACAAGTTATCTAAGCTAAAGAAAAATGTATCAAATAGAAGCCCATATCTGCGGGGAGAAAATGAAGAATACCAGAAAGGTGAATTATGCAGGTAAATTTGTATTTACCCTTTTAAAAATATTTTAATATTTTAATAAAATCCTTTTTCAATTTTAAATCTTTTTAAGATTTTAGTTTCATTACGTATTTTTAAAATATTTTATAAATATTTACTGATTACAGCAAAAAATAACAACACTATATTGAGGAGCTTATAACATGAACATGTGTGACAACAAGAGCACAAAGTGTAGGGGGAGAGTAAATGAATTACAGTGTTTTATGGTTCTTATATTGTTCATAAAATAATATAATATTTGAAACTAGAATATGTTGTAATAAAGATAAGGTAAGGTCTACAGTGACCACTAAAACAAGAGGAACACAAAAAGGTATAGTTAAAAGTTCAGCAAACCCCAACTGAGGGATATTCTATAAAACGATTGACCAAGGTCATCAAAAACAAAGGAAGTCTGAGAAACTGTTAAATCCAAACAGATCCTAAAAATGACATGAGAACTAATGTACTGTGGTATCCTAATGGGATCCTGAAATAGGCAAAGGGCATTAGGTACAAACTAAGAAAATCTGAATAAAATATGGACTTTAGCTAATAATAATATGTATTAATATTGATTCATTAGTTATAACAAATGTTTCGTATTGATATTAGACAGTAACAACAGGGGAAACTGGTGTGGGGTATATAGAAACTCTCTGTACTATAGTCACATTTTTTTTCTATAAATCTACAACAGTTCTAAAATAAAAAGTCAATACAAGAGATAAAATGGAATACTAAAAAATACTTGATTCACTCAAAAGAAGACAGAAAAGAAGGAAAGAGAAGCAAAGAACTTATACAACACATAGAAAATAGATACCAAGATGGTACTCTTAAATTAAAAGATGTTGATAATTACACTATATGTAAATGGACTAGGCACTCCAATTAAAGGGCAGTGATTGTCACCCTGTTACACACAGGTACATAATTCACATATACACATGTAGGCACACACAGAGACACAAACAAGAACTAGCTGTGTGCTGTTTACAGGAGAACATTTTAAGTAAAAATATTTGAATAGGGCCTTTCTTTGCAGAATTCAAAACCCAGCGCAATGTCTAGCAGATTACGGGCTGTGGGGCCGCTGCATCAGAACCACACAGGAAAGTGTTCAAGTCAAGGATCCTAGGTTGGGCTCCAGGCTTACTGAAAGTATCTTCTGGATTTAGAAACCCATTACGTGCACATTTATCAAGATCCCAAGGTAATTCTGATGTTGACTAAAGTTACAGAAAAGCCAGTCTTGTAGGAAGGGTGGCAAGAGGCCAGAGCTTCTCCCTGTAACAAGAAAGCCCCCTAACTCTCTCTATAGGAGAGACAGCAAACCTGAGGTCTTCCCCAGCACGTCCTTCCCCAGGAACGGCTTGGTGGGGTTGATGGGCCAAGCCTTCCCAAAGCTGTGCGGAGACATTCCTTCTGGTCTGTTCCCTCAAAGCAGCTTCTCTTTCAAAGCCTCTGAAGTAATTATATCATTGTTCATATTTTTCAAATAAGAAGACAGAGGCTCAAAAACGTAAAGGAACTCCCAAAGGTTAACTAATTAGTAAGCAGCAGCACCAAGATTTTGGCCCTAATCCGCCTAACCCAACAATTCCGAACGACAAGAAAAAAGTAAAACAACATCAATATCTAAAAATGTATAAAAAACATAACATAACACCTAGAAAAATATTTAGAGTGAACTATTTGTAAACATAATGTAATCTCACCAAAAAGAATATAAACCATGATCAGGCGGGGTTATACTCTTTGCTTTAGTTCTTTCAAGAACTGGAGTCATTTTCAAGAGATAGGGGAGGAAACAAGAGCCAACAATTTTTGATCACCTGCCTAGTACCATGTGCCATACCTACTACTCATAAAAAATGGTACTGCTTTTAATATCTCCAACACCAGAAAACAAACATCACTATCAGCATTTTACAGATCATAAAATTTGTTAAATAACAAAGCCTACAAGTGGCGCAGCCAGAAATTGAAACTTCATCTGCCTGGTTCTAAATCCTGTGCTTTGCTATGAGACCTCATCAGTCTCAGAGATTTTCAAATGCTAAACAGAATCTCAGTGAAATTCCAAAGGCAATTTGCACTATCTTCATAGGATGGTATCACGGATGAGAAACATGTTTACATTCTGCTTTGACTTTAGATAGTTTCTAGGATAATATTCTTATTTAATATGTTGCTGTTTTTTACTTAAATTACTGAATAGGTAAAGCAATTACTTAACATTTTAAAAATATATATATAGGGAAAAGTCTCACTCTCAGCCCTGTCCCTCAATCTACCAAGTTCCAACCCTCACCCACCCATGACAGGTTATGTTTCTTTGTTTATTTTGCATGTATTCTTGCAGAGGTTTGAAAACAAATGTAAATAAATACAATATGGTTTTGCCCTTTTTTAACCTTACTTTTTGCCTTCCTCATATATCTTAAGTATCTTTCTATAGAAGTAGAGAGATCCCATATTCTTTCCTGTAGCCACAAAGCATCATTCTGCTGTTTGTGTGCCCTGCTGCCTATTCAACCCTTACCCTAATTCATGGACATTTCCATTGTTTCTAATGGATAACCCTGTACAGTAATCATTTCATGCATCTGCAAGTACATCTGTAGGATAAAATCTTACAAGTGGTGAGTCGAAGAACACATGCATTTGCAATTTTGACAGATTCTGCCAAACTGACCTCCACAGGGTCATGGGCACTAACACTCCCACCAGCAATGTGTGAGAATGGCCGTTCCTCATAGCCTCAATCAATGGAGCATGCTTGCAAACTTCTGAATGTTTACCAATCTGAGAAGTGAAAAATGGTATCTTAGTGTGGTTTTACTCTTTTTTTTTAATTATCAGTGAGGTTGAACGTCTTGTCATACACCCAAAGTTATTCCCTTCTCGGTAATCTGTTCTTTTTATATATCCTTTGCCTATTTTTCAACTGGGCTACTGGTAGCAGTTTATTTTTAATATGAGACATTCATAAAAATAAGACAAATATTAAAGAGCTAATACCATATGAAAATAAAAACAATTCCAGCTGTCCAGTCATTATTTTTGTCTTGGATTTTGAAAGTATTATCTTAAAATCCATTCTCAGGCTTTAACATCTAACAAATATGCTAAGGGAAATCTAGCACAGTTTCCTAGAATGAATGGGCCACTCAATCCATCTACCACACTACCTGGGGAGGGAGGCAGAGAGATTCAAGATCAGCTAAAATGGCAGATCTTACCAACCATTTTGGCATGGGGTTGTGATGTAAGCCCTAGCAAGACTTTCCTCTCATGGTCATCTATTTTTCTTCTCTCACTCTCTCTCTCTCTTTCTCTCCCTCTCTATCACTGACACCACCCATCCCAAACTCAATGTCTCTCATGACAGAGTTTTCACTGGTTGTATGAATCCCATGAACTGAACATACAACAACTTTCAAACTTAATATAGAATGATATATATATATATGGTTAGCATGAAGAGGTATCCTCTTTAAGTGAGTGTCCCTTTTAAATGAAAAGATCAAATTTTACTTTAAAATAAACTCACTTTTGATTCATGTGCAAGGAGAATACCATTGAATCAGCTCTGTCATTGAGAACATTTCTATCAACAGAGTTAGGGGTCCAAATGAGCCGAATCAGAGAGAACTTCACAAGGTGATTCCTGACTCTAACTACACTGCCTTACAAAATGATCCATGGACTTACTTATTTGCAAGAAAGCAAAGAGTTGAATAGCTACGTGGAAGGATTTGGAAGAAAGCAAAGAGTTGAATAGCTAGATGGAAGGAATAAGCCTATTTTTGTTTAGAGAATCCTGGCTCAGCAACATTCATCTTGTCTAAGTATCTTCTCTGGCACCTCTTTAAGGTTGAAAATATCAGTTCCGCCCTAGGGAATGCATTTTAATTGCATCTGCAAGAAGAGAAAATAACATCTTTACTATTTGTGAATTCTCAGAGGTTTGATGGGCTTCACCCAGTGTTTTATAGCTGTTTAGATTTGAGGATGACATGGAAATGCTTTTGGCATAAAGATATCCATTGTAGGGTTACTTACAACAACAGAAACCGGGAATGACCAAACTATCCAATTATGAAAGGAATGGTTAAACTATGATAATCATCCTTAAGCAGCCATTAAAAGTAGTTTATAAACAGATTTTTGTAAAATGGAAAACACCTATGAAATGCTGATTAAAAAGACAATATTAAAAATCGCATATAAGCTCCCTGGCCCGGCCTTTCACTAGGAAGGTCCCTAACAGCAAACCATCAGGCCAGTCATCTAAGCCACATTCTCCAATAGAGCTTTATCAGTGGTAAACCTAGGCTCCAATTTCCATCAAAAAAAAAAAAAAAAAGAAAAAGAAATTCTGTATTTATAGTATGACCTCAACCATGTCTAAATAATATCAAAAAAAATCCATATGGAAGGGAATCAACAAGTACTTTCCAAATCTTATTTAGTGAACACATTAATTTTATTTTTAAAATAAATATACAAATAAGAAATATGCCATTTCAAAAGGCAATACAGGAAATTTGCCCTCATAGTATTCCCTGACACAAATCATATATTGTAAATTGTACATCTACATCAAGAAAAGCAAATTGATTTCATCTTGTAAGCCAATTACAATTGATTAGTAGCATCTGTGTGAGGATGCTGAGATCTAATCTAAGATTAGTAGAAAAGAGAGACTTGATTTCTTTGTAATGTTTGCCATTGGAATATGTATGAATATTGCATATTTTCTGATCTTGCTGAAATGCTCTACCACAGAGTTGACGTAAAAGGAAGAAAAGTGGGGGAATATGGTTGGCAGAATAATGGCCCCCAAAAAATAATGGCCCTCATCCTAATCCCCAGAACCCATAAATTTGTTACCTAGAATGGCAAAAAGAAATTAAGACTGCAGGCCGTATTAAGTTCACTAATTATCTGAGCTTAAGATAAGGACATTCATTATTGTGGGCTATCTCAGTGGGTTCAGTGTAACCACGAGGGTCCTTGAAAGTAGAAGAGGAGGCAGAAGAGGAGAGTCAGAGAAGGAGACATGGTGAGAGATGCCATGTTGCCAGCTGTGAATATGAAGGGAGTGGCCATAAGCCAAGGAATGCAGGTCACCTCTAGAAGCCAGAAAGGTAAGGAAGTGGATTTTTTTCCCAGAACCTCCAGAAAAAATGCACCCCTGCCAACACCTTGATTTTATCTTAGTGAGATGTGTGATAGACTTCCAAACTACAGAAATGTAAGAATCAATCTGAGCTATTTTAAGCCACTAAATTGGTGGTAATCTGTTACAGCAGCAATAGGAAATTAACACAGAGAGTGGGAAGGGAACACAACAGGGAGAGAGTGATTACCAGTATTTGGATGAGGGGCTGGTATGAAGCAATTTTATTTTGCTTTGTCAGTCCCAATTAATTGAGAAACACCACCTAAATTGACATGCATTTGATGAGTGCCCTAACTTGTGGGATGAGAGAAACTAAGGCTGGATTTCCTGTTTCTCACTCAGGTCTGAATCTCATTCCCATTTATAGTACCATTCAATAGGGAGGAAGCCAAAATCCACAGGGAGCCCAAGGGAAACCAGCCATGACACCAGGTCCAGCTCAGTGCAGCAGGGCCTGAGGCCCAACACTAGACACCAACTACGTAACGGCAGAAGTTAATAATACATATGTGGCCGGGCGTGGTGGCTCACGCCTGTAACCCCAGCACTTTGGGAGGCCAAGGCGGGTGGATCACGAGGTCAGGAGTTCAATACCAACCTGGCCAAGATGGTGAAACCTCATCTCTACTAAAAATACAAAACAATTGCCTGGCGTGGTGGCAGGTGCCTGCAATCCCAGCTATTCAGGAGGCTGAGGCAGAGAATTGCTTGAACCCAAGAGGCGGAGGTTGTAATGAGCCGAGATCACACCACTGCACTCCAGCCTGGGTGACAGTGAGACTCAGTCTCAAAAAAAAAATTAATAATAATAATAATAATACAAATATGAGTGATTCCTGAATTGAAACTACCCCCAAATCCATTTCCTCTGCACATAAACCAGATAGTCCACAATCTTAAAAACAAAACAAAACAGCAACAATAAAAACCAATAAGCATTTCAGGGCAAAAAGGGTATTTCAGCTAGGTCTGGTTAGGGAAGGAAAATGTTTCACATTTTCCAAGGAATGATTGCAAAGTCTAGTAGCAACGCTGCAAAAGCCAGGAAAATAATTAACCTCACTGGGTCTAATTTTCTCACCTACAAAGTGAAATTTGCCTTAGCTCTCTATTCTCTAGCGCAATAATTGCACTAGTCCCCTAAAGAAGTACACCTACACGCTGTGAAATGTGAAATACAGCTCTTAATTTTAAATATGTACACAAATATGCATAACACTAAAGACCGTTCTTGATTCAGACACTGCCATGATCCCACTAGATGACATATGGGTCCTACCTAAGGAACTCATGGTCAGTATAGGTGATTTTAAAAAGCAGCTATATAAGCAACACCTTTCAACATCCTTAGTTTCTCCAGTTTCTCCCTTTCTGCCCCCAACAAGTAACTGAGAACATGCAGTGAGAAAAGCACAGGACTAGGAGTGAGAGGATGAAGTGCACATTTTAGCTTCTTCACTTCCTGGACATTGAAGGCGTTCCAGCAGATCCCTCTGAGCCTCCCTCTGACACTCAGAGTCTTCAACTACAAGAGAGGGAACGATGAAAATTCACCTCCCACAAGGCTGTTCTGAGCATAAAATAAACTTGCCAGTGGGGAAGGTCCTCGTCACCTCAGAAGTGCTGAATGCAGGTGAGTCACTATCATCATGGTGACTGAAGTCAGTGGATATAGGCATGGCAGAAAAGACTGACAGGTGATCAGTTAGCTTCTCTGAGGTTTAGAATCTTCATATTTCAAGGATGGAAGATAGTATGTACCATGAAGGAGATTCTAGATGATGAACATGAAGTTCCTGGTACAGGGCCTGCACACAATGGACGTTCAATAAACACAAGCTAGCAGTGTGCTGGTGTATGATCGCCCAGCTCTCTAGTGCTTTCTTTCTGTGTCTGACCAAAAATCAGGGTGCCCTGACTGCTCTGTGAGCCCAGCCAGCTGCAGGATTTCCCAGTAGGCTTGAACCAGAACTCAAACATTCTCAGGCACCAATAAAAGCATCTAGGTTGTTCGTGGTGAAACCCCGTCTCTACTAAAACTACAAAAATTAGCTGGGCGTGGTAGCAGGCTAACTGAGATACCCTGTAATCCCAGCCACTTGGGAGGCCGAAGCAGGGGAATCACTTGAACCTGGGAGACAGAGGTTGCAGTGAGCCAAGATTGTGCCACTGCACTCCTGCCTGGGCGACAGAGGAGTGAGACACCTTCTCAAAAAAAAAAAAAAAAAAAAACCAAAGAGGAGTATCTAGATCGTTGCCCAAGACACCACTGAAAGAAACAAGCCTTGGCCCTGAGCCAAATTCAGTTAACACCCGTAACACTCCATACCCGACCACCTCGCTGTGGACGTACCCAGGCAGAACACCCGACCCCTGTGCCCTTGCTGTCTGTGGCAAGGACTCAGTGATTGCTTTAAACAAACCACCCCAGCGTTCAGCGCTTCTTTGTTTGGAATCACAACAGGCCCTATATCAGGATGGTTTGGGGCACTGCCTGGTAGGAATTCCACTGCCACCACTTTTGGGGTGATTCCAGCTGCAAGTCCAGCGGGACAAAACAGATGCCCCGCCGTCCCTCCCACGTTCTATGATTCTCTGGGATGAAATGGCAGACACAATTTCAAAAACCATTTTAGAGCAACAAGTTTACAAATGGAATGATTCCTTGCCATGTGTGCCATGTGTGCCATGCTGCTGTGCCAGCAACAGCAGTAATTTTAAGGGTCAAGTTTTCCCAAGTGCTGAGCAGAACATTTTACTGAACAAATTACTGGACCCTAGTTATTGTTGTCAGTCACTGCATCATAAGCAGTGGCTAGGCAGGCAAGCATTACCACCCACACTGAAGAAACACCAATTAGAGGCATTAAAAGAATATGGAGGGCCACCATCTCCTGAGCGCCTGCAACATGCTGGGCACTGTGGTGGACACTCCTGAACACAATCTCCCGTTTTACAACTGCTTGTCGGGTGGGCTTCATCACACCTGCTTTATCAGGTGACTCACCTGCGGCAATCCAGGATCTGAAAGCAAAAATAAGTGTCCCTAAAGCCTGCAAGCCTTCCTCTAAATCATTCCAGTGCTTTTATGCAAAGACTGTGCCTTTTCTTCCATCTGCATCCTCTTACGCATCTTTGACTTGGTTTCCAAATTACAGAGAAATGCTACGCTTCTGGAACGAGAGAGCACAAATAAACTGCACTATGCCTCAGACTCCATGTGTACCAGCTAAGGGGGCCCCAAAGCGAAGGGAACGCCAACAAATAATGAAAGAATGCTTTCTCCATCTTCACTTTGAAAAGTGATGCCTTTTCTGCCTGAACATCTGCCTCCTTCTCCAGAGCCCTCTTACCTTGAAGGAGACATGCTGCTCCATGTGCCGCAGCAGCTGTGGCTTCTGGGCCGCTGTGTAGTCACACACCGTGCACTTAAACTGCTTCCCTGGAAAGAAGCGAAGGACAAGGTGAGCGTCGCCAGGCCAGCAGCTCCCACTGTGAATGAAGTGCCAGGCATGGAGCCAGGTACACAAAGGTGTTCCTTGCCATGTGAGGATCAGAATCTCAGAAGGGAACAGCAACGAGGTGCACAGGCACAAGGCAGCACACTCAGTCTTCAACAGCTGGGAGTGGAGAGGCGCTGCCTAGGGACGGAGAGGCACAGCCAGCTCCACCCGGGGAGGCCCCATGAGCAGTGACATTCCATCAGGCTCCTAAAGAAAGAGTAAGGGTGTGTCCAGCTACCCAGAGAGAAGGGCATCGAGGGAGAGGAGGGCACACAGATGAGATTGCAGGGGAATGGACCACAGGGTGCTCAGGAAAGTGGAGCAGTTGCATCTTCCTTCCTGGAGTGTGAGGTCTGCGGAAAGTCAAGAGCTGAGCCGGAGAGGTTGCCGGCCCAGAATGTCAAGGGCCTGGACCATCTCACAAGGACCTTAGACATAACCCTGAAAGTCTGGTGAGTCTGCAGGATGATGGTCAGCAAAGTGCAGGATCTGTGTTGCAGAACTCCTAACTCTGGTTGGAGTGCCAAAGGCATTTTTGAGAGAATGCTAGAAAGAAAACTAGCGAAACGTAAACCACTGCTCTTAAAAAGATCAAGGTTTTAGCAATATTTAAACATTCAATAATGGGGTATGTTAAAACAAGTTAATAGATATATGAGGTACACTATATTTTGCCTCTGATTAGCATAAATAAAACCTCAACAAGCAATAACACAAACACGTGTAACCAAACGTAAATGTGGCCTACTTCGTATAGCAGTAAAGAATTCAACAAGCAGCTTCTAATGGTGTAAACCTCCTCAGGGCATGACACCCGCAGCCACTGTGGCTGGGTTCCCAGAAGCACTGGCTCCTCCTAGAGTGCTCTTGCACCTTTCCCTCTTAGACATTCCCCTCCCCTCTCTTCACTGCCAGCTCACTGGAAACCTGTTCTCACTAGGATGCCAAGCCAGTGGCGGATTTTGGCCTGTATGTTACTGGATGACTCTTAATATGACTCCATTAAGAGTTCACCCTTTGGAAATCTTCTGTTCCTTTGACTCCATAACAATACCCCCTCTCTGGGCCTCTCTATTCATTTTGAGTATCCCTGAGGCATTCCCTCTCATCAGGGCAGATATCATTAGGCTGCTGATGTTCCACAGTGTTCCAGCCCACCCTCCTAGTCTAACTCTGCAAACATCCTTGCATATAACTGACCCCTACAGGTTTTTGTAAACCTTTGATGCCAAAATCAGCATCTTCTACTCTCATCTCTTCTCTGAATCTGAGACTTGAGTATACAACTGCCTGCGGGACCAGCTACTTAGCTGTCCCAAATGTCCTAAGCTGGACACATCTTCTTCACCAAACAGCTTCCACCTCCAGCCTTCCCAGTTAATCACCCATCTGATCACCTACATCAGATACCCAGTAGCCTTCCTCAACATCTTTATGGCCCTAACTTACACTCACCTCATTTTTTTCAGCACCTGATTTCATCTCCTAAATATTTCTCTTGTCTGTCTATTTCTCTCTATTTCTAATACCTCCACACCGGTTTAGGTCCTCCTCATTTCTTTCTTGGACAACAGCAAAAGCCCCTAAGCTGGTTTCCTTGCCTTCATAAAACACTACCATCCATCCATCCGTCCGTCCGTCCGTCCGTCCGTCCGTCCATCCATCCGTCCGTCCGTCCATCCATCCATCATCCATCCATCATCCACAACCCACACATCTATCTACACATGCATCCAGATGCCTCATCTTCTATCCAGATGAGCTACAGCATAAACCATCCCACAGTCCAGCCATGAGAACCAACCAATGGCCCCAACTTCAGAGCAAAGTTGACGTTCCAGAGTTCAGCAGAGAAGGCCCTCCAGAATCAGAAACAACTCTCCCCAACCCACCCCGCCCCTCTCTCTGACTTCCTCTTGTGCCTGTCCCCTCTGTATTTAGGCTCATAACAGTGAACTCCTTGAGTTCTCCAAACTTTCTGCCTTGCCTTTGCAATCTCAGACCCCTGAGCCTTTGCTAACATTTTCCATGCCTGGAATGCACTGTCTCACAGCATCTGGCCATTCTTCCTATTAATTCAGAACTCAAATTGAACACTCCGGTAACTGGGCCAAGAGGCAGCCCTCCACAGGCCCCCTACACACTGTTCACTTGCTTCAGTCTATGCTCCACCTCTACAGCCTTTACAAGGCAGGGGCTGCCTTCAGCTGCCCATGGCAGGGACCACATCTTACTCATCTTGGTACCTCAGAGCATGAGTGCACACACAGACTGAATATATTCCATGCATTTCATTAAACTGAACTGAGCAAAAATTTTGTACGTCTTAAATGAACATAACTCTCAATAAGAGCAGCAAAAGGAAACAAACATTAATACCACAGTTGTATCTTTTATTCCAGGTGAATGAACCCAAAATTCTAAATTTTATTAATTCTGCAAGCCCAAAGTGTAAGGAAACTTTTTCACTTGTAAGTCACACAGTTACAATTAGAGAGCAATTAGAACTTAAAAAAAAATACAGTAACATCTTCTTTTAAACATAGGGCCACACATTTCTACACAGCTCCAGTGGAATCTCAGCTAAACACACTTCTCCACTGACACATGGCTCATGTGTGTACAGCATCCTTATGCTGGGCAGCCTGGGCAAAATTGTGCTGTGTTCTTCACCACTAGAGTGGGGGAAGCAGAGCTAATGGAACCATTCTCTAAGTTGATAAATATTCTGTCATTCATTATCAAACACTTGGGTCAAAGAGTAACAGATTAAGTGCTAAAAAAGAGCCCTAAAATGAATAAATAGAATTGCCTCGTTTGAAATCAAGAGTCAGCCTTTTATGGATGTACTTCCAAGACTCTGCAAGAGACAAGAAAAGAAGGCAGCAGCTAAAAGCCATCCCTTACTGAAGCATCAGAGCCCTGGCAATAAATATTACCAATGTTCTCAGCAACCATAGCCAGCACCTATCAAACAAGCCTGGGAGAACACCTGACATAATTGTTTGCTGCCTAATTAAAATAATGGGATACAGATTCATGACTAATCATAAAAGAGTAATACTTTGAGACTGTCAGATGGTTTTCTATCAAGAGATTTCTGAGACTTACAGGCAGAGTTAACTGCAAAACCTAGTATTTACTCGAGGTGAGACTGACCTCAGAATGCTGGGAGATGCACATCGAACGGCTGTATGTGGATGTGAATCACCCAGAATACCAGGGGAAGAAAAGAATGACTACAAAGAAAAGAGGTTGACTGTTAAAAAGTAATTCCTTTTCCCCAAAATATACCTGGCTAGGTCTACCCACTGGACTACTAGGCATCATGAGTTGTGCTGGGGCATGACGTGTACAATCTTACCACGCACCAAAAGCCCAGGAGGCAGGCAGTGTCACCCTTTCACGGATGAGGACCTGGGATCAAGACTCTGAGTCACTTGTCAGATCACGAAGTGGTAAGTGGCAGAGCCCAGATTTGGCCCCCGGTCTGTTCACCCCAACACCTCCATTCATAGCCACATAAGAATCTTTTCAGCTAATAAGGGTGTGATATAATTTCCCAAATGGAAGGAGGAATTTATACCAGCAATGGCATATCTGTGCCACTAACACATAAGGTGACTACCCATCAGAAGGTGACTACCCATCAGAAAGGATGGCCCAAGAAGAGCCAGTTGCAGGGGAACTATGTTCTCTTTCTGGCCCTGTCCTGCTCACCCTGAGTGACCCTGGGTTCTTTCTTCTATGCTACTCAGAGGCCCCATCAGAAAAACGGGGAGGTAATCCCTGTCTGCTGTGAGGGTGGACTCAGGGACTGGGCCTGCAAGCATCTGAAAAGCAGCCCCCTGAAGGATGAGGCTGGGGGTGCATACAGGTGACCCCGCAGTGGACCGTTCAGCTGAGTGCAGTGTCCTCCAGACCTGTACCTCCCTGACACTCCGAGACAATCCAAGTATTCAGTTCTAATTAAGCCAGCCTAAATCAATATACCTAAAACAAAAAGCATAAAAACAGAGCAAAGGAAAAGGTTTGTACAACTCTACCAAAGTATAAGTAAACAGTTGTAATAGCAGAGTTTACAGAAAACCTCCTCCTCCTCCTATTCCCAACACCCTATCTGGCCTCATCTCCACGCAGAGCAAAAGCCAGGAGCTTCGTAGTGGCTGCAGGGCACGGGGGTGTGTGGCTCCCTGTCACCTCTTGGAGCTCATGCACTGCCTTCACCTCTCTCCACTCCATAGACACAGTCTACCCACCCACCTCCAGACCTCTGCACCTGCTGTTCCCAGAGCCTGGGGTGCCCATCCCAGATATGCCATGCTCTGCTGCCTCATCTTCCTCAAGTCTCTGTTCAAATGTCACCTTCACACTGAGTCCTTTCAGCCCATTCTGTTTAAAATCACAGTCCCTATACCCCTTTACTGATTCATTTTTAGCATTTCTCAGCTTATATTTTCATACTGAAATGGAATCATTTCATATTCATATTTTTATTTTCATCTCTCAATTTTCTTAATATTCTAGATGTCTTCATATTTCCACTGTAATATACCACACACTTTATTGATTTATAGTGTTTGTTACTCATCTCACTCACGAGAATGTTCGCCTCATGACAGTGGAGATTTTGGGTTTTGGCTTTGGTTGCAATCACCGAAGCAGTGCACTGATTCACCTTGGTTGGTCCATCTGGCACCCTTGCAGGTTGTGGGGACTTTGAGACAAGACTGCAATTTTCATGCCACGTCCTCAGTGCTTGGAGGTGACAGCATCCTGGAGGTAAGGCTAGCAGTTAATTTATAGGAGCACCCCATTCAGAAGTCTGTTCAGCCACCCTTTCTCCCCTCCCCATAATCAACATGGTCACACGGGGCATCACAAGGGCCAGTGATATGTTGTCCTACCCACCATCTCCCCACTCCAAGTCACAGGAGATTGGACCACGGTGGACAAGAGACTGTAGCTGAGCCTGGAATCAGAACTGTCCAGATATGAAGCTTGCAACTCAGGAGTGGATGAGAGTTGTGTTTTCAGTCTGTGGGTGAAACTAGTAAGCAAGCCAATCTACATGGGGTGAGAGGAGAGCACAGCATAGAGAGACAGAGACAGGACATCAGTATGAAGTAAGGAAGCAGAGAGGACGAAAGGTGGAGGATGAAGACAATCGCCTGGCTGGTTGTGTCCATTCACTCAGCGAGCATTCACGGAAGTGCTGCTGGGTGCCAGGACCATGCCTGACCCCAGGAGATGAGAGTGGACAAGACACCAGAGGCTCTGCTTCTGGCGCTCATCACCTAAATGGACAACCAGCAAGTATTCCAACAAATAACTACCAATTGCAACAGGCCACGAAGGACAAAGGCAAGGAGCCACGGTGGAGCATGAGGGAGTGTGGAAGGGGTGGCCATGTGGCCAGGCTGTCAGGGAAGGCTTCTGTGAGGAAGTGACGTTACACAAGATGGAAGGGTAAGGAGACCAGCCGCACGAGGAAGAGGTGAACACAGCACTGGGAAGAAGGAACTCAAACACAAAGGCCCTGAGTCTCTGTAAGATTCCAAGTAAGTTTACCATAAATGCCCCTTGGCGACTTCTGTGACCTCAAATGAGTTTCTGTCAACTGCAACCAACAGTCCAAGAAGTATAGCTGTTGAATGAACCAGTGAATGTATGACTATAAAACACCAAGACCCCAGAAAGCAGGCCAAAATAGGGCTTGACCAAACTGTTCTCTAGAGAGGACAGAATCAGATTTAATTAACTGAGAAAGTCCAATGACAGCACACTCTTCTACACAGCACTATGAACCAATGCTACAAATGCTTTACGACCATTAACTCATTTAACTGTCATAATACCTGTTTGATTTTACGAGCTATCATATAAATAAAAATTATAACATGGTAAGATTTGATACCCATTAAACTAAGAAACTAGACATTTTTAGTAACAAAGTGTTAAAAATGGAAGAGTTAAGCTGGGACACTTTCTTATTTCTGGTACAATTTTTTGGAAAGGAAGTTGGCAGTGCAATGCACAATTAAAACCACCAAAACAAAATAGCCATCCTGCTCCTGGAAATGTGTCCTAAGGAGTTAATTCAAAAGAAGAAAAAGTTTATATATGCAAGAAAGAAGCCCCTGCCACATAAGTTATAATAATGGGAGGAAAAATGAAAATAACACATTGTCCAGAAATAAGGGAATGGTTATAGAACTCATGGATCACCTTAGTGCAACATATAACTCTTAAACTTGTTATTAATGAACTGTACAAGCAACAAAGATTATAATATTAATAAGAATTATATCTTTTCATTACAACTGTATAGCCATTCCATATGAACATGAATAAAGATTTTTAAAGATTTAAAATAAAGAATTTTTAAAGAATTGTGGGCACACTTGCAGGAAGAGGTTGGATTTTTATGAACATTGTTTTCATGTTGTCTGCACTCTAACAGAAAAGCATTTCAGATCATTAGCACCCATCTCTGAAAGGCTGAGATGTTTCATCCATTACTGCACACAAACCAGAAGACAGATCTTTCAACGCAGAGCCATAAAATGATACCCACGGCTTCTGAACTTGAAAGTTCACCGTCTTTTAAATAACAGCACCCCAGCCTTGACTGGCAGGGCACTGACTTACGGGTGCTCTTTCTGACCAAGCATCTTTCTCCCTCTTCTTCACAAAAAAGAGCCAGTGGCCTAATTTTGCAAAAAATTTCAGGAGTAGTCGCTTCTTTACCTCTGGGGCAGAATTTAATTTCTGTAAACAGTCAAATGTCATTCTGAGCCACACCTTGTAAATAAGGACAAAGCAAAGCTGAGTCATACCACTTTTGGAGAAACACTGTTGCAGAACACACACTCCAAGCTGACTGCAAAAGTACTGCCACAGTGGGAAAAAAAAAGTTCACTGTGGGAACAAAGATTTCCTGGTCAGAAACCACAGAATTTAGAATCTCATTTCCCTATGAAATTCTTTATTTGACCTACAGGCCCAGATGGTAAAAGTCAAAATCATAACAAACTAGATGAATCTCACAACCATACTGTGAAAAGGAAGAAGCCAGACATAAAAGAACACATATTGTATGAATCAACGCTACGAAGTTCAAAGACAAGGAAAAGCACGTTACAGTGCTAGAAGTCAGGGCAGTAAGCAGTTACCTCTGGGCAAGAGAGATGGGCAATAATGTCGCGGGAGTAAGAAATTGCCAAGAGGCTGGAAGTGTGCTGTTTCTTCTAGACTGTAGTTACACAGGTGTGCCTCCTTTGTAACAATCCATCGAGCTGTATACTTCTGAACTGTCTCTGTGTGTGTGTGTGTACTTTAATTTTAAAAATGTAAAAAGAAAAATAACACAACAACAAAACAGGCCACCTTCCTTAGAAGGTTCTTGAGAACTGGCAACAAATTTGTTTAAGAAAGGAAAGATGTGTCGTGTAGTTCAAAGATAAACTTTGAGGACTGTATGGCAGTTTGTGGATTTATGCAGTCTGATGTTGCCGGTGGAAGGAAAGGGACCCCATCAGTGTTCCTGGCCCTGTAGTTTTCAGTTAGACGTCTTTCTGAGTGCTAGGCTCGCTGGAGGTTTCCACTGCAGACACCGCAGCTCTTTCTGGAAACACAGTGTTTCACTAGCAGCTCCATTTCCCTTTAAAAATATGTGATTTGGTTGAACTCTCCTTCAAAGATGGGGATGCAGGCACGAAAATGTCATTTCCATTATTTCTGTTCATCTCTCCAAAGGTGAGGCACA
This sequence comes from Macaca fascicularis, assembly GCF_037993035.2. Classification (NCBI taxonomy): domain Eukaryota; kingdom Metazoa; phylum Chordata; class Mammalia; order Primates; family Cercopithecidae; genus Macaca; species Macaca fascicularis. The sequence goes on from NC_088382.1 coordinate 144,207,889, forward strand.
TCTTTGCCAAATCTCTCTCCGCTTTCAAGTGTTCTTTTGGAAGGAGCCTCTTTCTTTGCCTAACCATGAGTGCTGGGACTGCATGTCCATGACTGATGAAGCAAAGCTGACCTCTGTCCTTTTGAGCACTGCCTGGGCCTGGGAACTGGATGCTGGCTGAATTCAAGGATCACCAGACAGTGAAAGCCAGCACAGGGTCTGGAGTCAGAGAATCCTGAGCTCTGCTCTGTACTCCAGCCTTAGCCAGGTAAAACGTTACCCAGGCTATCCTGTTAGAAAGGGAAGAGGGGACTTGAAAATAGGAGAAGGAAAGAAGAAACAGGAATACTTGTTATCCTGCCTCAGGTTAGATAAAGAGATGTGACCAAACCTAAGAGAGCTCAGACTTAAGTTCCTGTTGACTCTCCACATGGAAGGAAAGGGGGATAGCAATGTGGTAGGTGGGGTAGCCAGCACAGTACCTGCCTTGCTGAAGCCCCTGAGCTCAAGCAGGAAGTTATTCCCAGCTGGACATGGAAGCAAAAAGGCGCCCATGTCGCCCTAGATCTCTGAAACTCAGCTGTAAGGGAGCCACAGGCTGAGCTCCCATTCTCTGCTTCTGAAAAGAAAGGCAATCGCTCCCTGCCTCCTGGCAGCTGTGGGCGGGCCACCGTGGGATCTGTGAAGCCCTAGCCTGGCGACTTGGCACTGGCACTATGTGTGGCACCTGTTGTTCCCTTTGTTTCTTACTACAGCCTCATCTGCTTGGTGACTTTCCCTGAGGATGACTCCAGCTGCTTGCTTACTTTAAATAGAGTTCTATATAAAACTAAGAAGGAATGGAATGGCAGAAAAAAAAACTTAAAACGTCACCTTCAGCTTTTGGCATCTGGATTCCATCAGAACACAGAGACAGACAGCAACGAAAAATTCCTTGGAATTTAAGGCAACTTGTTTTAAGTATCTGCTAAATTAAATCATCCTTGCCAAATCAAATTTTATGTGCACCTCAAACCTGAAGGAGCTCTAAAGTACTTACAGGAAAGAATTTCCATAAATCTCAACTGTTATTAGTAATACTATTCTAGAGGTATAAAAGTAAAAATGCCTCCTTATGACTGTTTATCCAGTCTTACTGAAAAAGGTGGTATTTTACATAAGTAAATTTTCAAGAGTTTTTAGGAAATTGACTTTAACTTTTTTTCAGGAAACTGACTTTCACCCTTTTCAACAGTGATACTCTTTAAATATTAACTATTGCATTGTGCCTTCCTAATAAGAGAATATTTGAAAAAAAATAGTGATTTAATCTTTCCCAGATGACGTAAATTAACTGCTACAAATATCCATTCTTATACTGTGTCATTAAGAGCTACTGGTTCATGCGCCAGAGGAAAGGGTACATGAGCTGACACCCACAGTATGAACCCAATTAATCTTCCCGCAGCCCCATGCTGTGGGTTGATAATGGCCCTCCCAAAGATATCCAGATTCGATTCCCCAGAACCTATACATGCTACCATATATGGGGGAAAAAAAAAAAAAAAGGAGTTTGCAGATGTGATTAAGCCAAAGATCTTGAGCTGGGGACTAGCCTGGCCTATCCAGATAGTCCTAGTGAAATCACAAGGGTCCTTATAAAAGGGAGGAAGGAGGCTTGAAGTCAGAGAAGGAGTGCAGCGATGGAAGCAGGGACAGAAGAGATTGGAAGATGCTGGACTGCTGGCTTTGAATATGAAGGAAGGGGTCCATAAGCCACAGGATGCAGAGACAGGTTCCCCTCCAGAGTTCCTAGAAGGAATGCAGCCCGGCTGATACCTTGATTTTAGATCACTGACCTCCAAACTACAACATAATACATCTGTGTTGATCTAGGTCGCTAACTTTGTGGTAATTTGTTACAGGAGCCACAGGAAACATGTAACATCCATGTTACAAATGGGGATCACTGTTCAAGACTGTTCAGGCAAGAAGTGATTCCAGTCTGGGCCTGCCTCTGGAGCCCAAGGTTCTCCCTACTCTACCTCCTCACTTCTCCATGTAGCCCAGCACACAGAGGTTTGCTGCCTCATGTAAGAAAAGCATCCTGCAGGAAGCATAACAGGCATTTTGCAGCAAGTGTTTTGCAAAGCACACATCTTCACAGTTCTAGCATCTGTGGTGATTTATGCAGTGGCAAATCGGAACAGAAATAGCTACAGCAATAAAAATGCAGTTAAAGAAATCTCTGTACTTTAAAGGCTGAACTTCAAGCAACCGCAGACTTAGGGCCTGATGATTCTCTGTAATTAGTACATCAGTTTTGATATAAGGAGGGATGGATCAGCATGAGACAGAGGTGGAAAGAAACCGAAGGCAGTGCAAAGCCACATAAAGGACAGAGTACAGCACCAGGGCTAGATGAAAGTTACAGACACTGTGCCAGACATTTGCAGCTGAGACCCCTCTACCTGGTGAGGTTTCACGTAGCCAAGTCTCATTAAAAAGTTAAATCTGTATATCAATCTAAGCTAATTGCTCAGTTAGCTGCGTAGTTCATTTTATAGTATGGGGTCACTTATTCCTAATGGATCTTGTGGTTTATAAAAACCTGAGAAAAAGAGCTACATATGAACACAAACAGGGTGAACCTATTAAAAATGGTATTTATGGGCCCTGAAATTAGCCCTACCTTCTCCCATCGATCACCCAGACTCCAGCCCAAGGATAAGCAACAGAAACCTACCATGTTCATCCAGTAGCCACACTTCCACACCTGCCCCTTCACCTTTTCTCCAAGGGCAAGTAGGAGGAAGAACACGAGGGACAAGGATGCAGCAGAAAGACCGTCTCACTAAAGCCTTGCAAGTTAACCTTGTAAGACCAACCCAGCTAGGTGCTCAGGGACCATTTTCTATTTACTTCCTGGTTCTGTTTTTAGAAGCAAAAGGCCATGGGGCTACTTTATCCTAGAGTGGTTTTGCTTTTTAGAGGACAGGGGAGGAAAACAAAGCAAAACTCCGCACTCAGATCTCCTAGAATATTTTCATCTGCAGCCATTAGCTCTCTTATCATAAACTGAAGAAGGGACAGAAAAAAAGGGTACTTACTCCACTCAAACCTGATTTCCATATTCAAATCTCCACTTGCCCATTACACGAGTGCTTGAAGCCTGGATAATTCTTTTCAAATTTTATCCCAAAACTTCTTAATTAAAATGTACAGAGGCAGTCTGGATCAGGGGAGGGGAGAGACCCAAAGGAATCAGTAATAAACTCCAAAGACCTTTTTATTTCATGATTTGAGGATTCCTGTTTGATTATATAACATAAAGGCACTGTACAGCTTAACCTTCCCCATCTGCTATGGGTGGGCAGAATCATGTATAAACCTCCAGATAGCACATCATGTCTAGGCCTTTTTAAAGTCAAAAGGGGGGGGACTACATTACAGCATGATCTTTGCATTAAATTCTTACATCCTGTTGGCATACACACAAAGGGTTTAATCGGGCCCTTTATAGATCAATGTCTCTCTTTGTACATATTGACTGGCAAATCTTTTTAACTGAAACCTTCACCCAGAATGAGCTATCTTTTCTAAGGTACAATAATGAGTTCCTTCGGGAAATAGGAATGCCACAGATAGGGATATATCACTTTAAGTAAGCCAGCAAATGTGAAAAATTGGATTCACAAGTAGTTAGAAGAAAGGGTAATTGTAATTACTCAATTCCTTTTTACTTCATTAAAAAATGCCCAAGAAGATTCACTTAATGGTGAGTTCCTTGACCATATTTTAAAATACCTAATTCACAAGCATTTGATTTAACAGAATTATCTAAGATGAAACAGAGAAAATAATTGACACTTTGTGAGTACTACTATATCCCAGCCATTTTATGCAAGGCACTTTACATTTTCCACTCATTCAATAAACACAAATTTATTGAGTGCCTCTGATAAGCCAAGCCCTGTTCTAAGTGCTGAGGATACAAAATAAATGTAGTAAGTCGAAAATCCCTGCTTGTGAAGCTTACAATCTAGTGGAAGACACGAAACTTCATAAATAAGGAAATTATACAGTACATTGGAGAAGGGTTGGTTTAAAGAGAAACAGTAAAAAACATGAAAGAGAGTATGAAGTAATTAGTGGGATCGTTTCAGTAATAGAGACAAAAAAGTGGTAAATAAGGAAACTATATAATACACTGGAGGAAGATAAGCCAAGGAGAGCAGCACAGGAAGCCACGGGCGTCTGGACTAGTTGGTGGGGTATGGAGACTCTCTACACGTAAGCACCGAGGGAAGACTCATTCCGAGTGACTCTTCAATAAAGACCTCCAGGACATGAAGGAGGTATCCATTCAAACAGGGAGAAAGAACACTCCAGGCAGAGGGAAGGGCCAAAGCAAAATCCTTGAGATGAGCACATACCTGGCAGGTGTGAGGAACAGGAATGAAGATAGGCCGGGCATGGTGACTCACGCCTGTAATCCCAGCACTCTGGGAGGCCGAGGCAGGCAGATCACCTGAGGTCAGGAGTTCAAGACCAGACTGCCCAACATGGTGAAACCCCATCTCTACTAAAGATACAAAAAATTAGCCGGGTGTGGTGGCACATGCCTGTAATCCCAACTACTCGGGAGGCTGAGCAGGAGAATTGCTTGAACCTGGGAGGCAGAGGTTGCAGTGAGCCGAGATCGCGCCACTGCACTCCAGCCTGGGCGACAAAGCAAAACTCTGTCTCCAGAAAATAAAAATAAAAATAAAAAATAAAGGGAATGAATGCAATATGTCTGGAAAGATGCCAGTTGCGGGAGACTAGAAGGAGAAGAGGTCAGAGAGACGGGGGGATTAAGCAGGTCATGGTGAAGAATTGAGCTTCCACTCAGAATGACAGCAGATAGACAGGAGGGCTCTGAACAGAGGAGTGGCATGACCTGGCCTTTGTTTCCACAGGATCACTGGCTGTTTTGCTGAGAATGGACTTGTGGGGACCAGGAGAGGTTCTAGGGAAAGGTTAGGAGGCTACTGCAAGAATGGAGGCAGGAGATGACAGGGGCCTGTACAAAAAGGATGGCATGAGGGTGCTGAGAAGCAGCAGAACTCTGGATCATGTTAAAGACAGAACACACAGGATTTGCTAATGGATCATGTGTGGGATATGAATGAGACAGTCAATGACCCAATGCTTTTGACCTGAGCAAAGGAAAAGGAGCAGCCATTTCCCAAGAAGGGGTACAGCAGGGGTTGGCAACCTATGCCCGAGCACCAAATTGAGCCTGCTTCCTGCTTTCGTACAGCTGGGAGTTAAGCTTGGCTTTTACACTTTTCAAAGTTTGTAAAAATAAAAACAACAAAAAAGAGAAAACTGGATGTAGCACTCAAAGCCAAAAATACTTACAATCTCTTTACAAACTTTGGCAACCCCTGGATGGGGTCTAGGGAGGAAGATTAGGAGCTTAGTGTTGAGCACGCTAAGCTCGGGGGGCCAGGTGGGCATCCAAGTGCAGATGTTGAGTGGGCAGTTACAGACAGGGCAGTGCCAAGGCTGGGAGGAACAAGAGGACTGGAAATCCAAGTGTGGAAGCCTTCTGTATTAGTCCGTTTTCCCACTGCTGATAAAGACCTACTTGAAACTGGGTAATTTATATAGAAAAAGAAGTTTAATGGATTCACAGTTCCATGTGGCTGGGGAGGCCTCACAATAGTGGCAAAAGGCACATCTCACATGGCAGCAGGCAAGAGAAAATGAGAGCCAAGAGAAAGGGGAAACCCCTTACAAATCCACCAGATCTCATGAGACTCATTCACTAGCATGAGAACAGTATGGGGGAAACTGCCCCCGTGATTCAGTTATCGCCCACTGGGTCCCTCCCACATCACATGAGAATTACGGGAGCTACAATTCAAGATGAGATTTGGGTGGAAACACAGCCAAACCATACATCCTCTATCTAAATCGTGTTTAAAGCCATAAGACTGGAGGGATCACCGAAGGCGTGAGGAGAAAAAGAACATGTGGTGGCTCATGCCTATAACCCCAGCACTTTGGGAGGCCGAGGCAGACAGATCACTTGAGGTCAGGAGTTCAAGACCAGCCTGGCCAACACGGCAAAACCCCATCTCTACCAAAAATACAAAAATTAGCCGGGTATGGTGGCACATGCCTGTAATCCCAGCTATGGCAGGAGGCTGAGGCACAAGAATCAGTTGAACCCGGGAGGCAGGGTTCAGTGAGCTGAGATCGCACCACCGCACTCCAGCCTAGCTGACAAAGTGAGACTCTGACACAGGGGGGAAAAAAAGAACACTCATAGACTGAACCCCATGGCCTCCGAGAGGTAGAGATCAGAAAGCTAAGGCAGAACCAGGACAGGATGCCGAGGCAGGGTAGCCAGGAGAACAGGAGGTTGCCAGGCAAGCATGGGGTACACTTCCTGTCTTTTGATCCTCAGACCCACTCAACAAAAGGGTATACCGATCCCAGTTTACTGATGAGGAAAGTGAGGCTCAGAGAAGTCATCTAACCAAAATCACCCTACTAGGAATGGGTAGACAGACCCACACCCAAGCCTCTCTAGCTCTACCTACTCTACACGGCTTCTCTACAGAGCAACCTACTGAGTTATTACTCATACCACAAATACAACTAAAACCAAATAATTCCAGGCAGGCTGTAAGGCAATCTTTGCTTCTAAGTAAAAAGCTAATTGTATGGTTAAAGGCTGAGAGTCTCATCAAGACAACCAAAGCACCTGTACAAGCACAGGTGACCAATGGATTTAAAGCATGTTACAGACATCGTCAAACAGCTTACAAGGTCATCCCCAGGGATAGTCCTAACTTGATGAACAATTCTGCAGTTTATCTAAAGGAGTAATAACTAAATGAGAAAAACTATGTAAGCTTCATAAAAAACTAAACTTTATTGGATAACAATAAAGTTAGTCACTAGAACAGCTTGAAAAATAAGGTACTAGTACAAAAATCACTGAGACAGACCAAAATCTCAGAATTAGACCCAATATCTTCGGAAATTCTGGCACTGAAAAATAAAATTGAAAGGACTGATTTCTCTATAAATATACTGAGTCGATGATAACCGTTTGGAAACAAAGATTCCTACCACATACCATATGCTAAAATAAATTGCAAGAATATTAAATTTCATAAATGTTATGTAATCATAAACTAAAACTCAAAGAAAAAGTAAAAGAATATAGCCCCAAACTGAGGAAGGTTTCTTTTGACAGAGAGAATCATGGAAGATGAAAACATAAAGGAAAATAACTTTAAATGAACCAAGTTATTTAACTTGTATATAAAAAGATACCATAAACAAAACATAAAGGCAAATGATGACAAAGTATTAAGTACAAAGAGCTCTAAGATGTCAACAGGATAAAATATGAGCACTACAGAAATGAATAAGAGATGTAAATAAACTTTTTTCAAAGTTTCTATAATAAACATGTTATGGGAGAAAATTAAAAAGGAAAAGACTCACCTACAGCTTAATTAAAGCTACATCCTAAATCAGCAATGGAGCTAGAACAAGGGGTCCCCGACTCAGCACTCTGTTTACCAAGCCAGCCCCAGGCAAAACATGAGACTGGTAAGCGTCGAAAGAGAAACACAAATAATGAAGTACAGCAGCCCTGTGGGAAAGCAATCATCTCGAATTCAAAAATAAAGCTGTACTGGCACCTCCTATTTCCATCCCCTTAGCTCTACTTTACCCCTTTCTTCCTAGAATCAGAGGATTGAGGCTAAAAGAAACCCAAGAAACATTAAGGTAACCTTTCCTTATTTTGCAATGTGACAAAACTGAGACCCAAGTAGTGGCAGAAGTTGGCACTGAGGCAAGCTACCTGTCCCAGTGGTCCTCGCACTGCACCTGATGACTGATGCCCTTCTTTTTTTGGGGGGAGAGGGGTTGGGGGACAAGCTACCTGTCCCAGTGGTCCTCTCACTGCACCTGATGACTGATGCCCTTCTTTTATGGGGGGAGGGTGGTTGGGGGGAAGCTACCTGTTCCAGTGGTCCTCTCACTGCACCTGATGACTGATGCCCTTCTTTTCTGGGGGGAGGGGGGTTGGGGGCAAGCTACCTGTCCCAGTGCTCCTCTCATTTCGCCTGATGACTGATGCCCTTCTTTTTTAGGGGGAGGGGGGTTGGGGGACAAGCTACCTGTTCCAGTGGTTCTTTCATTGCACCTGATGACTGATGCCCTTCTTTTTTGAGGGGAGGGGGTTGAGGGGAAGGGTCTCACTCTGTCACCCAGTCTGGAGTGCAGTGGTGCGATCTTGGCTCACTGCAATTTGCGCTTCCAGTCTCAAGCAATCCTCCCACCTCAGCCTACCAATTAGCTGGGACCACAGGCATGAGCCACCACGCCCCCTTAATTTTTTGTATTTTTGGTAGAGGCAGCGTTTCACCATGTTTCCCAGGCTGGTCTCAAACTCCTTCGTTTTAGGCAATCCACCCGCCTCCCTCGGCCTCCCAAAGTGCTGGGATTATAGGCGTGAGTCACTGCGCCCAGACTTGATGCTCTTCTTCCCAGACAACTGGAAAGTGTTGAAAACTAAGACATGACTTTTCAAATACCTCATCCTCCCAAAAATGTCAGCAGAAAGAAATAAAGAAAAACCATACAAATTTCCAATGTTTTGTTAGAAAATACTTCACAATGTTTGAATACCATTCCCTTTTAGGAGATGCATTCCTGCTTTGACAAGACATCTTTGTCCATCTGAACTCCCTTTCCTGCCAAAGAACTCAGAGAATCATGACAGGGACGATAGGCTGAGTGTGCTGCTCTGGACCCGTGATACCAACTACTCACACCGACCCCATCCCTCCACATCAGTTGGTCCAGGGTCTGCCAGATTAAACGGCTTCTATCTGCTCAAAGGCTTTTTAGTACAGAGCCTGGACTGCAGAACCAGGCATGAGACCGCGGAACCCTGTTCAGTGCCTGTGAACGCCTTCTTGACCCTGTCACCATGGCCCACTGGGTACTCCAGGCTTCCCTGCCTCTGGGAACAGCTGCTCTTCATTACGGAAGGACTGTAGTAGTTATGTGCTGTCATCTTAAGAAATGTAATTCTTGCCTAAATGTTCAGGCAGCTGAGCGGTCAGCAAGGCTTACTGTTTGTGGAGGCATAGAATCATAAAAAACCACACGACTTTAGAGCTTTCATTATTCAAGTATGACTGCTTTACTGCCATTGTATTTTTAATTTTGATTACGGATTTTTTTTTAGAGAGAGAGTACTGCTTAAGTTTTAATAGTTATGGTTCCGGCTCTTTTTCAGCCTTAGGCAAGCCCTTGATCCTTAATTCTGATGAATCCCAGCCAAGCATTCAGCCTTTGCACTGAGTCCCTGGAGCTCACCTGAATTCTTGCCGAGGGCCCAACCCACACACACACAGCAGGACTGATTTTCAGAACAATCTTAAAATAAAGATAGAACTTAAGAGCTATATCATCCACTAAATTTTGAAATTAGACATCACTGTTGAAATAATTTTGCTTTTTAGAGTAAACTCCAACTTTTATACATAATTTTGGTAAATAACAACACATTTATAAATGAAGTTTATTAATCTTGTTATATGAAGTATTTACAAGTCCCTCACATAACTTGTCTTTCTGAGTAAAATCTTAAATGTGAAAAGTCTCTTATGGTTTGGCTGCCTGTCTTCCTAGAACACATCTTCTTTCCCTCTATCCAGCCTATGCCAGGGAAACTGTGCCTACCACCCACTGAGCTCCCCACCTACCTCGACCCATGACCTGCTCCCAGGGCTCCCGAGCTCACCTCCATCACCACACTTAAATCTTTACCATGGCCTGCCTGCTCCTCTGTCCTGCCTTCCAGATTATGAACTCCTTGAACGCAGGAATTGGTCTCTACTTGACCTGGTATCCCTAGAACCTACCTCCATGGCTAGCACATATAAGAACTCAATCAATTGTTCTTAATGAATGAATGAAATTAGAAATCCACTTAAGTACACTTTATCTAGATCAAATCTGCCCAAATGTTGGCTTTATTTTAGACTTGGTTCCACCCCTGAGGTGGCCTGGATGATAAGAGCCTCACTTGAAAAAATCAGGCCAGGTGTGATCAAGGTTGCCCCTCAAGATCCTTGAGCTCCAGGTAAGGATGGAGGGCTGAAGAGGATGGAAACTTCAGAACCACAGATCAAGGCTTCCTGAAGACGCCTCCTTCCCTGAAGCAGCTTCCTTCCCTGCATAGCCCTGCCACGGGCACAGACACTCCCAGTAAGTGTTTATCCTGCACCTGCTGGAAGTGAGGCACTGAGCACAGGACTGGGAGACAGGCAGGCCAGGCCTTCACCGCTCTTTCAGAAGCTCCTTCTAATGGGCACGTGCTCTTTCCTGCCTCCAGTACAGCAAGTTTCTGATGAACTGGAACACCAGCTTCAAATTACATATTTAGGGGGGAAAGTTCACCCTGGGGTTTACTCACCATCTGCAGTGTGAAGGAGCTTGTGACTCTTCAGTGTCCCTTTTGATTTGAATTTCTTGCCACACATGTCACATAGGTGGGTTTTCTCAGTGCTATGACGATTCATATGAGCCTTGAGGTTACTCTTGCTACGAGTTGCATACTCACACAAAGAACACTTGAAGGGCTTCACACCTGCCAAGGGAAAAATGTATATATCTATCTCTATATATTTACATATGTGTATGAATATGTGTGTGTAAATCTGAAGGAATATATATATATCCATATCTAAATACACTTAGAGATATGTATATATAAAACATCCACGTTGAACACAGCGGTATACTTGCTTGGCCCTAATGCACCACACACTTCCCATGCCAGGCTCTTCCTCAGGCTGTGCCTTCCTCCTGGAATGCCCTTGCCTCCTGGGATACCAGGTGCCTCCACCCTGCAGCTTTCTCTGACCTTCCTTGGTAGATTTCCCTACTTCCCTATCAATGTTCCCAACTCCTGTAACTCTCTACTAGCTGAAACGTTCACTGCACACAACAGTGAGTCCTTCATATCTGCCCTCTCCCCATAGTCTGGGAACTCCTTGAGGACAGAGACCCTGAGCATCCTGCAGAGCAGTCACTAAATTCAGTTGAACTGAGCTGAACTAAACACAAAGGCACCAGGGCCCTTTACAAAAAATCAAAAAGATCAGGCACCAGGACCAAATGTGGAAGCACATTTACTTTGTAAAACAAATCAAGCTTTACCAACTGGTGGTTGATGAGCTGATGACTCTGACTGTAGGGGCATCCTGGCATTCACCACTCCTTCATTCACCAACTGTCTACTGAGGACCTATTTTCATAGTAGGCACTGAGGATTAATCTTGAAACTGAGAAGAGTGAACCCCAGCCTTCACTGTCCGGTGGGAGATGCAGACAGGTAAACAGGCCATTACAATATGGTGTGTGATGCGCTATAGGGACAGGGGCTGGGGCCTGGGATAAGGGCAAGGAGGGCGGGGAACACACCTGAACACAGTAATGAAGCAGACAATTTTTAGTGAGCCAAACATTTTCACCCATTATTTACACTACCGATGACTTTGCAGTTGAGGAAACCAACACTTTAAAGAGGCTGAGGGCAATGCCCAGGGGCACAGAGCTGAGATGCACATCGGGGTCTGATGTTCCTTAGGGCCCACGCAAAGCCCAGCTCTGGCCTGGGTTTCTAGATATGAAGTAATAATCTAACCATAAGCATCAACAGGCTGTGTGCTCTTGAACTTATGTTTCGATCACAGTTCTCATCTCTGTAAAATGACAAGACCAGGAGTCACTTCCCAAGAAGCCTTCAGGGCACCAGATCCGTTGTTCTGGGTTGGTCATTTACAACACACTCTCACAAGAGCAGGGCCACAGCCGTGGTGCTAGCCTGGGTCAAGCGGCATCTCAAGTATCTCACATGACCCTCAGCAGGCATTTCACCCCGAGTCAAAGCTACAGATGGCTCAGAACTACCACCATCACAGAGGAGAAGCCCACAATAACCATACAAAGAGGAAACATGGTGCATCCCTGCTGTCTTTAGATCCTTCATAAATGTGTGAACAGCTGAGTATATTCAGGCACTATTTGACCTGGTGCTCTTTCTAAAACATTAAGAGAACTCAAAAATGAAGACATGCACTGTCTTCCAATCCTGGAGAAGCCAAATTCCTAATTTCTGTTCCTCATTATGACTAGAAAGAGAAGAACCAAGCAAAGCAACACAGAGACTGAAGTACACGTATTTTCATTAACATCTTTGCACACCCACGGGCCGGCTGTGGAACACTGGGGAGTCACTTCAACAGCTCCGCACTTCCATGTGCTCTGGGACATACGGTCATGGAAAACGAGATGGTGCAAGTCAACCAGCTGTGCATCTCCAGATCATCTACAACATGGCATTCAGCGCAAGGCGACATACCAAGACACTGTCTACTCTAAATTCTCCCCTAAGAGCCAATGTTTAGAACTGCTGTCATGGATGGGCCCCAGGTACATTGCTTGACTATTAGGAAACCTTGAACAAAGTTGCAGGTCCTCTAAGCAACAAACGTTGCAGGTATGCACAAAATTCTACACAAAGGGTTAATTTCTGTGACTACAGTCAATACCTGTGTTTTCTGTTTTTCTTTCTTTTTTCAATTTAATTTTTTGGGTTTTTTAATTTGTTTTTCTTGTCCTATGTGTTAAGAGTAAACGGAGACAAGAGATATTTTATGGTACAGGGGATCAATTCCAAAGAACCCCATTGTAGTGTGTGTACTGATACCCTGTTTCCTTTGTGATTCCATCATTACAGAGAAAGTCACAAGTTAGAAAAAAGAAAGAAACAAAGATGCCAGGATACAGCAGCCTTTGGCTTTCTGAATCTTTATCAATTCTGAAGTCGCTGAAAATATTAGATTACTTTCAAATGGCAAATATGCAGCATTACTGCATCATCACAAGTATTTACTTAACACAATAGCATCAGCCATGTATTAAGTACCCAATATATGCTAAGCCTTCTACTGTGGGTTTTACATAAATTATCTCGTTGATCCTTGCAACGAACCCCAAGGCAGATCACATTATAGATAAATAAACTGAGTTTCAGAGAGAAGGAATTATTTGTTCATCATACATGGTAAGGGTGGAATTTGAACCCAGTTCTCTCACTTCTTCTCATGTGAGTACAATTACAGTTTGATGCCTTGATAAGCCCATGGTCTCCAGCCTCCGCTGGACCCTCTGTGCTTCCATCAGGGTCAGCTCCCTGCTGATTCCCATGAATGCCACTCCAAGTCTGCCTTCTTGGCATTCTTTGCTGAGCAAACTGTGACCATCAGCTATGAATGCCTTCAACTTCATAACAAAGAAACAACACGTGTATATACACGTACCTGCTACCACCCTCACCCCCTTCACTCCTGTCTCAGTGTAGGAGGGGCCTCCTCCTCTAGAAACAAGTCAGTACAGAAGAGAAGAGCAAGGGTTTTGGAATCGGATGGCATTGGTTCAAATCCCAGTTCACCACTTGTCAGCTGTGTGACCCTGGGCAAATTACTTCACCTCTCTAAGCCTCATTTTCCTCATTGGTAAAATGGGGATGGTAACAGCACCCACCTCTAAGGTTGTTGAGAATACTGACTCCAATAACGTGAGTCAAACACTGAGCACTGGCATCTAGTAGGTGCTCATTATATGCTGGTAAACAAAAAAGTAGCTTCCCACCTTGGAATTTATTTCAACTCCTTCTGCCTTATCCAGGTTCCCAACCTGTCAGTTATGATTCTCCTTACTGAACCATCAGTCTCTCTCTCTCCCTAATAGTTCCTTCCTTAGGACCTATAAATAGGTCATTTTATCCAATATTGTAGAAAATACCTCATGCTTCATCCCTCTCTAGTCTTTTTTCCTATCTGCAGCATTCCAGGTTCCTAAATAACAGGCAGGGATCTGATGTAGGTGTCTGGAAGGGTTTTCCCTGGCCCCTCGGCTCCTACCCTAGTCCCCAGGAGGGCCATGTCCTTATACAGTGGGAGAAAACAAAGGTGACGGTCTGTTGCACTAGCAGAATCTTCACTTCCAACTTCCCAAAGCCCTGAGAGTGGCCCTGCACTTCCCTTCATCAGCAAGCAACCCGAAAGCACAGCCCACCTTCTTCTCTCCATTCCCTCATCTCCATCCTGCACTTCCCCCTTCTGAATTCCTTCTCCATAGCCTGAATGGCAACACTTCACACTGCTGGAATGGGAGAACTACTTGCTGCCCTCCTTCCTTCATTCATAATCCCAACAGTTCTGGGAAACCTGCTATGCACAGGGCACAGGCTGGGCACTGGAGCTCCTGCCATGAATAAGACTCTGGTGTTCCTGTTCCCAAGGTACCTACATTCCAGCAGGGGAGTCGTGGTGATTTATTTCACTACAATTGCAATGAGACCTATGAAGGAGTGCACACCTCTACTCATTGCAATTGCAACTAATCGAGTAATAGTTTAAATTACTGTTTGTAGCTGGTTGATGGACACACTTCTCAGTGTGCTAAGGAAATTCTAACAGCAGGGATGTGAAGATATGGCTTCCTCTTAATGTACTCTCAAAATGAAGGAGGGAAGCACAAAGTTAACAAGGTGCTCAATTTGGAAAGATGAATACTCACCTTCATGAGCCCAAATATGACGCTGAAGGTCTGAGCCATTCTTCATGAAATAAAAGTCACAATATGGGCATTTCATGGCTCTCTTTCCAATTAGCCCTTTCAGCTGAACCCTCCTCCCGAGAACCTCAGAAATGGTGCTCATGGAGACCTCTAGAAGAAAAGCAGGATGTGAGAAGGAGTCAGAGCACCTCAGGGAAGTTAGACACAAATAAACCTCATCGCTAAGCAGCACCGCAGGAGGAATCAAGGTGTGCCTCATGGTGTCCAGAGACAGGATTTTCACCTAAAAAGTTAAACCAGAATCAAATCAAGTCTCAGATCTCAATATCTGTTAACATCATATTTGAGGAATGGAGAAGCAACATCACAAGGCAATAATCACACAAATACAGAAACTGAAATTGTCTACAGGAAAAGTGACTCAGTTTCCCCCATAAGTAAACGTCATGGAAAGAAGCACAAGGGGGGCACTAGAGAAAACAAGGAACAGAAACGTAAGGAACAAAGCCACTAGATGCAAATGCATGGATGCTGGTTCAAGTGAACCAACAGTTAAAAAGAAAAATCCTGGCCAGGCGTGGTGGCTCACGCCTGTAATCCCAGCACTCTGGGAGGCCAAGGCGGGTGGATCACGAAGTCAGGAGATTGAGATCATCCTGGCTAACATGGTGAAACCCCGTCTCCACAAAAAAATACAAAAAAATTAGCCGGCGTGGTGGCAGACGCCTATAGTCCCAGCTACTTAGGAGGCTGATGCAGGAGAATGGCATGAACTGAGGAGGCGGAACTTGCAGTGAGCCGGGATTGCACCACTGCACTACAGCCTGGGCGACACAGTGAGACTCTGTCTCAAAAATAAATAAATAAATAAATAAGAAAAATCCTGGGGAAATTGGGGAAATTTTAAACAGACTTATAATAGGTGGCAATAATCAAGCAAAAAGTTGATCCTGTTTGCTTTATTGGTGACACAGTAGTTATGTTGAAAGCAATCCTTATTAGTTAGAGATGCATTTTAAAGGTTTTTATGGAGGAATTACATGCTGTCTGGAATATACTTTAAAATATCCTAGAAGAAGAAAAGTGTGTGTGGTGGATACATGAAACAGTTTGACAAAACGTGGGTAACTGTGGAAGCTGAGTGACAGATACAGGAGGTTCCCGGCATTGTTCTGTGTGCTCCTGTATTTGGGGATTTTCTGGAATAAAAAGTTTAAAATAATAACAAAATAATGTCTTACATCTGTTCATCAGCAAAGGCTGGCTGTTTTAAGAATAACTTTGGCTCACATTGGATCCCATGTCACTTAGGACATGAGTTAACATGAGAAGGACAGAGCTGGGCCTTCAGAGAAGCACGCAGCCCACACGGTTCCCACACAGACGAAGGCCTCACAGCTCTGTCCATTCCCAGCTGAAACATGAGTGTTAGTGCCCTTCTGTTATTTCTTTATCTTCCTCCATTTATAGTCAGTGAGTCAGTTCCCTTATACCAAGAGCAGATACAAAATAAAGAACAGGAAAAAAGACACATGTACGAAGGGAGAGGCGCATTTAGAAGGAGTATCTGCTACTCCCTCATAAAACACACAACACCCTCATCTGCTTTCTCAAGCCTGCCTGTGGAGGCACTGGAGATCTGGGGATAAGCCTCACCTCGGGGAGCCCCTGGGAGTGGCTGGAGAGTCACAGTGACTGGAGCACAGTGGTCAGTGCGCTGTGTATGACGTTAGCAGGGGTTGGGGGTGGACCCTCGGCCAGACTGGAAGCTACAACAGCCTCCCCAAAGGCAGGGGTCTGAGGAAGAATGTAAAGAATGAACAGGAATTAACCAGGCAGGGCAGAAGGGAAAATGTTCCAAGTGGCACGAACAGAAATGACAAGGCACCAACACCCAGGTAGCTGGTGCCTCATGCACCTGAGTGGTGTGGAATGTGAGAAGACCTGTGGTGATGGTCTCTCCAACTCAAGGATGCTCCTCAGCCTGGGCAGGAGCCAACACCCCTTACAAATCACCACTCCAGGTAACACAAGCTTATGACTCATATACGACCCATCTAAAGGCATGCAAAGTTCCCGTTACAAGGGGCGGGGGGTATCACTGAAATTGCAGGGGTGAGGGTAGATGCATCTGAAGACCGATAAAAGAACAAAAGGAAATAAATAATTACATCAACTTTCCAGCATGGAATAAAGATGTTTGTTTCCCATGAATGTATTCACAGCTTCATCCCTTTTTATTTCTATGTAGTGCAGTTGATATAAAACATTGTTTTAAAATAAACATAAGCATTTTTAACATTAATCTTCCACTCTAAAATGCACAACCTTACCAGGATGGTTGGTCTTGATATGTGACTTTATCAATCGATCTTCTGAAAAAGACTTTTCACAAACAGGACAAGAATAACTCCTTTTGTCCTTAATAGAAAGAGAACAAAGTCAATTGACTTTTTCATTTAAATCTGTGGTCTGTAAAAAATAACCATCACTATTACCATCATCACCCACCACCACCACTTACCACTCGAGCTATCAACAGTCATCACCACCACCACCACCATCAATACCACCATCACCACCACTAGCACTATCAACAGTCATCACCACCATCACCACTGCCACCATCATCACCATCATCACCACCACCACCAGCACTATCATCAATAGTCATCACCACCACAACCAACACCATCACCACCACCATCAACACCACGACCACCATCACCATCACCATCATCACCACCACCACCAGCACTATCAACAGACATCTCCACCACCACAAGCAACACCATCACCACCACCATCAACAACACCACGACCACCATCACCATCATCGCCATTGCCACCACCACTACCACTAGTGCTATCAACAGTCATCACCATCACCATCATCATCACCATCACCACCAGTAGCATTATCAACAGTCATCACCACCATCACCACGACCACCATCACCAGCATCACCACCACCACCAGCACTATCATCAATAGTCATTACCACCACAACCAACACCATCACCACCACCACCACCACTACCACTACCACTAATGCTAGCAACAGTCACCACCATCACCATCATCACCACCACCATCACCACCACAAGCACTATCAACAGTCATCACCACCATCACCGTCATCACCACCACCATCAACAGTCATCACCACCACCACAACCAACACCACCAACACTGCCACCATCACCACCACCACTACCACCATCACCACGACCACCATCACCATCAGCAACACTAGCATTCTCATTAGCACCATCATTATCATCAGCTTCATCAAAACCAGACAAAGTACATCCTTCCAAGCACACACATACAGGATCTACCCGGCGCTGCACAGCCTGGGGAGCTCAAGTGTAGGGAAATGGGGAAATGGCAACAGCTCCATTTAAAAAGGAAGGGATGGGGCTTAGAGGGGAGAGTTCTGTGGAGGTGGGTGGTACTCAACCTCAAGGCTGTGGGTCTACCACACAGACAAGTGCTACTCTACAACACAAGAGCGTATTATTTCTGCCCGCACTCAACACAGGGATTGCACGGGCAAGTGATTGTACTGAGACTCACAACCACTCACAAAAGATAGGCACAGTTCATGCTCATGTTACAGATTAAGAAAACGAGACCCAGGAGATAAGCCCAAAGTCTGAGAGGAGGAGCCAGTGTTAGAAGTAGAGTGTGCGGATGCCCACCCAGGATGCCTCCTGCCCCCGCAAGATCCGTGGCCCA
The DNA here is from genome assembly GCF_037993035.2 of Macaca fascicularis. Classification (NCBI taxonomy): domain Eukaryota; kingdom Metazoa; phylum Chordata; class Mammalia; order Primates; family Cercopithecidae; genus Macaca; species Macaca fascicularis. The sequence continues at coordinate 144,226,265 of NC_088382.1, forward strand.
CTGAGGCTGCAGGTAGTTGTTCATCCTGCAATGCTGCAGCTTCACAGCCGGGACCACCATGGTGTAACACTCAGTTAGGAAGATGCTTTTGTGAATTACCAAGCTATGGCTTTTGCTCACCTCCCTTTGCTCTCAGCGCTCACTTGAGGGTGATTTCATATCTCTCTTTTCCCCCAGCATGGGTGTTATTGGTTGAATTACATCCCCTAAAAAATCATATGTCAGAGTCCCAACCTCCAATACCTCAGAATGTGAACTTACTTGGAAACAGGCTCTTTACAGAGGTAATCCAGTTAAAATGAGGTCACTAGGGTGGGCCCTCATCCAATATGACTGGTGTCCTTATAAAAAGGGGAAATTTGAACACAGAGCTGCACACAGGGAGAACACCATGTGCAGATGGAGGCAGAGACCACGGCAATGCATCTGCCAGCCAAGAAACGCCAAAGACAGACAGCAAATCACCTGAAGCTCACAGAGAGGCACAGACCACATCCTCCCCCACGGCCCTCAGGAGGAAGCGGCCCTGCCAACACCTCTCCAGGATGGTGTGACAGTAAATATCTGCTGTTTATACACCAGTCTGAGGCACTTTTGATTGCCAAGCTTACCAAACCCCACAGCTTACAGAGAGCCAAATCCTGGTAGGGAGGACTCTGTGCAGAGAGCTGAACAAAAAGTAAAAACAAAATATGCAGAACTACCACTGCAAGGAAATGTTTTGGGCTGTGTGTGTTTTGGGGGAGGTTAATCCACTCCATGCTCTCTTGGATTTACAGAAGGACTGATTCCCTCTACTTGTGGAGCCCCTACTGTGAGCTCCACAAGGCACCAAGTGTGTTCCATGCCTTGTGTGACGAATGCACTCCTCGCCGTGCTCCCCGCTGGGCAGTCTACTCCTACTCTAAATAATGAAAAGCACAAGAGCTACCACTTCGTAAGAACTCACTGGATGCAAAGTGCTTTACATACCATATCCTACGAGGCCTTTAGAAACTTGCCCAAGGTTCACACTACACGAAGGGCAGAGCTGGACTCCAGAGCTCTTGCTCTTGTGAGACCCTGACTAGCAGAACAGGTTCAGGGCTCTGAGCCCCTGGGTTCAAATCTTGGTTTTGCCCCCTTATTAGCTGTGGAACTTTGCACAAGTGATTTAACCTCTCAGTGCCTCCGTTTCATTGTCTGTAAAATGGCAATAAAAAACAATGCCTCCTTCACAGGGTCACAAGAAGGATAAAGGAGATGAAAAACACATGGAGTGTTTAGAATGGAGCCTGTCCTATAGTGAGTGCCCCATAAATCTGAAAGACTTTGCTGCTGTGCTTTCCATGTTGCTATCATGCAACTCAGCCTGAGACAGCAGCCCTTCTCATGGGCTCATCCTCCCCGGGAGTCTCCGAGAGCGGGATCTGAATGAGCACCCTCCACCTGTTTTGGTGTTCACCGGCGCACACTTACACAAAGCGTACTTTACATTAAAAACCAAAACCAAACCAAACCAAAAGTCCCTCTGAACAACCAAACAGTTTGGATGCCTTTCCCACCAAACATCTGAATACCAAGCAACGCCAGCCAAGCGCACATGTCCAAAGGGTCCAGGCATGTCTTACGAAACTGTCCTGAGTTTTCCGGCCAGGCAATGCCACAGACCCCCAGCCAGGCTACACCACGGGCTCAGGGCTCCTCAGAGGACTCCTGTCACCGTTCTCCTCTGCCCTTGGCCTCGGGCAAGATGCCCCGGGTTAGGCGGGCATCCTGGAGACCTCCACCACCCCTGGCTGCCTCTCGGTGCCCATATCATCAGAGTTGGCGTTCAGAAGGGCTTTGAAGGAGTTTACAGTGATCTCCCCTGAGCCTCTGCTATTTGATTTTTTTTCTTTTAATCTCTGATAGTCAGAAAGCAATTTATCTCAGAGTTTATCAGGGCCCCTTATTTTTTGATGCCTTTGAAGACTGTCAGAAGGACACAGATGGTGGTAAAGGGTACTGGGTGGGGGTTGTTGGGGGAACTCTTAGGACTCATTTACTTCTTTTTCAAAACCTCAGTTCCATACCAGAGATGAAAACTCAGACTGACACAGCAAACTTAAAAAGAGTGGTGGTTAAAAGAGCTCCCAGCAGAGATGGAGAGTCTGAGAGACCCATGCCTTAATGACGGTAGGAGAGCGCAGCTTTTGGAGTCTGTTTGCTCTGACAGAAATGGCCTTGAAAGAAAGGAGACGCCGCAGGAAGCTGCAGTATGGCCTGGGGTGCAAGGTCAGCTCCAACCCTGAGGCTCACAGCCCGGCTCTCTGCTCCAGGCAAACTTCATCTGGTCTATGCCTTAGCGGCAGGTGCTTTAAAAAATAAAGGTGGGGGTTTCTACTCAACCATTTCTCAGGAATGAAGACCACAGTTATGGCATGTGCTGTCCTCCACGGACTCATTCATTCATTCCTCAGCTGCTATAGCGCCCCTGTTATGTGTCAGGCGCTGCACTGAGGAACAGGTGTGAGATTCTCAGGGGCTCGAATGCTCATCAAGAAAGAGATGTGCCAACACGTGGAACGCAACAATCCGTGAGGATGTCTGCAGAAAGTGCAGCAAAGTACAGGAAAAGTGATGTCGAAATTGCAACTGATTTCAACAAGTTAGAAGAGAGCCAGAAATGTGCTCGATTTAGGATTTCAACTCAAGGATTTTCCTTTCCACTGGAAATAGTTCTGTTTTGCCATGTGATGCCCTTTCAATTTAGAATCTCAGTTTCTGCTGAAATGAAGCTATTCCATGCACAACATGCTCTGGTAGCCTGAGGTCTCCTGGACAGTGGATAAAACACCTAAATGGAGCAACACAGAAGCAAACGTGTTTCGTGATCAAGTAAGAAAAGATCATTTTCTTAAAGCTTGTGGGAAGGGAAAACATTATGTACAATCATTTTAATTAAACAACATTTCCTCTACTTTAAAAGTACACATACTGACTGTGTGTACCCATTTATTTCCAGAAAGAGATTGAAAGTAGCTTCCTCTCGCTTCTCAGTGCTTTGTTGGCAACATATTATTTTAGCTTATCTCCAGAAAGTACATGTAAGATTTCTTTTAAATATGTGTGCCTTTATAGCCAAAGAAAGACTATGCGTTTCTCAGTGACAAAGGTTAAGTATTCTAAACATTTGCTGGGAGACCATCAGACTCAATAGATGCACCACCACCAATCACTATTACTATTCCTCTTCTTCCTCCTCCTCCTCCTCCTCCTCCTAAAAAGGAGGATTAGAAGGATGAATTACTCTGGACAGGCCCCTCCCTATACGCCTGGACTAGGCTGTGTCCCTTACAAACATGATCTCGCTAAATTCCCATGGAAGTGGGTCCTGTTGGCTTCATTTCCAGGGGATTTGTTAGGTTATGGAGCCACACCACTGCTAAGTCCCAGAGTCAGAATGTACCATCAAATGCACCAGCTCCCAAGCTCGGGCTGTAACTGCTACAAGACCTTTAGCATCAGGTTATCTTTGAGGTTTTCTGAGAAGCAAGCGGTCAGAAATAAAGGGAATAAACAGGCATATCATAAACATCCACCAGATGCTCCACTTCCTGCTGCCTCACACTTTTGTGTAGCGAAAAGAAAGAGAGATCAGACTGTTACTGTGGCTATGTAGAAAGGGAAGACATAAGAAACTCCATTTTGACCTGTACCCTGAACAATTGCTTTGCCCTGAGATGCTGTTAATCTATAACTTTGCCCCAACCTTGAGCTCCCAGGAACATGTGTTGTATGGAATCAAGGTTTAAGGGATCTAGGGCTGTGCAGGATGTGCCTTGTTAACAAAATGTTTACAGGCAGTATGCTTGGTGACAGTCATCGCTGTTCTCCAGTCTCGATAAACCAGGGGCACAATGCACTGCGGAGAGCCGCAGGGACCTCTGTCCTGGAAAGCCGGGTATTGTCCACGGTTTCTCCCCATGTGATAGTCTGAAATATGGCCTCATGGGATGAGAAAGACCCAACTGTCCCCTAGCCCAACGCCTGTGAAGGGTCTGTGCTGAGGAGGATTAATAAAAGAGGAAGGCTTCTTGCAGTTGAGATCGAGGAAGGCCACTTTCTCCTGCCTGCCCCTGGGAACTGAATGTCTCGGTATAAAACCCAATTGTACATCTGTTCAATTCTGAGATAGGAGAAAAGCTGCCCTGTAGAGGGAGGCAAGACATGTTGGCAGCAATGCTGCTCTGTTACTCTTTACTCCACTGAGATGTTTGGGCGGAGAAAAGCATAAATCTGGCCTACGTGCGCATCCAGGCATAGTACCTTCCCTTGGACTTATTTGTGACATAGACTCCTTTGCTCACATATTTTCTTGCTGACCTTCTCCCCACTATCACCCTGCTCTCCTGCCGCATTCCTCTTGCTGAGATAGTGAAAATAGTAATTAATAAATACTGAGGCAACTCAGACACCGGTGCCAGTGCAGGTCCTCTGCATGCTGAGCGCCAGTCCCCTGGGCCCACTTTTCTTTCTCTATACTTTGTCTCTGTGTCTTATTTCTTTCTCAGCTCTCATTCCACCTGACGAGAAATACCTACAGGTGTGGAGGGGCTGGCCCCCTTCACTTTTTGTGTCAGGAGTAACTTTAAATAACAGATTATCAGATTATGGTGGAGGTAAGAGCTCAGGAATCTCATTCATAACAATTATCACCATGTGACTCTGACTTAGGAGGTCATGAATTATGTGATTTAGGCCACTAAATATCTATTTAAGGAGACCCACAGGGGTCACCCATCTGACAGCACCACCCAGCACATTCATGCACACACTAACAGATAAACACTGAAACAAATGCCTCCGAAAATAATACTTACACTTGGTAGAGGTGAATAATGCTGACAAGTTCTATTTTATTTTATTCTGTTTCATTTATAATATATCCTAGCTATGAGTCACTAAACTGATTTCATAACCTTCTCATGGATTTTTGTTGTTGTTGTTTTGTTTTGTTTTTAAGAGAGAGAGAGAGAGAGAATGCTGACTTGGGTGTTCTGTACAGTACATATTTTCTAATGCAGTCCTCATAATCCAAAGAGGCAGAGAAAAGTACTTTTTATCTACATTTTTACAGCTTAGAAAACTGAGGGTCGCGGAGGCTAAGGATTTGCCCCAAATCACAGAGACAGATATGGGGTCTGAACTCGGGCATATCAGAACCTAAAGCCTCCTCTCAGCCTACTGAAACCGCGTTTGCTCGAGTGCCCCCTTTATAAAGTTTGCACAGTTCTGTAAACAGTGGGTTTGCTCCAGAAATGTCACTGACTCACTCTCTTGACTAGGTCCCTGTATTTCTTTAATGCCAAGACATCTTTGACTATAAGCTGACATCATCTAGTTAACTAACTGGAAGAAGGAGGTAGTGGGAAGAAACTTCGTTAAATGTACACATTCTTTCCAATCATCAGGTTTATCCTTGGCTAATAAATGGTTGTAAGAGTCACAGAAGCAGGTACTTAGCCAGATCATCCTACAGTCCTGGTGCAACTGGAAAGAACTTGGATATGGGCCCATTTGAGGGGCAGGTCGGGGAGATGGCTACTTTTAATCTCCCTCGTTTTTACTCTTCACGGGCATCTGTGCTGAAAGCAGTAAATGCTGAAACAAATGCAGAAGGCCAGGCAGCCAGAATTACAATACCTGCTTCCATCTCTAGGGTCACAGGTAAGGAAACCAAGCCCCACACTGGTGCAAGGTCTCGTCCCAGGTCCCGTGCATTTCCTGATCAGAACAGCACCATTCTCCTGACCCAGCTAGACCCTGCCATGATCACAGTCCTAAGATCAACCACATGGACATCCATAAGGCACTCTGACATCACAAAGCACAGTCACGCTATCCCACTGGAGCACTGCCACCATCCAGAGAAAGCAGGGAAGTATTTTCCACTCCACTTTCAGGTAAAGGGAAATAAAGACCAAGCAGTCTGGACAGTCCACAGACACAGAGCCAGAGTCCCGTCCTATAATTCCAAATTCCCAGTTTTATCCATTTCATGGCAGCAATGACGGTACAAGTGTCAGAACAGTGACAATGACACAGCTAAATACTGGTGGGTGGTGACGAAAACATGGATAATTCTTCTTAGACACTTCATAATTTTTGAAAACCCTTTTAAGGAAAGGTAAATACTTAACCTACTAGAATTAACCTCCATGCTTTCTTAGGTGATTTCACAAAGAATTGGACTGAATCCCGTGGATTTAAAACACCCTGTAGTTGGGAGGTACTGTCTTGGTGAAATTACCACTAAAAAATGCCATCAACTGATGAAATGCAGTGTATCCATGCAATGGAATATTATTCAGCTATAAAAAGGAAACCATGGATGAATTAAGTGACAGAAATGAGTCACAAAAGACTGTATTGAATATACATATTTTATGATTTCTTTCTTAAAAAAAGAAAGAAATTTCATATGAAAGAAAGAAGAGACAAATCCACAGATATAGAAAGCAGATTAGTGGCTGCCTAGGGCTCAGGGAGGGGAACAAGGGATGGCAGCTGATGGGTAACAGGTTCCTTTATGAGATGATGAAAAAGCTCTGAAATTAGCTGTGGTGATAGTTGCACAACTCCATGAATATACTAAAAAAAAAAAAATTTTGATTTCACACTTTAATGAGCAAATCGTACGCTATGTAAAACATATCTTGATAAAGTAAAGCTGTTACCAAAAAAAACCCACCTTAACTGTCCTTGAAAATACAGAATTCTATTTAAAACACTTGGCGATAGCAACTTTATTATCAGATCAAAAGAGTCTTCATTCAGGGAAAGTAGAATTTTTTTTTCTTTTTTTCTTTTTTTTACTGCATCAGCATTTTCTTGGTACCCTTGGCTTCATTACAAAAATAATTTGCAGGCTCAAAAGACAAATGTTGTCTAAACTAAAAATCCTGGAATCTGTTTTCATAAATCATGCTATCTTACTATGTTGGCAATATGGTCCACCTGCTTCATGGAAAATGTTCACTAATTCAACATCCTGGAGTAAATACAAAAAGCTTCCCCTTGGTTTGTGCTGTTGACTCTGCTGGGA